>NC_041383.1:310709010-310725008 GCF_002162155.2 Triticum dicoccoides | reverse complement strand
GACCCCGGCCGTCCCCAACACCGAGGTGCGCCACCCCTCCCTCTTCCCTCCCTCTTCTCTCTCTCTCAGTTTAGCTTTAGGATTAGGCTTAGGTCTAGGTTTAGGTTCGGCATGGCCCTAGTGCAGAATACTCGTTGAACCAGAACTAGAATTAACCCTAGTGCAGAATACTCATTGAACCACATCACCTACTGAATAATAAGTATTCGATCATGTAGTGGAACAATTTAAGTCGCGAGATGTGAATGATGTGATAAATAAACCATTGCCAGTCGATCTGTGCTTTCTCTTGAGGTTGTACGATTTGTTCATCAGAGGTTGGGGCCGACAATGTCGGGTACGCGCTGTGGTGAGTGTGTGTAGGCAGCAAGAGATTTAAAAATTAAGAACTAGATAGGGTTGAGAATGCATATGCGATTGCTTTCCCTCAATGGTACAATGGGCATGCTTTGCTAGCACATACCTAGAACTTCTACATTTTACTGGTACAAACTTGGACATGATGCTAACAAAGAAATTGAGCTTGGCCCTTGCTGTATATGATCAATTGTAGGCTGATTGGGATGCCCATACAAACTTTTTCACGTGCACCATGGAAAAGATGACAGTTTAGTTGGCGAGACAAATAACTTGGGGCTATTTCCTATAAGTTGTTGTTTTATTGATTTCGGAGCACTTAATTTATTTTGGTTGTGTCTTTTATATTAGTATGCTCTGTTTTTCAACATTTTTAGTTTTCTTTCATGTCTAAAAATCCCTAGTTTTAAAGGGTGCCAATTGCCATTGCCAACTAACCTAGGAAATTAATTAAGTGTTGTTGATGCTTTTGATTATCATAGATGGGGGAGGCCGCCAGCGCAGGGTACGCTCTGCCACAGTGGAGTACGAGTTGGACGGTTTCGAGTTCTTCACGATCATACTTGAGAATTCCTCCAAGAGGCAGGTATATAAAAGAAGAGATCTCCCCTTCACCCATCTCTTTATAACTCTGTTGTTTGCTACATAACTCCTTGACCCACGTTGCAGAGGCTGCCTAACACTTTTATGAAGATGCTGGATGGCCATCGGCCAAAGAATGTGACGCTGTGACAGGCCGGCAGCAGGCTTCGTGGGCATTGGGATGTGGAGGTGGTGATCAGGAAGGACCACATGTGCATGTGTCGTGGCTGAGAGCAGTTCATCCGTGCCTACGACCTGAGGCACGGGTACTTCCTTATCTTCAGGTACGACAGTGACACCATGCTCATCATGAAGGTGTTCAACACGACTATGTGTCGCATCTGCTACCAGGACGACGATGATGTCAGTACGCTCTGCCTCTTCTTACTCTCCATTTGTCTTTGTCTCACACTGATTGTTAAAAAACTTTGTTGCATTTGGTCAGGCAATCGGAGCAGCGGGAGCGACTCTGGCTATAACACTAGCAGCAGCGAGTCTAGCTACAGCGAAAGCAGCAGCGAGGATGATCCGGAATGGAGTGGGGAAGAAGAGGAGCAGAGTGGGGATGAGGAGGTGTTGGCTGACGATGGGCAAGACATGGTGGTGGCTGAGGATGACCTAGCGATGGTGGTGGCTAACGATGGGCAAGAGATGGTGGTGGCTAAGGATGACCTAGCGATGGTGCTGCCTGAAGATGGCTTCGCGATGGTGGTGGTGCCTGACAATGACCTCGCGATGGTGGTGGCGCCGGCGATCCCATAGTCGGGCGACATGACCATGCCAATTTTGCTAGAAGACTAAATCCCACTGCCTCCATTGCCTCGCCGCTCTAGGCGCATCAGGATGAAGAAGGAGAAGGAGAAGAAGGAGGAGTGAACTATGTTAGGTATGTCAGATCTCCAAAATAATCTATACTTAGCTTTGTTTCCTTTGAAATGACCTAAGTTAGCTATAATATGCTAAGTTATATCTAATATGCTTAGTTACCTAGGTTTGCTCAATAATGACATACACTTGGCTTACTTGTGTAAAAAATAGCATATTTATGCTTAGTTAACTAAAAATGGCATAATTAGTTAAGTTAGCTCCAAAATGACACATTTAACCTAGGTTAGCTCCAATATGATCCGTTTTAGCTAGATTAGCTCCAAAATGATCCATTTTACCTACGTTAGCTCAAAAATGGCATAATTACTTATGTTAGCACAAAAATGACCTATACTTACCTTATTTTCCTCCAAATTGACATAATAAGCTTAATTAGCTAAAAAATGGCATAATTACCTATCTAAGCTCTAAAATGACACAAATAAGGAAATAAGAAGAAGAAAAACAAGGAAGAGGAGAAAAAGAAAGAATAGAAGAAGAATGAGACAAAAAAGAAAGAATTAAAGAAGAAGAATGAGAAGGAAAAGGGTAAAAACCTTCTTCTTCTTTTCTTCTAGTCTTCTTCTTCTTCTCCAAAATGACCTAAGTTAGCTCTAAGTTTGTCGAATTTCGGGTTCCGGCAGACCCTTGAGGTTCGAACACTGGGGTGCACGCGGAGATCACACCCCCAGCCTACCCATGTCTCACCGCCTCGCTAGGATCTAAACTACACGAAGAACAACACAAAGGACACAAGATTTATACTGGTTCAGGCCACCATTATGGTGTAATACCCTACTCCAGTGTGTGGTGTGGTGGATTGCCTCTGGGGCTGATGAACAATACAAGGGAAGAACAGCCTCGCGAGGGTCTGTTCCTATGGTGGTGTTGTCTCTTTTGAGGGGTCGATTTTAGATGCCTATGGATGAGTTGCCTCTACCCTGGGGGTGGCTAGTCCTATTTATAGGCGGAGGTCCTGGGCCTCTTCCCAAATATTGAGCGGGAAGGGCGCCAACAATTGGCCATTTTGAAGGGGAACATCTAGTACACTTATCCTGACTAAAGTTGGTCCTCGCCTGCCAAAGACCCTGACGATGATGCTGGCTTGGGCTCCACGATGACCTCTGTTATGCCGCCCTGCTGGTCTTGGTCTTGTTGCACCGAAATGGTTGCCTTTGCTTGATACCCTTGCCTGCACTTGCCCCCTTTGCACCAAAGGGGAAACAAGGACTCTGCGCAGGCCGGTGCCCGCCTGGCCTTGGTCGTCATGGCTTGCATCACGGGCACCTCATGAGGTACCCCACCTTGATCTCTCCGCCTCCTCGCGAGCCAGCCTGACGAGGCTGTGCCTGAGGAAGCCTCCTGTCTCCCTTCCCCGCGAGGCTTGGCCCCTCGCGAGGGTCTTGAGCATGTGTTGATGAAGATGGCTGTGCTGGGCCACTCCTTGAGCCACGCCGCAGGCCACAGGCAGGCAAGTCTGGGTACCCCCATTCCCAGAACGCCGACAGTAGCCCCCGGGCCCAAGGCGCGCTCGGACTTGGCTTAGCAGAGAAGTGAAGAGGCAAGTGCGAAGCATCGTGGGCCCCAAGAGCCTGCGGCATTGGGTGTCGCATGGCGGTTGATTGGACGCGGGCGTCCTGGCTCCCCGCGGCACATTGGCAACTGCACAAACTGATATGGGAGCGGCACCCGTCCAGGCTTACCTTCTTTGCCTTCTCCTTCACTGCCCAGATCCCCTTTCTTGCTCCTGCCCTTCTTTCTCCCGAAATTCCCAGATCTACTCCGACCCTGCATCCTAGCAAGGCATGGTGCCTCGCCAGTCCCCAGCCGGAGCATGGTACTCGCCCGCCTTGGATCCTCTGACTGTGTCGGAGAAGAATCTTGCTCGGACGCGCCAGATGATGGCGGCGCAAGGCATCGACGGGGCGACCACGCTCAAGGCCGGCTCTGCCCTTCTTGAGGGCAGAGGAAGCACCTTCCACCCGCTCTTCATGAGCGCCATCGCCACCGGTCTGGCGCCCCCTTTTTCTGAGTTCTTTCTTTCTGTTCTCCACCATTACAATATGCAAGCTCTGCACCTCCATCCCAACTCCGTTCTTCTCCTGGCGATCTTCGCCTACTACTGCGAGGCTCATGTCGGGGTGAGGCCTTCTGTTGCCTTCCTGCATCATTACTTCTACCTCCGGGTTTCCCGCGGCTCCATCACCGCGTGCGCGAGCTTTATCGTGCACAGCAGCTCTAACACCATCTCGAAGCCCGGGAAGAGAATCGAGGGCTTCAGGAGCAACTGGGTCACGGTGGACGCTGGGCGCACCCATCCCAGGCTGGTTCTGCCCACGGGGCAGCCCAAGTCTGTTGACACTTGGTCCCGCGCGGAGCTCGTTGATCCCCGCGCGATGCCGGTGCTGGAGAAGATGCACACGGACCTGTGGCCGGACAACATGGCGACGGCGAAGCTGACCGGGGCGTCGCTCCTGAGGGAGTTCCTGGAGCATCAGGTGGCTCCGCTCCGGGAACACTCGCTTCTGCTGTGGAAGCTTGGGAGGGCCAATGCCGCCCTTCGCTCGAACCCCGAAGCCCTGGCTGACGAGGATCTGGCTGCGGTCCTCCAATCCTTGGTTGGGGGAAACGTGGCGAGGTTGGAGGATGCTCATGTGCCCTTGTTCCTTAGGGATGATTGGGAGCAGATGGTGAACTCCATGTCCGCTTTCGACGAGGGTGGACCTGTGCCCGCGGAGGTTCCTGAGGCTCCGGCGGCCCTGGCGACGGTGAACGTGTCCTCCAGCGACTCCAGCGGGGAGGAGGAAGAAGAGGGGGAGGAGGACGAGGAGCCCGATTCGGAGGCGACCGACGGGGAGTCGAGAACGCCCCTTCCTCGGCGTAGGTCCCGCGCTCTTTGCCTCATGCCGGATGACGACAAGGACAGCCACGAGAGGGGTGACGAGAGCTCGCCCCTGATCCCGAACAAGGACAGGACGGGGTTGGTTCCCCGTGGGTCCGCTCCAACTCCGAGGTGATCTGCGGACACGCCTCCTGCTCCCGAGCCTCTTGAAGTTGACCCCAGCGTCAGGCTCTCGGGCTTCAAGTTCGGCCGGAGGTTGCTTGAGCCCGCGAGCGACGACGGGTAAGTGCTCGATTCTCGATTGCTTCCTTCTTTGTTGTTGAAGCTTGACGTCCATATTCCTTGACCAGGCCGGTGCATGTGGCGAAGAAGTTGAAGGGGGCTCCTGAGGCTCCGTCCGAGGCAGCACCCCCATCCGCGGGAGAAGAGAGCGACAAGATGCGGGCCTCTCCTGCCCGGTCATCCTCGCGAGGCCTAGCGGGGCCAGCTGGAGCGAGCTCAGCCCCCATGGCCCAAGCGATTCCCATGGTGTCTTTGCCTGGTGAAAGCACAAGTGCTCCCTAGGTGGTTTTGGTAATTAATGACAACATATCTCTTGTTGGACTAACACTTTTATCTAGTATGCTTCAGATTAGTTCAACAATGGAGTGGCATGGACTAAAGGATGTGGGAACTCCTTCAAGATGCTAAGGACAAAGGATTGGCTCAAGCTTCAAGCTCAAGACTCTTAATTTTACATTTTAGTGATCCAAGATCACATTGAGTCTATAGGAAAAGCTAATACTATCAAGGAGGAATGAGGTGTTGCTTAAAGAGCCTCTTGCTTCAAAGTGCTTCGTGATATGCTCCAAATACCCTCAACTACTTTCCCACTTCCACACATATGTCTTAAACCTAAAGTCAAACTCGGCCCCACTGATTCTTTCTATCCGGCGCCATCGAGTTTGGATGTCTTAGTCACTGCAACAAACCCTAGGCAAATCAGTCTCACCGATAGGGATCTCGGTCTCACCGAGATGGGATTGTAATCTCTCTGTGTATGTCCATTATCAAATTCGGTCTCACCGAGTTTGAGCAATCGGTACTACCGAGATTACAATGCAAACTCTCTTGTTAACTTATTATCAAAATCGGTCCCACCGAGTTTGATAATCGATCAAACCAAGTTTGCCTGACCAACTCTCTGGAAAGCTTATTACCATAATCGGTCCCACCGAGTTTGTGTAATTGGTCTTACCGAGATTACGTTATGCCATAACCCTAACTGAATCGGTCCCACCAAGTTGCATTCCGGTCCCACAAAAAACCCTAACGGTCACATTATTTGCTAAATTGGTCTGACCGAGTTTAACGATTCGGTCCCACCGAGTTTGGTAGATTGTGTGTAACGGTTAGATTTTGTGTGGAGGCTATATATACCCCTCCACCTCCTCTTCATTCATGGAGAGAGCCATCAGACTGAACCTACACTTCCAGCATCCTATTTCTGAGAGAGACCTACCTACTCATGTGTTGAGGCCAAGATATTCCATTCCTACCATATGAATCTTGATCTCTAGCCTTCCCCAAGTTGCTTTCCACTCAAACCCTCTTTCCACCAGATCCAAATCCTATGAGAGAGAGTTGAGTGTTGGGGAGACTGTCATTTGAAGCACAAGAGCAAGGAGTTCATCATCAACGCACCATTTGTTACTTCTTGGAGAGTGGTGTCTCCTAGATTGGCTAGGTGTCACTTGGGAGCCTCCAACAAGATTGTGGAGTTGAACCAACGAGTTTGTAAGGGCAAGAAGATCGCCTACTTCGTGAAGATCTACCGCTAGTGAGGCAAGTCCTTCGTGGGCGACGGCCATGGTGGGATAGACAAGGTTGCTTCTTCATGGACCCTTTGTGGGTGGAGCCCTCCATGGACTCGCGCAACCGTTACCATTCGTGGGTTGAAGTCTCCATCAACATGGATGTACGATAGCACCACCTATAGGAACCACGCCAAAAACATCCGTGTCTCCAATTGCGTTTGAATCCTCCAATCCCTTCCCTTTACATTCTTGCAAGTTGCATGCTTTATTTTCCGCTGCTCATATACTCTTTGCATGCTTGCTTGCTATATGTTGTGAATGTTAAACTTGTGCCTAAACTCCACTCAAACTTTAAAGAAACTTAAAAACTGCAACTTTGGTACTTAGTGTCTAATCACCCCCCCCCCCTCTAGACACCTCTTCTCAAGGTCCTACAAGTGGTATCAGAGCATTGGTCTCCATTGCCTTGGTTTAATCACTATTGGAGGAAGATGGATGAGTCTACTTTGGGGAGTCTTAGACATAGAGTGCCTATTCTTGATGGAGAGTATTTTCGTGAGTGGAAAAATGAGATGCCTGTTATGTTCAATCAATATCATTTTAACAAGTACATTGCTAGCCCTTGTGCACCTTATGTTGATCCTATGCATCCAGCCCATGATGAGTCAATTGACATGGTTAGGAATCTTAGAACTGCCGAACTTATCATTAGAGGATTGCCTAGAAACTTGATTGGATGTTTGCCTACTTTTAAGTGTGCCTACACCATATGGAAATTTCTTGAGGAACGATTTCCAGATTATTCCTTGAAAAATCTAGATGAAATTCTCCATAAGTCTATTGCTTTGAGTAAGATGAATACTAGTGATCCTATGTTTGGTGATCGTCTATTTGAGCGTACAAACCTTATGTGTGCCAAAGGAAATGTTGGTATTATTAGTGACATTATTTCCGAAGCTATAAGAATTCATAGACAAGATTATTGGCAAACTCATTCTAATGAATCACCCTCTCTAGGATTTGATCCACCACATGACGATGTTGAACATGGATACTATGATGAGGATGATGATAGTGACTTCAATCTTGATGATGCAATGAGACATTTTGGTCTTATGGCAAATCTTCGGGGATATATGTCAGGAGGAAAGGAATGGGTTCTTGATAGTGGATGTACCGATCACATGACCGGAGATAAAGACATGTTTCGTGAGCTTGCTGATAATGATATCCTCGAAAGTATGTCACTTTCGGTGACAACTCAAAGGGTAAGGTGGTTGGCCTCGGTAAGGTGGCCATATCACATGATAGCTCCATACAAAATGTTATGCTCGTTGAATCTCTTGGTTACAACTTACTTTCAGTATCTAGGCTTGCTGATTTCGGTTTCAATGTCCTATTTAATGAAGTAGATTGCCAAGTGTTTCGTCGAGATAATCATAAAATGGTCTTTACTGGTGTGCGTAGAGGTGATCTATACATTGTTGATTTCACTAAAAAGGCTCAACCTAAAACTTGCTTCATTGCTAAATCCTCAAAAGGCTGGTTATGGCATAGACGATTAGGTCATGTTGGTATGCAAAACCTTGACAAGCTTATTAAGGGGAATCATATCCTTGGAGTTAATGATGTCATATTTGATAAGGATAGACTTTGCAGTGCTTGTTAAGCAGGTAAACAGGTTGGAGGAAGGCATCCCGTGAAGAACATCATGACCACAAAGAGGCCACTTGAGCTACTTCACATGGATCTCTTTGGTCCCAACTCTTACAAGAGTCTCGGTGGAAATTCTTTTGGTCTGGTTATAGTTGATGATTATTCAAGATTTACGTGGGTGTTCTTTCTTGATGATAAATCGCAGGTTCAGAAGATCTTCAAAAACTTCGCTAGGAAGGCCCAAAACCAATTTGAAGTGAAGATCAAGAAGGTTCGCAGCGACAACGGAATGGAGTTCAAGAACGCAAATGTGGACACCTTTCTTGACAAAGAAGGGATTTCACACGAGTTCTCGGCTACGTACACACCTCAACAAAATGGAGTTGTTGAGAGGAAGAACTGGACGCTCATCGAAATGGCGAGAACGATGCTTGATGAGTACAAGACGCCGAAGCACTTTTGGGAAGAAGCGGTTGAGACAGCTTGTCATGCAACAAATCGCTTGTATCTTCACAAGCTACTCGGCAAGACGGCATACGAGCTCCTCACCGGTAACAAACCCCAAGTTGGATACTTTCGAGTATTCGGCTCAAAGTGCTACATTCTTGATAAGCATCGTCGTTCTAAATTTTCTCCTAAGTCTCATGAAGGTTTCCTACTAGGTTATGGCTCAAACTCTCACACTTACCGTGTCTACAACAATTTCACCCAAAAGGTTGAAGAGACGGTAGATGTGAAGTTTGATGAATCTAACTGCTCGCAAGTAGAGCAATTGCCAATTGATGTAGGAGACAAGATCCTTCAGAAGCAATCCAAGACTTGTCTATTGGCAAGGTCCGTCCAACGGAGGTGAAGGAGAGTACCTCGTCCGTCCAAGTGGAAGCTTCTACTTCACGACAAGGTGGACCAAGAGTTGATACGGAAGCATCCACAAGTGGGACACACCAAGATGAAGAAAACAAGGAAGTGCATCAAGATGAACGTCAACAACCTCCTTCTCCACCACGACAAGAGAACGACAACGCCAACAATGAAGAAGGCCAAGAAAAAGAACATGATGAAGAAGATGTTCAACGAAGACCCAAGCAAAAGCTTTCACGACTTCGAGCAAGAATTGCTAAAGACCATCCCGTAGAGAAAATCTACAATGATATTCAAACCGGGAGAATCACTCGCTCTAAAACTCGTTTAGCTAACTTTTGTGAAAACTATTATTTCATCTCTAGCATTGAACCTATGAAGGTCGAAGAAGCATTGGAAGATCCGGATTGGATAAATGTTATGCATGAAGGGCTACACAACTTTGAGAGGAACCAAGTTTGGACATTGGTTGAGAAGCCCGACAACAACCACAACATCATCGGTACCAAATGGGTGTTTCACAACAAGCAAGATGAAGTTGGACAAGTAGTTTGCAACAAAGCACGTCTCGTCGCCCAAGGCTACACACAAGTCGAAGGTATGGACTATGGTGAGACTTATGCTCCCGTTGCTAGACTTGAGTCCATTCGCATCTTACTTGCCTATGCTAATCACCATGATATCACCTTGTACCAAATGGACATTAAAAGTGCTTTTCTAAATGGTGAAATAGAGGAGGAAGTTTATGTTAAACAACCTCCCGGCTTTGTCAATCCTAAGAAACCCAATCATGTTTACAAACTTCACAAAGCTCTTTATGGACTTAAACAAGCTCCTAGAGCATGGTATAAATGCTTGACCAAGTTTCTTATTGAAAAAGGCTTTGAAATTGGGAAAATTGATTCTACTCTTTTTACTAAAAGGGTTAATGGTGAACTCTTTGTGTGCCAAATTTATGTTGATGATATTATATTTGGTTCAACTAACCCTAATTTTAGTGAAAAGTTTGGGAAGCTAATGTCGGAGAAGTTTGAGATGTCTATGATGAGTGAACTCAAATTCTTTCTTGGTTTGAAAATCAAGCAAACTAAGGAAGGTACTTTTTGTCTCGCAAACAAAGTACACCAAGGACTTATTCAAGAAGTTCAATATGCAAGAATGCAAAGGTATGACTACACCCATGCCTACTAGTCGACATCTTGACTTAACCAAAGATGGTGAACCGGTTGATCAAAAGGTTTATCGCTCTATGATTGGTTCATTGTTATATCTATGTGCTTCACGTCCCGATATTATGCTAAGTGTGTGCATGTGTGCACGATATCAAGCTGCTCCTAAAGAATGTCATCTTAAGGCCGTGAAAAGGATAGTGAGATACTTAATCCATACACCAAATTTTGGCATTTGGTATCCTAAGAGGGCCTCTTTCGATCTTGTTGGCTACTCCGACTCCGACTATGCCGGAGACAAGGTTGATAGAAAGTCCACTTCGGGTACATGCAAATTTCTTTGTAGATCTCTTGTGTCTTGGTCCTCCAAGAAACAAAACTCGGTATCCTTATCCACCGCCGAAGCAGAATATATTGCCGCTGGTTCATGTTGTGCTCAATTACTTTGGATGACCCAAACTCTTAAAGATTATGGGATATATGTGAGACATGTTCTATTGCTTTGTGATAATGAAAGTGCTATCAAAATTGGTCATAATCATGTGCAACATTCTCGAACTAAGCATATTGAAGTTCGTCATCATTTCATTCGAGATCATGTTGCTAAGGGTGACATTGATCTTAAGCATGTTCGCACCGAAAAGCAATTAGCGGATATATCCACTAAACCTCTTGATGAGAAAGTGTTTTGCAAGTTAAGAGGAGAATTGAACATCATTGATGCTTCGAACTTGGAGTACAAACTCCATTGGATACATGCAAGACATGAGCTTATGACTAATCCTTGATATTTCTCTTATGATGAAAAACTTATGCCTTGGATATATTTGTATCTTGCATGTTATTTAACCCATTTAGGTACTTGGTTGAATCAAACTCCATGAGATTGTAACCTACTCACATCTTGAGCAATCTCTACATCACCAAGTCTCTATACAAAGGTGGTTGAAGACAAGGAAGCACGAAACCATTCAAACATATCCTTTGACAAATTCTATGTTGAGCTTCATGATTGTCATTTTTGGATATACAAGTACTCTTCCTTGCAAGAACTAACCCATGTAGGTAGATGGACTCAAATTCCAAGTGGTGCTCCAAATTCTTGATGAGCTACATCAACCTTGAGCAACCCACGCAAGTTCAACTACATGGACAACACCACCAACCAAGGTATGTTATTCCATCTTAGAGAAGCGTTACTCCAAGTCATGAGTTAAAGCAACTCGAAAAGATGTGAATACATCAAGATGCTTAAACGAAAAATGGCAACCCCATTTTGAGCTTAAACGATGAGTATGGCCTATGATCAAGTGATCTCACTTGACTCCTAAGTCAATATACTCTAACATAGGTGACTTTGTCGCCGACCATCTCTAGATGAAGTTCTCTTGTGTTCTTTTCTGAGTTTTTCCATTTGTCTCATGCATTTATGTTTCCCCTTTCAAAAAAAACTTCATCTAGATTTCTTTCTGTTTTCTCTGCATTTTATGTATCTAATTCCTTGCATATCTTTTAGTTAATTCCTTGCAAATCTTTGTGAGATCTTACTAGTCTAGTGAGCTGAGGTGACAAGTGTTTTCTCTATGATGAACTCGGTTACACCGATTTGTTATTTTCGGTCCAACTGAATCATTTCGGTACGACCGAAGCATACCACTCGGTGCCACCGATTTCATAACAAGAAAAACACTTTGCCACATATTATGTGTTTCTTCTGATCCAGCTCCACTCAATGAATCTTGTCCTCTACAAGCATCATATTTTCATCATTGCTTTATTCTGTGTCTCAAGGACCAAACCCATTCGACAGACTCCAGAAGACCCTTCTTGGAAATTGATGTCAAAGGGGGAGAGAAAGAACATCAAAGGTTATCATTTGGAGATAGAGAGAGAGCATAAAAACATATCACCTTTCTTCTTAAGGGAGAGAGAAACCTTCTAGGGGGAGAGACCCTCAAAAGACGAGAGGGATCTCCAGGGGGAGAGAATACTTAAGTAGAAAGTATTTCTCAAGGATCCCAGATGCTTGGTGTTCAAGAGGAGAGATGTCCACATGTCTTCTTGAGTGGAGAGACATGTTCATACGATCTGTTGTGCTCATTTTGCATTAGCATACATTAGCTCTGAACTTTAGCTCTGATCATCATATCATATCTTTCAGCTCTGATTTTCTGTTCCCTATCTTCTCCCAGTATCCCATGTTAGATTCAGGGGGAGCAAGACATCTAAGGGAAAGAGATCATTCAAATTCATTGCATATCTTTACTCTTGGGGACATGTCAAATCCAATGTGGTACTCAGTACTCACTCTCTACATGTCATCCCAGTCTTGGTATTCTTGTGGTTTCTTCTGTTTGCTCTGGCTAGTAGATGCATCTGTGTTTTCTAGCCTTGTTTTCACAGGTTCATTCCATCCTAAGCCAACTCAAGACCACAAGGTAAGTATATGCATCACAATCATGTGTATGAGGAATTCTTGCTGATGTACATACTGTTTGCAAGAAGGACTCATGGGCATGAAGGTATTCTCTTTAATACTTTTTGCTCTGATGCATATAGCCAAGATACATGTAACACATTGCCTGCTCTATCATGGTTATGCTATCACATGCTTCTATATTTCATATTCACATGATTGCATACATGTAGGGGGAGCCTATGCTTGTTACATGTCTTTCCAAAGCTTTACTTGCTATTCTTTATATCTTTATCTAAAGCTTTGATGTATGTTGCCATCAATTACCAAAAAGGGGGAGATTGAAAGCACAAGTGCTCCCTAGGTGGTTTTGGTAATTAATGACAACATATCTCTTGTTGGACTAATTCTTTTATCTAGTATGTTTCAGATTAGTTCAACAATGGAGTGGCATGGATTAAAGGATGTGGGAACTCCTTCAAGATGCTAAGGACAAAGGATTGGCCCAAGCTTCAAGCTCAAGACTCTTCGTTTTACATTTTAGTGATCCAAGATCACATTGAGTCTATAGGAAAAGCCAATACTATCAAGGAGGAATGAGGTGTTGCTTAATGAGCCTCTTGCTTCAAAGTGCTTCGTGATATGCTCCAAATACCCTCAACTACTTTCCCACTTCCACACATATGTCCTAAACCTAAAGTCAAACTCGGCCCCACTGATTCTTTCTATCCGGCGCCACCGAGTTTGGATGTCTTAGCCACTGCCACAAACCCTAGGCAAATCGGTCTCACCGATAGGGATCTCGGTCTCACCGAGATGGGATTGTAATCTCTCTGTGTATGTCCATTATCAAAATCGGTCTCACCGAGTTTGAGCAATCGGTACTACCGAGATTACACTGCAAACTCTTTGGTTAACTTATTATCAAAATCGGTCCCACCGAGTTTAATAATCGGTCAAACCGAGTTTGCCTGACCAACTCTCTGGAAAGCTTATTACCAAAATCGGTCCCACCGAGTTTGTGTAATCGGTCTTACTGAGATTACGTTATGCCCTAACCCTAACCGAATCAGTCCCACCGAGTTGCATTCTGGTCCCACCGAAAACCCTAACGGTCACATTATTTGCTAAATCGGTCTGACCGCGTTTAACGATTCGGTCCCACCGAGTTTGGTAGATTGTGTGTAACGGTTAGATTTTGTGTGGAGGCTATATATACCCCTCCACCTCCTCTTTATTCATGGAGAGAGCCATCAGACTGAACCTACACTTCCAACATCCTATCTCTGAGAGAGAACTACCTACTCATGTGTTGAGGCCAAGATATTCCATTCCTACCATATGAATCTTGATCTCTAGCCTTCCCCAAGTTGCTTTCCACTCAAACCCTCTTTCCACCAGATCCAAATCCTATGAGAGAGAGTTGAGTGTTGGGGAGACTGTCATTTGAAGCACAAGAGCAAGGAGTTCATCATCAACGCACCATTTGTTACTTCTTGGAGAGTGGTGTCTCCTAGATTGGCTAGGTGTCACTTGGGAGCCTCCGACAAGATTGTGGAGTTGAACCAAGGAGTTTGTAAGGGCAAGGAGATCGCCTACTTCGTGAAGATCTACCGCTAGTGAGGCAAGTCCTTCGTGGGCGATGGCCATGGTGGGATAGACAAGGTTGCTTCTTCGTGGACCCTTCGTGGGTGGAGCCCTCCGTGGACTCGCGCAACCGTTACCCTTCGTGGGTTGAAGTCTCCATCAACGTGGATGTACGATAGCACCACCTATCGGAACCACGCCAAAAACATCCGTGTCTCCAATTGCGTTTGAATCCTCCAATCCATTCCCTTTACATTCTTGCAAGTTGCATGCTTTATTTTCTGCTGCTAATATACTCTTTGCATGCTTGCTTGCTATATGTTGTGAATGTTAAACTTGTGCCTAAACTCCACTCAAACATTAAAGAAACTTAAAAACTGTAACTTTGGTACTTAGTGTCTAATCACCCCCCCTCTAGACACCTCTTCTCAAGGTCCTACACCTGGCACCACTGTCGCAGACGTCGGGGCGCAGAAGGCACTGACTCATGGTGTCGTGATTACGCTGCCGTCTTCACCTCCTACTCCGCCAACCGATGTCTCTCTGACTCCTCCTACCGTTCTGGATCGTGCTGCTGCTGAGTTGGACCGGCTGCGGAAAGATCTTCTGGGCGCCGACCCTTGGCCGGGCGCCTGGAGTTGGTCTCTGGCTGGGTCCGCTCTGATGCTTCAATCTGATCGGTGCTGGCTCAGGCCGCGACAGCCAGCGACGGGGAGAAGCAGGCCGTCCTTGAGGCGAAGGCTGCTCGCGACGCCGCCTTGGGTGAGGTTGCGGATGTCCAGGGCCGCTACAAGGTGCTAGAGAGCGAACTACAAGGCCTGTGCGACCAGCTCGTCGAGGAGGCCCGCGTCCGCCAGGAGAAGGAGGAAGGCATGAGGGCCCCCGAGGCTGCCACCAAGGACTGGGACGCCGAGCTTGACAAACGCCAAGGCCGCTTGGGCGCGCTGGAGCAGGCGTTGGAGGCAAAGAAGATCGAGCTGGACGGCAAGGCGCGGGTCCTGGCCGAGGACCGTGTGGCCTTCACGAAGCTAGAGGTGAAGGCTCGCACCCTGCTGAAGTCGCTCTATGACAGTGGCCTGGAAAGCCCACTGGCCGGTGCCGAGGAGGGCCCTGCCAAGCTGCTTCCCTTCCTGGTCCGTGCCCTCTGTGACGCCCCCGATTCAATCGTACACTAATCATGCACGCAAATGTGTACGATCAAGATCAGGGACTCACGGGAAGATATCACAACACAACTCTACAAATAAAATAAGTCATACAAGCATCATAATACAAGCCAGGGGCCTCGAGGGCTCGAATACAAGTGCTCGATCATAGACGAGTCAGCGGAAGCAACAATATCTGAGTACAGACATAAGTTAAACAAGTTGCCATAAGATGGCTAGCACAAACTGGGATACAGATCGAAAGAGGCGCAGGCCTCCTGCCTGGGATCCTCCTAACTACTCCTGGTCGTCGTCAGCGGGCTACACGTAGTAGGGGCACCTCCGGTGTAGTAGGGGTCGTCGTCGACGGTGGCGTCTGGCTCCTGGACTCCAACATCTGGTTGCGACAACCAGAACGAAAGGAAAGGGGAAAAGGGGAAGAAAGCAACCGTGAGTACTCATCCAAAGTACTCGCAAGCAAGGAACTACACTACATATGCATGGGTATATGTGTAAGGAGGCCATATCGGTGGACTGAACTGCAGAATGCCAGAATAAGAGGGGGATAGCTAATCCTGTCGAAGACTACGCTTCTGGCAGCCTCCGTCTTGCAGCATGTAGAAGAGAGTAGATTGAAGTCCTCCAGGTAGCATCTCCAAGTAGCATATCCAGGTAGCATCTCCAAGCGCATCTCCAGGCGCATCGCATAGCATAATCCTA
>NC_041383.1:310698476-310705597 GCF_002162155.2 Triticum dicoccoides | reverse complement strand
GCGGCCGGCTGGGCCTTTGCCCAGTTGGGCCGGTTGGGGGGGGGCCTGGCCGGCTGGGCCGTCTGGCCCAGTGGGGGGGGTGGCCTTCTCCTTTGTTTTAGTTTAGTTACAGTTTTCTATTTTCGTATTTTCTTTTATTTATTTATTCTCTTGTTTCTGTTTTCTTTTACTTATGTAATATTTTATAGTTCTACAAAAAAGTGAAACCGACACCTAAAATAGAGTTACAATTATAACTACTGCCACAAAAGGTTTTAACCCTGAACAAAATAGTATAGTATTTTATAAAATCCAAAATGCATATATTTAATTGTTTTACCTACCACTTTAATTACTTAAGTGCATTTATACCTTTTATAAAAATGTGGTTTCTCCACCATACTTACCTATGCATTATTTGAGACAACCCAAACAATTTAGTTTTAATATTTCAAAACTTTTGTCGTTTGCCTTTATTTTAAATTTTAATTTGTCGCGGTTTGAACTAACGACGTTTAGCATCGGTAATCGGGATGACGTGGCCTGATTAGCGTGGGATTATTTTAGCAAGATTATCCGGGCGTCACAATTCTCCTCCACTACAAGAAATCTCGTCCCGAGATTTAAGAGGGGTATAAGGGGGAAAGTTTTGGTTACGAAATTCTAACGGTTCTTCTCGTCTTAGGTTGCTCTTCTCGAAGAGGTCGACCCATTATATTGATGTCTTCCTTTCTCTGCTTCAGGTCATCATGATGAAGTCATCATCCTTTCTTCGGAAATTTCATCGTACTAACGAAAGATTAAGGGGGTATATCGAAGAATGGATCTCTGCAGGGTAGACTATCTGGTAGACGACAACAAGAAAGGTGGCGGAAAGTAACTCTCGAATTGAAATTTAAGACAATATCGAGAGCAAAGCAAGAAGGTGCAAAATAGAAGTTTCAAGCGCATAGGCAATCGTTCGTTGCCTGAAGCGAAGTGTGAAAGGGGTTCAGAGCAATGGGAATAAGTATTGCGTCTGATACCAGATTGATGATCTCATCGGAAGGTGGCTCGTGAATTACACACGAGGCCACGCGTGAGGAATAACTTTGGGAACAGGGGGTGTACAGGAGAGTCAGGTTTCGATCCTGTGGAACTGTGGGTTATGGGCCCACCATGTGGGTTAAAAATAGGAGCGGTGACATCTCGCACGGTCACAATAGCAAGGCATGTCAGAGGGTAGCCTATCAGTTATGTCAGCACAATGTCGGTACCAGGGGCGAGGGACGAAGAGAACCATTTTCCTGCTCGTTGAACAAGGCGGACCAATAGGCAAAGTTCTCGTCCATCGGTGGTGACCAGAATGCTATCGACAATTTCAACAGGGTCTTACTAACACGGTTGTACACCAAGGTGTTTACATAAGCAGAAGAATATTACTGCTTAGATCCTATGGATCACAAGGAAGGTTAAACAAATCAATGGAAAGGAAAATATGATTATCAGATTAAACAGGACAATGGAAAGGAAAATGTGTTTAAACACATATTTCAAGTGTATATCCTTTCCAAGGACAAGAAGAGCATGATATCCATGACAGGATAGAAAGTAGAAAACCATTTAGGTAAGTGGGGAGGAATCTCATGATATTACCGATACAACGGTGTTAGAATAAATGATAAAGAAAGTTTAGCATTGTGCTTCAAATGTTCTTGCTGAAGAATGGAGTACCATATACATGCTTCGAGATAGCATTGACATGGTCAATAGGTGAAATTTAGACTTTGGAAACAAAAAGGATCCATCAGGAACAACTTATAGAATAAGTCTTACAATTTCCTCATGGAGGAATGTTTAACCTTCTTAAAAAAGGAAACTATAATGATAGGTCCTCCAGCCGGGGGGGTGCTAGGCATGACATCATGTTACCGGGTCATCAAAGGATCATCATCATAACTCTTGGAAAGTTGTCCCAACCATCATATCTGACCGAGATTCAGATCCGATTGGTGTCAGGATACCTCAGACTTAGGATACCTGAGAAGAAAAGGTGTAACGCAAGTTGACGAGATGACATTGTAAGATTCTCGGGGAAATGAACTATGTAGTGATTTCCGTTATCAGGAGTCCATCATTAACCCAAGGAGAGGACAAGGAGGTGTCTGGTGAACTCAACGGCAATTCACCGAGATTCCCAAAAGATGGATGTCCACAATTAAGTGAACAAGGAGATAACATTGGTCAGATCAAATGATATAAGGAAATATGCTCGAGAAAAACATACACAATTAAACATTGATTGAAAGGTGCGCCCGAAATATGGGTTGGGTTGCACGACCAATGTCAGAATGGTGATTCAATAGTCAATAGCCTAAGAATGAACTTCCGACCATTAACTTCAAAAAAATAGGGTTGCTAGAAGGAAAGAATCCAAACAACACCGTTCACTTGTTGGAATTAACACGGGGACCAAGAAAGAATGGTGATGGTGAGAAGTATTTCTATGTCAAGAATTCTCAAGAGGTGGAACAAATCTCAGAACATTCTTGACATAAAGGATGGTAATACTCCAAGGTAAAGAAGAACAATTGCTGGATAGCAAGGAACTCAAGGTATAACACCAAACATGAACAAGCTTGTGTTGGTGGGAGGGCAATAAAGTGGTCGACGATAATACAATTCATCGAGGGCAAGGATGGTATTTCTCATCATGAATTCAATTGATATCCTGGATGAGCTCAGAATGTTGATGATCACGACACCTTTGTCGCGAGAGTTCATGAAGATGTAATCGATCGGTGACGACATCAAGTCAAGTAATGATGAAGTGAAAGGTTATTGGAACCAAAGATACGACACAAACTCGAAACCAAGCTTGTTGTTCAAGGCGAATTGATATGACGATGAGGATCGTCGTAAGGTTAGTTCATCGTCGAAAATTGGTGCTCCGAGAATAAGGACCAGGTAGCACAGTTAGAATCGTCACGATAATGATATAGCCAAACAGGCTAGGAATGGCGTGATCGGGTACAAATTCGTACTTATAGAAGCTTACTGAAGAGTTGTTGAACCGTAGAGCGGACTCGGTTCAGTTATCGGTGTCTTTGAGTGTTCAATAACTCAGAGCCCGTGAAAAATTGGAATCAGTGGGAAGGTAGCACTTGATGAAGAACTCATAAAGTGATCAAATGTGAAGGACACTGTCGGATAACAATCCAACAAAGGACTTGATGGTCCACAAAGGATCTGATACGAGTATCGGTACTCAACTAGAGGAAGAAGAATGCAAGGAGATCAGATTATAGAAACAACTGACTAACTCAATTGTCAAATGCAAAGGAATTATGATTTCCAAATCAAGGGATCAGAAGCAATGCTCTGATTAGGGATGGATAAGTTGAATAGCCTTAGGGTACAATCAACGACAATTGGATTGGTCGAGAACCAATTCCAGTTAAAAGAATGGAAGCTCAGCCGGAAAGGTAATTTATAAGGATCAATGATGATTGCGTGTATTCGCAGCATATTGAGTCAACAGTCTCAAAATGATAATGACAAGGAATGTCAATAAGATTTCTATACTTATGGGATTAATCATAATGAAAGCAAACAAGAAATTCCAGAGCAATAGGTTGCTGAGGATTTTCGGATTATCGGGTGGTATTTCGAAGACTTTTGTGTAACACATGAACAACTGGGGGATGAGCGGATACTCGATAAGTGCGAGAATTAACCGTAGGGGTATTCAAGTGACAAAGAACAGCAAGGCAGTAAGCTCAAGGGATTATCGAAACAACGACGAGTTTTTCAGGGTATCTTGTAATAACAAGACCACTGTGGATGAATGTAAGAATAACAAATGCAAGTAGTTATCCATAAGGGTTTGCGGTGGAAGGTGAATTGCAAACGCGATGAACACAAGTTCTCGGGTTAACCGTGGAGAGTATCTTCAGGGTCTTCTGGTGCAGCAGACGATCATTAGTAATAAGGGGCTCTCCGGGTGAAAGTGATAACGAGATCCTAATGTTAGATTTAGTAAACTTCATTTAACCCGAATAGAGGAGAGATCAGAGTCCCAGAATAAAGGTCGAGGAGTAAAAGATCCTAGTACCACCCAATGACGACGTGTGCCCGTAAGACACACAGCCATGTTAGTAAAAGTTTTGCAATGACTAGACTCAACTTCGGCCAAGGAGTGTGGAAGGGGAATTCCTACAGGCAGTCGGCTCTGATACCAACTTGTGACGCCCCCGATTCAATCGTACACTAATCATGCACGCAAATGTGTACGATCAAGATCAGGGACTCACGGGAAGATATCACAACACAACTCTACAAATAAAATAAGTCATACAAGCATCATAATACAAGCCAGGGGCCTCGAGGGCTCGAATACAAGTGCTCGATCATAGACGAGTCAGCGGAAGCAACAATATCTGAGTACAGACATAAGTTAAACAAGTTGCCATAAGATGGCTAGCACAAACTGGGATACAGATCGAAAGAGGCGCAGGCCTCCTGCCTGGGATCCTCCTAACTACTCCTGGTCGTCGTCAGCGGGCTACACGTAGTAGGGGCACCTCCGGTGTAGTAGGGGTCGTCGTCGACGGTGGCGTCTGGCTCCTGGACTCCAACATCTGGTTGCGACAACCAGAACGAAAGGAAAGGGGAAAAGGGGAAGAAAGCAACCGTGAGTACTCATCCAAAGTACTCGCAAGCAAGGAACTACACTACATATGCATGGGTATATGTGTAAGGAGGCCATATCGGTGGACTGAACTGCAGAATGCCAGAATAAGAGGGGGATAGCTAATCCTGTCGAAGACTACGCTTCTGGCAGCCTCCGTCTTGCAGCATGTAGAAGAGAGTAGATTGAAGTCCTCCAGGTAGCATCTCCAAGTAGCATATCCAGGTAGCATCTCCAAGCGCATCTCCAGGCGCATCGCATAGCATAATCCTACCCGGTGATCCTCTCCTCGTGGCCCTGTAGAAAAGTGATCACCGGGTTGTCTGTGGAACTTGGAAGGGTGTGTTTTATTAAGTATCCGGTTCTAGTTGTCATAAGGTCAAGGTACAACTCCAAGTCGTCCTGTTACCGAAGATCACGGCTATTCGAATAGATTAACTTCCCTGCAGGGGTGCACCACATAACCCAACACGCTTGATCCCATTTGGCCGGACACACTTTCCTGGGTCATGCCCGGCCGCGGAAGATCAACACGTCGCAGCCCCACCTAGGCAAAACAGAGAGGCCAGCACGCCGGTCTAAACCTAAGCGCGCAGGGGTCTGGGCCCATCGCCCTGAGCACACCTGCACGTTGCGTGGGCGGCCGAAAGCAGACCTAGCCTAGTGGCGTTCCAGTCCAATTCGGCGCGCGCCGCTCCGTCGCTGACGTCTGAAGTGCTTCGGCTGATACCATGACGTCGGGATACCCATAACTACTCCCACGTAGATGGTTAGTGCGTATAGGCTCGTAGCCGACTCAGATCAAATACCAAGATCTCGTTAAGCGTGTTAAGTATCCGCGAACGCCGAACAGGGCCAGGCCCACCTGTCTCCTAGGTGGTCTCAACCTGCCCTGTCGCTCCGCCACAAAGTAACAGTCGAGGGCCGTCGGGAACCCAGGCCCACCTCTATCGGGATGGAGCCACCTGTCCTTTCAGCCCCCTCGTCAGAATCACTTGCGGGTACTCAATGAGCTGACCCGACTTTAGTCACCATCTGTATAGTATGTATGTATGTATAGTATATACCCGTGATCACCTCCCAAGTGATCACGGCCCGATAGTATAGCAAGGCAGACTGACAAGAATGTAGGGCCAATGATGATAAACTAGCATCCTATACTAAGCATTTAGGATTGCAGGTAAAGTATCAACAGATGTAGCGACAATGTCAGGCTATGCATCAGAATAGGATTAACGGAAAGCAGTAACAAGCTACACTACTCTAATGCAAGCAGTATAGAGAAGAGTAGGCGATATCTGGTGATCAAGGGGGGGGGCTTGCCTGGTTGCTCTGGCAAGAGAGAGGGGTCGTCAACTCCGTAGTCGAACTGGTCAGCAGCAGCGTCGGTCTCGTAGTCTACCGGAGAGAAGAGGGGGAAGAAGTAATGAATACAGAGCAAACAAAGCATCACAAAATATAACAAGGCAATACGCGGTGTTCGGTGTGCCCTAACGCGGTAGTAGGTGATACCGGTGAAGGGGGGGAAAACATCCGGGAAAGTATTCCTGGTGTTTCGTGTTTTCGGGCAGAGGAGCCGGAGGGGGAAAGTTGCGGGTTCGATAGGTTAGGGGGGTGTGGCGGATGAACGGACTGCGTATCCGAATTCGTCCCGTCGTTCTGAGCAACTTTCATGTTGAAAATATTTTAATCCGAGTTACGGATTAAAAGATATGATTTTTAAAAGATTTTAACAATTTTGGAATTTAATTATTTATTTAATTAATTCAAAAAAAATGTATTTTATGACGTCAGCATGATGTCATGCTGACGTCAGCAGTCAACAGGGGTTGACTGAGTCAACCCTCACATGTGGGTCCCGTGGGACCCACCTGTCATACACTGTTAGGTTAATTAGGATTTAGTTAAACTAATTACTGTTTAATTAAGCTAACAGGTTAATTAGATTAATTAATTAAGGTTAATTAACTTAATTTAATTAATTAATTAATTAATTAAATTTGTTTTATTTTAATTATTGTTTTTATTTATTTATTTATTTATTTATTTAAACTCCCTTTTTTTTAAAAAAAAACGTTTCTGGGGCTGGGGCCCCTTTGTCAGTGGGCCAAAGGCCTTAGCGGGCGTGTGGGCGTCGGGTCACCTGGACGCAGCCGTAACGGGTGCAGCCCAGCGCCACCGGGCGCCGGCGGCCACGGCACCGGCAGGCGGCCGGAACGGCGCGGAGACGGAGGGGGCCGTGCGGCGACGGGGTTTGCCACGGGGAGCAAGGGCGACGGCTGGGCGCTGCACGGGCGGGTGCCGCGCGGAGCAGCAGCAGTGCAGCAGTAGGGGCCGGGGCGCGTGCGAGGCCACGGTGAGCGCGGGCCGCCGGAGTGGAGCGGAGCGGGGCGCGCGGGGCATGGTGGCGCGGTCGACACGGGAGGGAGAGAGGAGAGGGAGGGGCTTGCTCACGGCGGGGTGTAGGGCACGG
>NC_041383.1:310685932-310697985 GCF_002162155.2 Triticum dicoccoides | reverse complement strand
CTTCTCCTTTGTTTTAGTTTAGTTACAGTTTTCTATTTTCGTATTTTCTTTTATTTATTTATTCTCTTGTTTCTGTTTTCTTTTACTTATGTAATATTTTATAGTTCTACAAAAAAGTGAAACCCACACCTAAAATAGAGTTACAATTATAACTACTGCCACAAAAGGTTTTAACCCTGAACAAAATAGTATAGTATTTTATAAAATCCAAAATGCATATATTTAATTGTTTTACCTACCACTTTAATTACTTAAGTGCATTTATACCTTTTATAAAAATGTGGTTTCTCCACCATACTTACCTATGCATTATTTGAGACAACCCAAACAATTTAGTTTTAATATTTCAAAACTTTTGTCGTTTGCCTTTATTTTAAATTTTAATTTGTCGCGGTTTGAACTAACGACGTTTAGCATCGATAATCGGGATGACGTGGCCTGATTAGCGTGGGATTATTTTAGCAAGATTATCCGGGCGTCACGCCCTCGAAGATGTCGCCCTCGGCCTTGGCCCTACGGCTGAGGCTGAGGCGCGCGTCCTTGCTTCCGCAGCGCTAACGCGCGTCCTTACCCAAGTCTACCTCCGCGATCCCAGCGTTGACCTCGACAGCCTGCTGGAGCCTGTGAGCAGCGAGCTTGCCGTCGTTGCTGCCGAGGCCGTGAAGGGTCGTGTGGAGGCTCTGCTGGCGAAGTTCCAGGCCTTCAGCACCAAGCCGAAGCGAGGTGCTGCCGGTCTTGAGGCCCCACGAGGCGAAGCTGCCCAGCATAGCACCTTCACCAGCGACGGCGCGACCGAAAAGTGATCCCTTCGCGGCTCCCGTCCTGCTTTAACTTCCTGCAACAAGCATTATGCCTTGTGGAGGCGTTTAAACTTGTGTTTGGCATTGTCAAAGTACTCTATGGACTGTAATATTTGCTTTTGAATTTCTGGAGATTTGCGTTTTTCCTTCCTACTTGCTTGAGTTCTACGTCGGCAGAACCCGGCCCCGCGCATACCTCAGTAGCCATTAGCCCCGACCGGAAACCAGGACGGGACCAAGGAGTGAGGGGCTACGTGACAAATTAGGCTCCTGAGTCGCGATGCTCAGGAGTCCCCCTTGGTGCACGAACAGCAAGTAGGGAGGTGAGATGCATGGGTGAATTTACCGTTCTATGTTGGCAGGGCCCGGCCCCACGCATACCTCAACCGCCGTTAGCCTTTCGGAACTAAGGGGTGAGGGGCTATGTGACCAGTTAGGCTCCTGAGTCGCGATGCTCATGGGTCCCCCTTGACGTTCAAACGGCCTTCGTACCTTGGCTCCACTCGGGGAGAGGCGCGCGACGAACCAGGCCCGAGGGGCCTGGCCAGGTGGCGTGCGCCTGGGCGTGACCCTGGCGCAGCCCCCGTGCCCAGCCCCCTCGCGCGGCACTCCCGAGGGGAGGCGTTACGATGAGGCTGGACACTGAGCTCTGGGCTCCCTGAGGTTGATGCAGCCGGGGGGCACCCTTAGTTGTTTATCACCAGCGCGAAGCATAGTGCTTGCGTATGTGTACGGGCATAGCCACTCCTCGGCAGTGTCGTCAGCCAGCGCGGAGCATGGTGCTTCCACTGGTGTGTGGGAGGAGGCTCCCCTCCGGGAGGAGCCCCCGGGGCGTGTATAGCCCCACCCTCACACGTGGCTGGCACGGTAGGGCCTGGTGTCGGTGTCAAAACCGGCGGATATCGGGTAGGGGGTCCCGAATTGTGCGTCTAGGCAGATGGTAACAGGAGACAAGGGACATGATGTTTTACCCAGGTTCGGGCCCTCTTGATGGAGGTAAAACCCTATGTCCTGCTTGATTGATATTGATATTGTGGATGTTTACAAGAGTGGATCTACCACGAGATCAAGGAGGCTAAACCCTAGAAGCTAGCCTATGGTATGATTGTAATGGTTGTTGTTGTGTCCTACGGACTAGAGCCATCCGGTTTATATAGACACCGGAGAGGGCTAGGGTTACATAGAGTCAGTTACAATGGTAGGAGATCTATGTATCTGTATCGCCAAGCTTGCCTTCCACGCCAAGGAAAGTCCCATCCGGACACGGGACGAAGTCTTCAATCTTGTATCTTCATAGTCTTGGAGTCCGGTCGATGATGATAGTCCGGCCGATGATAGTTCGGCCGATGATGGTAGTCCGGCTATCCGGACACCCCCTAATCCGGGACTCCCTCAGTAGCCCACAAACCAGGCTTCAATGACGATAAGTCCAGCATGTGTGTAGTCTTCGGTGTTGCAAGGCGGGTTCTCCTTCAAGTTCTACGTACCTGCCGAACAGTGTCCGGCTTCCTCATCAATGTTGCGCGTCTTGGCTTCCACGCCCAATAATGGCCTTCTTCCACGCGTCGCGCGAATGTGAAAAGCCAGTGTGTCTTTTATGTTTTACCCCCTATTTGTGCGAATAATCTGCCTATAAGGGAGGCAAGAATCCAGATCCAAATCACCATCTTCCTCCCGCAAATACTCATCGGAGCACTTTCGACCAAGAATCCATTCCATCATGGACCGTCAACGCGGCTCCTCTTCTCGCGCTCTCAGCCCTTTGCCAGGAGATTGGAGGAGATGCTCTGTTCCGCACAACGAGCTGGTGAAGCTCCAAGCGGGGGGATATCTCCCACTGGCCTTTATGGTTCCGGTTCGAGCCGGGCTGGCCACCTACAAAGGTGGGAAGCAAGCGGAGGTTACCCCAAGTCCCAACAAAGGGGAGCGGGTATGCTTCGTCCCCTATCTGATAAGGGGGCTCGGATTTCCTGTACATCCATTCCTCCGCGGGCTCCTGGAGTTCTACGGACTCCAGCTTCATCACCTCACACCCGCCTCAATCCTGCATATTGCGGGTTACGTAGCTCTTTGCGAGCTATTCCTGGGCGTCGAGCCCCATTTCGCGCTGTGGAAGAGGTTGTTCTGCCTTGTACCCCGCTCTCACGAGGGGTCCATATATCAAGTGGGCGGCGCCGAAATATGGCGCATTGCCGGGACTGGATATCCATCCGGAACCCCTAAGAAGGCATCCGAAGACTGGCCTTCAGAATGGTTTTATATAGAAGACGCTCCGCTGCCGGACCCTGTTCAGATCGGCCTCCCGGAGTTCAGCAATGCTCCTCTGAAGAAACGCCTTAGTTGGCGTCCGCGGAGCCCCCAACTGGAGGAAGACAAGAGCGTCCATTATTTGATGGGCCGAATAAGGTTACTGGCCCATTTCGGGTTGACCATAATTGGAGTCATGGCAACATGCATTATGCGGGGGGTGCAGCCGCTACAATACAGGGGCCACCCCATGTGGGATTTCAACCGGGAGGACGATGCCACCCGTCATGGCCGCAAAGGGCCGGATTCGGTCGAAGACCTGGTGACGATCATGTCCGGCCTGTATAAGGGGGAGAAGGAGGATTTCCTTCGGACGAACCCGTTAAATGGGTTCTCCATGAATAATCCCCGGCATTGGGTAAGCGAACACTCTGCATGCCCGACCCATGCTTTTTGAAACTTAAGTTTCTTATATTGTGTTCTTCTTTCGACGCAGGAGCTGCGCCGGATCGTGGAGGACATGCTAAGTCCAGCTCCGCAACCCGAGGATCTAGAGAGATCCCGGAATCCGGCCTCCGAAGAGGATCCGGACATAAAGGTGGAGCTAATCAACGGGGTGTTCCACCAGCTCAGCATGGACAATGCTTTAGTCGCCATCATGGCCGACTATCCCGGACTATATCCGGCTTCCCAGGTGATTGCGACCGAAGTCCTGACACCGTCATTCCTTCCTTGCTTATTTCTGACCACCGTATATGATGGCGCTGTGCAGGAGGTGCCCCTAGGGCGAGAAGCCGAGCCCGCGGTGGCTGACCAACAAAGGCCAGTCCGGACCAGTAGGCGGAAGAGGAGCGCAGCGCGGACTGAAACGTCGCCGCAAAGGTGTAGCTCACAATTCATTATTTAGAGCAACGTTCCTAGGAAGCGTTTGAGTGCTCATGACTTTTGTAGGGAAAAAAGAGCCCACCGGACTGCGGGCGTGGAGGTTGCCAATCCAACCTCTACCAGCCAGGCTCCGGCACCTGGTCTGGAGGGGGATGCGAGCGCAAGGCGCGAGCTGGACGTTCCTCCGACGGAGGACGCCGACAGACTGTCCGCCACCAAGTTTGAGGTGGAGAGTGCCATGAATCACAAGCGCCGCCGGACAGTATTTCGTGACGCGTGCTTCTCCCCCGAGGCGTTGAATGCCTTTAACGCGGGGGATGCGCACCTTCGTGCTGCTCAAGATGGTTTTACCAGAGCCACGGAGCAGTATGTAAAAGACATACGGGTAAGAGAATTTAATAGTTATATATGACAGTAGCCCCCGAGACTTAAAGTAGTTATATTAACTGATTTAAGGATCATATGAAACGTAGGATCTTATCGAGAAGAATACCCAACTGTCTCAGGAGCTGCAAGAGTGCAAGGCCCAACTTGAGGTCGCACTCTCTGGCGCAGGAGGAAACACAGGGACCTCTCCTGGTAACGCATTATTTTAGAAAGATAAGTAGCATTTGGCCTTTGCGCAAGTCTAAAAAATGATGTTGCAGGTGCTGCCGGACAAGATCCGGACAGGCAAGAACTTCTGCGCCAACTAAAGGCCGGCAAGAGGGTGCTGCATAAGGTGTAGCATGAAAGGAACAAGTTCCAGGATGCCCATGCCCAGCTTGGAGAAGAGCTAAAAGGCGTGCGGGCCGAGCTGTCGGGCTCCGTTAAGGAGAATCAGCGGCTTCGTCACGGCATCTATAGTAAGTGCTTGAGCGAACTCCTTTGAAAAGAAGAGTTCGGCGAGGAAGTCAATTTGACAGAATATGTCTGCAGGTATGCTCACAGGTCGCCCTGCGGAGGAGATGCCCGTATCAACGGGTGATCAACTTCCCGAATTGTTGCAACTGATCGAACGAGTTCGGCAGGCAATGAGCGGCGTCATCTAGGCTTTATGGCCAGCCTTCTCCTTACCCGAGGGTCTTGGGGAGCTTGCGGAGAAGCTTCAGGGAGTGCGGCAGCGCTTCCATTTATGGAAGATTTCGGCCTGCCGCCAAGGTGCCAGGGAGGCCTGTGCCATGGTAAAGATGCGGTACAAGAAGGCGGATCCCAACCACATGGCCGAAGTCGGACCTGTGGGGCCCGATGGGAAGGAGATCCCTATGAGTTTAGCATACGGCCAAGTAGAGTTGGCCGCTAAATTTTCCCAACAGGAGTGTAAATTAGACAACCTGTTAGATGGGATTGAGGAAGAATACAATCAGTCGATTTGACAATGTATTATAAAATGACATGTAAAATGCCTTCTAGCCGGATTGTAGATCGTTTGTCTTTGCCGACCTTTTCGCTTCGACCTCGGGACCCTAGAGTCCGGAGTGTGTCCGAATACATTCTCGGTTATGAAACAACCGAGGTACGCATGGAGACTAGGCGTAGGGGTCATTAGTGCTTTATCAGACAAGTGCCCAACTAGTTATTTTATATTACATGGGTAGTAAGAAACATCTTCCAGGGAGAATAGTTCCGTTAAGGGTTCCTTTCCTCTGGGGGTGGCATGCCCTAAAGTGCATGTCCGGACTGCGAAAAAAGCAGAAAAACATCTGGGGGCAGATAAATAAGTGGATAAAAAATCATCTTTTAAGTCACCGACCGAATATTCCCTTAAGAACGCTAGCTTTCGGCTTCACCCAGTCTGAGGTACACATCCGGCTGACTTGGCAGTAACAATCGCAGAGGTGCTCCCTTTACCTCCTAGCCGAACAATCGGGAATGTAGGGGTAAGCACAGGAGCCAGGCAACCCATCTTGGCCAAAACTTAAGTCATATCGATGCATATAATGGTGAATAAAAGGTACATGTGGAGGCTTGACACATGTGTTGGGCATGAAGCCCTTATAATTAAGCTTCTGGTAAAGAAGCCCCCAGGTATAATGAGTGCGGATAGCACATCAATTGCGCGTGATCGATGCACAAGTAGGCCTTTTAAGGCTTTGATGAATAGGGTTGAGAAGAAAAAGATAAACAAAAGGCAGCTGAAGTAAAAAAAAATTGGACGGGGGGAAAGGGACGAACTCTTAGTCCGGCGCTAGGCATAGAATCTTCCGAGGCGGGCTGCGTTCCATGGGTTCAGCTCGAGTCGGTTATCTGACGCATTTCGTAGACGGTACACTCCGCCGGTCAAGACTTTATCGATGATGAAGGGGCCTTCCCATTTGGGCTTGAGCTTGTCCTTTTTCTTGTCCGGCAGGTGTAGAACTAGTTCGCCAACGTTGTAAGTCTTGGCCCGTACTTCTCTGCTTTGGTATCTTCGAGCCTGCTGCTGATAGAATGCGGAACGAGCCTTGGCGACGTCGCGTTCTTCCTCCAATGCGTCCAAGCTGTCCTGCCGATCCAACTCGGCTTCTCTTTCTTCGTACATGCGCACTCGAGGTGAGTCATGAATGATGTCGCAGGGCAAAACTGCTTCTGCACCGTATACCATAAAAAATGGTGTGAATCCGATAGTACGGTTAGGCGTTGTCCGCAGCCCCCAGAGTACAGAGTCGAGCTCCTCTACCCAGTGCGTGTCAGATTTCGTAAGGGGCCGCACTAGTCTGGGTTTGATGCCGCTCATTATTAGACCATTTGCTCGTTCCACTTGATCGTTGGTTTGAGGATGATAGACTGAAGCGTAATCGAGCTTGATGCCCATATTTTTGCACCATGTTTTAACCTCATCGGCCGTGAAGTTCGTGCCATTATCGGTGATGATGCTGTGGGGGACACCATAACGGTGTACTACCCCATATGAAAGTCTATCACTGGTCCGAACTCTGCCGTTTTAACTGGCTTGGCCTCTATCCATTTGATGAATTTATCCACCATGACCAATAGGTACCTTTGCTTGTGGGTTCCCCCTTTAAGTGGTCCAACCATGTCAAGCCCCCAGACCGCGAACGACCAGGTAATGGGTATAGTTTTGAGGCCGGTGGGTGGCATGTGGCTCTGATTAGCAAAGAGCTGACAACCGACGCATCTTCGTACTAAGTCCTGAGCATCTGCCCGGGCCGTCAGCCAATAAAATCATGTACGGAATGCCTTTCCTACAAGGGCCCGGGCTGCGGCGTGGTGTCCGCCTAGTCCGGTGTGAATTTCAGCCAGGAGGTCTCGCCCTTCCTCTTCAGAGATACACCTTTGAAGGACTCCGGTTGTGCTTTTCTTATAGAGTTCTCCCTCATGGACCTTGTATGCTTTAGATCGCCGGACTACGCAGCGGGCCTCATTATGGTCTTCGGGGAGTTCCTGCCTAAGCAAGTAGGCTAGGAACGGCTCTGTCCATGGGGCGATTACTGCCATTATGTCGTGAGCTGAGGGTGTTGTTTCGTCGGCTGGATCGCCGGTTATGTCAGATTGCTCTGCGGCCGCCTCCGGTTTGTTATTTCCGGACTCCTCTTCCCATAGTACGGATGGCTTGAACAGCCGTTCCAGGAAGATATTTGGAGGGACAGTGTCACGTTTTGCGCCGATGCGTGCCAATACGTCGGCCGCTTGGTTATTATCTCTGGCTACGTGGTGGAATTCAAGTCCTTCGAACCGAGCTGACATTTTAAGGACAGCGTTGCGATAGGCTGCCATTTTTGGATCCTTGGCGTCAAAGTCTCCATTTACTTGGGATATTGCGAGGTTTGAGTCCCCGCGCACCTCTAGGCGTTGGATGCCCATGGAGATTGCCATCCGAAGGCCATGTAAGAGGGCCTCGTATTCGGCTGCGTTGTTGGAGTCCGTGTACATTATCTGAAGTACGTATTGGACTCTGTCCCCGGTTGGGGACGTTAGTACGATGCCAGCCCCCAATCCGGCCAACATTTTGGAGCCATCGAAATGCATAATCCAATTGGAGTATGCGCCGTACTCTTTAGGGAGTTCGGCTTCAGTCCACTCAGCGACAAAGTCAGCCAAAACTTGCGACTTTATAGCTCGCCGGGGTTTGTAAGTTATGTCGAATGGTAAGAGCTCAATGGCCCATTTTGCAATCCTGCCCGTTGCGTCGCGGTTATTTATAATGTCATTTAGGGGTACTTCGGATGTCACTGTTATCGAACACTCTTGAAAGTAGTGTCGGAGCTTCCGGAATGCCATGAACACCGCATACGCTATCTTTTGATAGTGCGGGTAACGGGACTTGCAGGGGGTTAAAACAGTGGATACGTAGTACACTGGTTTTTGAAGAGGGAATTTATGCCCTTCTGTCTCTCGTTCAATGACGAGCACTGCGCTTACTACTTGATGTGTTGCCGCGATGTATAACAACATAGGTTCGCCCAGGTTGGGCGCAGCCAGGACCGGATTCATTGCCAATATGGCCTTTATTTCTTCGAGTCCGGCAGTGGCAGCATCCGTCCACTCGAAGTGTTCGGTGTGCCCGAGGAGGCGATAGAGGGGCAATGCCTTTTCTCCTAGGCGGGAGATAAAGCGGCTGAGAGCCGCCACGCATCCAGTCAATTTCTGGATCTGTTTGAGGTTTTTTGGAATATCCAACTGTGATAGGGCTCGGATTTTGGCCGGATTTGCTTCAATTCCTCTACCGGATACAATGAAGCCCAAGAGCTTTCCGGCTGGTACGCCGAAAATGCATTTTTCCGGATTCAGCTTGATGTCATATGCTTGGAGGTTGTCGAATGTGACCCTCAAGTCGTCCACTAGAGTTTCGACGTGTTTGGTTTTGACGACTACGTAGTCTACGTATGCCTCTACTGTTTTGTCGATCTGGGTGGCCAGACATGTCTGAATCATGTGCTGATATGTTGCACCGGTGTTTTTAAGTTCGAAGGGCATCGTGTTGAAGCAAACTGGTCCATATGGAGTAATGAACGCCGTTGGGGCTTGATCCGCTTCTGCCATCTTGATTTGATGATAGCTGGAGTATGCGTCCAGGAAGCACAATGAATCGTGCCCTGTAGTGGCATCGATGATTTGGTTGATGCGGGGGAGGGGGAAGGGATCGTTTGGGCAGGCTTTATTTAGGTCTTTGAAATTGACACATAGGCGCCAGGATCTGTCCTTCTTTGGTACCATTACCAGGTTTGCTAGCCAATCCGGATGTTTGATGTCTCTGATGAATCCGGCTTCCAATAGTTTGGCTAGTTCTTCTCCCATTGCCTGTCTTTTGGGTTCGGAAAATCGTCGAAGAGCCTGTTTGACTGGCTTGAACCCTTTTAGGATGTTTAGGCTATGCTCTGCCAGCCTACGAGGGATTCCTGGCATATCTAAAGGATGCCAGGCGAAAATGTCCCAATTTTCCCGAAGGAATTCTCGCAGTGCGGCGTCTACATCAGGGTTCAACTGTGCGCCGATGGAGGCCGTCTTTGTCGGGTCCGTTGGGTGGACCTGGAATGTTATAATTTCGTCCACTGGTTTAAAGGAGGTGGACTTGGATCTCTTATCGAGTATCACGTCGTCTCTGTGCACCGTAGTGCGCAGCGCGGTGAGTTCCTCTGCCGCTAGGGCTTCGGATAGTGCCTCCAGGGCTAATGCGGCTGTTTTGTTTTCGGCGCGGAGTGCTATGTCCGGATCACTAATGAGAGTGATTATCCCGCCGGGCCCAGGCATTTTGAGCTTCATGTACCCGTAATGGGGTACGGCTTGGAAAATTGTGAACGCCTCTCGTCCTAATATAGCGTGGTATCCGCTGCTGAGTGGGGCCACTTGGAACGTGACTTCTTCGGACCTGTAATTGTCCGGTGAGCCGAACACCACATCGAGTGTGATTTTTCTGGTGCAGCGTGCTTCCTGGCTAGGGATTATTCCTCTGAAGGTTGTGCTGCTTCGCTCAATGCGGCTCCAGTCTATTTCCATTTTTTGAAGAGTTTCCTCGTAAATGAGGTTCAATCCGCTGCCGCCATCCATGAGTACCTTGGTAAGTCTGAGGACCAATGCGGCTGGTGCTCGGGCTGTTCGGAATTTAGGTTCGTCGCTGGCGTTGAAGGTGATGGCCGCGTCGCTCCAAGGATTTGTTGTTGCTACTTGGTAGACTTCGGCAAGGCTGTGGATTGTTCGTTTCCGCATATTGTTTGATGCGAAAGTCTCGAAGACTGTTGATACCGTACCGGTATTGTTGGTGTGGTTTCGCGGGGCTAGAAGCTCCTCGCCACTTTTGGCCACCTGCCGTAATATCCAACATGCACGAAGGCTATGTGTTGGGGTGGCGCCCTTGGTACTGTGAATTGTACAGGGTTTGCAGAGCCATCCCTCTAGTACGGTTCTGTTCCCTTTAAGGGGCTTCTGTTTTTTGGTTCTTGTACATGGTGCCTGAGTGTAATGCACCCTTTTGTTGCGGACTGGGGCTATGTTCGGGGCCGGATTATCCCAAAACCTATCTTCGGTTTTCCGGAAACTTTCTATGGCACAGTACTTTCGCACTATGGATGCCAAGTCGGCGAAACGTGTGATTTCACGATGGCTGACGGTGTTCAAGATTCCCCTGTCCGTGCAATTGTTGCAAAAGATCGAGATTGCGTTTTCCTCTCGGCAGTCCTTTATCCGGTCCATGACCAGGAGGAATCTGGCCCAGTAATGATGTACTATTTCGGCTGGCTCTAGCTGGATTAGAGATAGATCGCATATATCTGGATGGGCGGGCCTAATTGAGTCCGGGACCCTGCCCATCTCGAGGCTCAAGGGCCGAGAAGTTTCCGAATTTGGAAGCTTGGAAAGTGGAACGTTGTCCAACGAGTCCGGTCTGATGCCTGACTTTATGTTCAGTGCTTGATCGGAATCCGCTCCTCCACGGGAATCCGGCATGGAGGGTTCGGTAGCCCGGACACGACTAGTTTTCAATATGGGAGAAGGATCGTTGCGATGTTCCTCCACCACCGTGATGTGGTGGGTAACCTGGGGAGAGTTAATCTCTCTCAGATTGGTTTTAAGCCCGATCCGATTGTAGTCTGTAGCGACTCCCAGGGCGGCGATCCGATCCAAGAGTTCGTTTACTGATGAGAGCTCTGCTGGATCTAACTGCTCGGCGAATTCCGAGTTGACGTGAAGATTGCTCTCGATGACACGAGAGGTCATCGTTAAAGCGGTGGCCGGACAGGCGGTCATAAGAAACCCTCCTTGCCGGATAGTTCGGCCGGCGGCCAAGGCTCCATTGGCGAAGATGCCGTCCTTGAAGACGGGAAGAGGCATCCTTCCTATCGGTGACGACACAGAGGAACTCTCAATGAAAGCACTAATGTCGGTGTCAAAACCGGCGGATCTCAGGTAGGGGGTCCCGAACTATCCATCTAGGCGGATGGTAACAGGAGACAAGGCACACGATGTTTTACCCAGGTTCGGGCCCTCTTGATGGAGGTAAAACCCTATGTCCTGCTTGATTGATATTGATATTGTGGATGTTTACAAGAGTGGATCTACCACGAGATCAAGGAGGCTAAATCCTAGAAGCTATCCTATGGTATGATTGTAATGGTTGTTGTTGTGTCCTACGGACTAGAGCCATCCGGTTTATATAGACACCGAAGAGGGCTAGGGTTACATAGAGTCGGTTACAATGGTAGGAGATCTACGTATCCGTATTGCCAAGCTTGCCTTCCACGCCAAGGAAAGTCCCATCCGGACATGGGACGAAGTCTTCAATCTTGTATCTTCATAGTCTTGGAGTCCGGTCGATGATGATAGTCCGGCCGATGATAGTTCGGCCGATGATGGTAGTCCGGCTATCCGGACACCCCCTAATCCGGGACTCCCTCACCTGGTGTCGGTGTCAAAACTGGCAGATCTCGGGTAGGCGGTCCCGAACTGTGCGTCTAGGCGGATGGTAACAGGAGACAAGGGACATGATGTTTTACCCAGGTTCGGGCCCTCTTGATGGAGGTAAAACCCTACGTCCTGCTTGATTAATATTGATGATGTGTGTTACTAGAGTGGATCTACCACGAGATCAAGGAGGCTAAACCCTAGAAGCTAGCCTATGGTATGATTGTTGTTCGTCCTACGGACTAAAGCCATCTGGTTTATATAGACACCGGAGAGGGCTAGTGTCGGTGTCAAAACCGGCGGATC
>NC_041383.1:310628633-310685351 GCF_002162155.2 Triticum dicoccoides | reverse complement strand
AGGCGGATGGTAACAGGAGACAAGGGACACGATGTTTTACCCAGGTTCGGGCCCTCTTGATGGAGGTAAAACCCTACGTCCTGCTTGATAGATATTGATATTGTGGATGTTTACAAGAGTGGATCTACCACGAGATCAAGGAGGCTAAACCCTAGAAGCTAGCCTATGGTATGATTGTAATGGTTGTTGTTCTACGGACTAGAGCCATCCGGTTTATATAGACATCGGAGAGGGCTAGGGTTACGTAGAGTCGGTTACAATGGTAGGAGATCTACGTATCCGTATCGCCAAGCTTGCCTTCCACGCCAAGGAAAGTCCCATCCGGACACGGGACAAAGTCTTCAATCTTGTATCTTCATAGTCTTGGAGCCCGGTCGATGATGATAGTCCGGCCGATGATAGTCCGGCCGATGATAGTTCGGCTGATGATGGTAGTCCGGCTATCCGGACACCCCCTAATCCAGGACTCCCTCAGTAGCCCCTGAACCAGGCTTCAATGACGATAAGTCCGGCGCGTATATTGCTTGGCATTGCAAGGCGGGTTCCTCCTCCGAATGATAGAAGATTGTGAACACCAGGATAGTGTCCCGCTCTGCAAAATAAATTCCACATTCCACCATAGAGAGAATAATATATACACAAGTTCAATCTGTTGACGTTTTTTGCGGCATGACGTCACGCCACTACCAAGCCATTACTTGAATCGTTTTTTACTCTACCACCTCAGCGCATTTAGCGAAGCGGTTTCCTTGGCACGTCTTGTCGAAGCAGAGACCGTGTTCCCCCTTAATCCGGGATTCTCATCAATACGGACGTGGGTAACCCAACCGCGCCATTGATGGTGACGCTTGGGGGATAAGCGATTTTTACCAGGCCGGTGGGGGACGCGTAGACTTCGCCCGCCCATATAAGGGATAAGGATTCACCTTTTCGCCTACGCCTTCTTCCTCCTTTGCTTATCCATCTCCGTGCACTCGAGCTCCAGCGCCCAAGCCCGCACATCTCGTCTCAACCTTCCCCAGTCATGTCTGGAGCGGGAGGCAAGTGGATGACCTCCTCCGTTACGGAGGAGCACATCGAAAGACTGCGCAGCGCCGGCTACCTGTCCGGCGACATCGCGCACCGGCTGCCCGACGAGGGGCAGCTCATCCCCACCCCCAGGCCCCATGAGAGGGTCATTTTTCTTCCCCACTTCCTCCGTGGACTGGGCTTTCCACTTCACCCCTTTGTCCGGGGGCTCATGTTCTACTACGGCCTAGATTTCCATGATCTAGCGCCGAACTTCATCCTCAACATCTCGGCGTTTATCGTCGTGTGCGAGGCCATCCTCTGCATCCAGCCCCACTTCGGCTTGTGGCTCAAGACCTTCAATGTTAAGCCGAAGGTAGTGAAGGGCACTCAAGCAGAGTGCGGAGGCGCCATGTTGGGCAAGATGCCCAACATCCTTTGGTTCGAAGGGGCCTTCGTGGAATCCGTCAAGGGGTGGCAATCGGGGTGGTTCTATATCACCGAGCCGCGCGACCCTACGTGGGCGGCGGCCCCCGAGTTCAGATCTGGTATCCCCATGCAGCTCACCTCCTGGAAAGAGAAGGGCTTGCTGTGGGGTAGTTCGGAGGAGCTGGTGGGACTCCAAGCCTATATCCAGAAGCTGGTGAAGAAGCTCAGGCTGGTTAACGTGGTCCAAGTCATGCTCGTCCGCCGGATTCTCCCATGCCAAGAGCGGGCATTCAATCTGTGGGAGTTCAATCCGGAACAGCACCAGGCGCTGAACGGGCTCTTCGACACGACGTACAAAGGCACCTGGAGGGTGCTGTTTAAGGGCGCCGAAGCCCCCGCATCCGCGACTCAAGATCGCGGATTTCGCTCACAGCGCCAAGCCGACGAGGTAAGTGATTCTACCCCTTTACGGGACACTTGCTTTTCATAGTTTGACTCTATGCGGGTTTTAATTTCCCCTTTACATTTGACAGGACTTGATGAGGAAGGCGGAGCAGATTATCTACTCGGCTCCTATGCCAGAAAACCCAGTAGACGCCCATCTAGCGAGGCTGCTGGTTCTGGCACCGCACGTGGTGCCGAAGAAGAAGGCCAAGAAGGAGGGCACGGGTGCTCGAAAGAGTTCCCGTTTTCAGGTGTCCGACGACTCCAGGGTGGACTTCTCCCCCAAAAACGAGGAGGAGAAAGAGGACTCTCTCCCAGAGGAGGGAGAGAGGAAGAGGAAGGCTTCCCCGACAGGGGAGGCCGAAGGGTCCAAGAGGGGAAGGACTATTCCCCCGGATAGCTCCGCCAACATCAACGTTGGCGAGGAAGAATGGCCTTCAAGGGCCAGGCCTCCGGCGAGATCGTAAGTATCCGGATTCCTGAATGATTTATAATTTCTTTTTCTGCGTCACATAGTGTCATTCTGATGCCGCATGCTGCCTGTAGTCCGGCCAATGATGATCTCCCCGCTTCATCGAGCGGGTCGTTGGCTCCGTCGGATGTAGACTCCATCCCGACCGCCTCCACCCCTCGCGACACCAAGGACGCCGAGGTGGGATCCCAAGAAGGGACCCATCAGGGGGAGGCTCCGGAGGCGCCACAAGGCGGCCTCCCGGACTTTTTGCCGGACTCCACATCAGAACCTGCAGTGGTTCCGAAGTCCGGCCGTCGGCCCCTTCACACGAAGGGCAAGACCATGACGCCGGCAGCTTCCGTCCAACCGGAGGCGCCGGACAATTTGTTGGAGGCGCTGCAGAGCTCTTCCATCGAGGAAGAACACCGCACTATTATGAGTGCGGTGATTCAGAAGGTACAGCTTGCCAAGAGCGGGCTGACCGAAGCCTGCAGTAGCCTTCTATCAGGCTTTGAGGTAAGAAGTTAAAAATATGCAATGTAATACCGCATAGACAGTAGCCCCTGATGCTCGGCTCGGTGTTCGGAAAGAAAAGACGGACTGAGGATCTAGAAAAAAAAGATATACGCAGGGTTGCTAAAAAATTATGTCAATATGGGTTGCAGGCTGCGCTGCTGACCTCTGCCGCACTGACTGCAGAGGTCGGTGCTTTGAAGCAGGAGCTCGAGCGGTCCGAGCAAGAGCTCGGCCACGCCAAGAAGCAGCTCCAGGACAAAGAAGGTGAGTAACACCACTTTGAACTTGTACCTTACAGAAAACGATTTAGGTTGCAACAAAAAATAACAAGGATAACATGGGTACTGCAGGGGCCACGAACGAGGTGGCGACCCTGAAGGAGGCCGTGTCCGCGGCTGAACGCAATGCGGCCGCGGAACGGGCAGAGCGAGAAAAGCACGAGGCGCGGGTGGCAGTGGTTCGGCAAGTGCTCCAGGCTCTCATGGAAAAGCATGAGAGTTTGGAGCGTGACTCAAAGACTCGAGAGTCCGAGCTTGCCTCGGCTCTCGAAAGTGCCAAAACTGCCAAGGCCGATGCCCATAAGTCCCTTCAGGAGATTGAGTTGGTGAGGAAGATAGCGGCAGGTAAGGCATTTTTCATGCAAAGCAAGCATGTGAATGTAAATTACGTGTTACTTACCCGAATTCGGAGCTCTCCAGGGGCGTTTGCAGATCTGCCTCGCAGCGTGTCTGATGCCGCCGCATTCTACCGAGCCGAGGAGGGGAGCTCAACGGAGAAGGTCTTCTGGTCTCAGTATGCTGAGGCCGGCCATCCGGTGCCCCCTAGCGACCAGCTGAAGCAGCTGGTCGAGCTCCACAAGGTGGCCGAGCAGGCCATGAAGGGCCTCATAGTCCGGCTGTGGCCTGGAGAGGCCATGCCTGGGAGCTATTTCGGCCTTGTGCGACGGTTGGTGGATGTGTGCCCCTGGGTGGAGGTTATCAAACGCTCCGCCTGTATTGAAGGTGCTCGTCGGGCCCTTGCCCGCGCAAAGGTGCATTGGGGCAAGCTGGATGCGGAGAAGCTAATCACTGACGCGCCACCAGCGGGCAAGGAATATCGTACGTCCGAGATGTACTATAAGACTGTCCTGAAGGGTGCCCGCAAGATTGCGGATGAGTGCCCCAGGGATGTAATTATTGAGTAAATTCGCAATGTGTTATCTTGTGCGCTGAAAACTTTGTTCATATGCGCTAAGCAACGCTTGTTAATTTAAAATATTACCTTCTGTGCGGCCGTTAATGAAATCTGAGAGATGGCAAGTCGTCGGCTCAGCCCCCATGCCACGAGTGCTGGGGTGTTCGGGATAAACTTGAGCACTCTTGTTCCCATTTTTGGGTCCATCTAGGGAGGCGCTCAACACAACGAACAAGGCAACCGGACTTATAGTGCTTGAACACTCTCACTTAGCCATAGAATTCTATAATTTTAAATTTTGGTGAAGCCCCTAGTATTCGGAAGACCGAATTCGGGGCGCTATCCACGCCTTCGTCGGACATTATCCGGTACTTCGCTCGAAGCGGCGTAGGTCTTTAAGGACCCGAAAAGACCTCTCGAACAGCGACCAGTCTCTCGCCTTATCATGACAGTCAGTTTTAGCTTTCTCCACTAAGGCGTTAACCCGGCTCAACCGGGGTGCAATCGCAGTGGTTCTCCCAGTGCTACCTTAGCCGATAGAATGGAACGTAAGGTGCCAAACTTGGGAGCCGGGCAAACCCAACTATTGACCCAAGACATGATTCGAAGCCGATTCATATAATGCTATAAGTTCGGGGTGCCGCACTTGTGAAAGTGTTCGGACTTTATCACACCATAATGCGGGGAACATAAGCCCCTGGTGTATTTGGCCGTACCAAAATGTACGGATGCAACATGTCGTAAATGAACATATATATATAAGGTAATGCAATTATGGGCAAAAAGTGTTGTATTTTATTCGAGAAGATATGCTATGAGTGCGGAATGATATAAATAGTGCGGAAAGCAAGGGATTGGACGAATTAAAGGCGTCTCCCTCCAGGGGTAGGCCGCGGAATGGTGTGTTTAACAAATTTAATGCTCGTAATGGAGACCACCTGAGTGTTCGTCGCAACCTTTGTCCCTCCCTGGCTGTTGCATCATGAGTTCGGCAGGTTCGCCGCCGGACAGAGTTCTGTATAAAAAAGAGAGAAATAAAAGATAAAAAGAGCGACACACTTGGGAGCCCCTGGTGTGGTCGAACCGCACTCTGGGTCTGTTGTGGTTGTGCCTCTCCCCCTATGCCCATGGTATCTCCAGGGCGTAATTATGTACGCGGAGAGTTTGTCTTACAATTGTGCGAGGGCTGGGGTTGAGGCCGCATTGCTACGCGTGCTTGGAACGTGCCAGGTGGTCTTGGTTGATGTTGCTCCGGGCGCGTTTGGCCGTGTCCGGTCGTTTAATGGCGGGACTCGAAAATTGCCTTAAAAGGCTGCTCTGTACTTCTTCCGCGAGAGCCGCTGTATGTTCCTCCGTTCGGAGGGAGCGTTCCGTGTTTCCATTGACCGTGATGACTCCACGAGGGCCTAGCATCTTGAGCTTAAGGTATGCATAATGCGGCACCGCGTTGAATTTTGCGAACGCGGTTCGTCCGAGCAGAGCGTGATAGCCACTGCGGAATGGGACTATGTCAAAGATTAACTCCTCGCTTCGGAAATTATCCAGGGATCCGAAGACCACTTCCAGTGTAACTGAGCCTGTACAACTGGCCTCGACACCTGGTATGACGCCTTTGAAGGTTGTCTTTGTAGGTTTAATCCTTGAAGGGTCTATGCCCATCTTGCGCACTGTATCCTGATAAAGCAGGTTCAGGCTACTGCCACCGTCCATCAGGACTCTCGTGAGGTGAAATCCATCGACGATTGGGTCTAAAACCAATGCGGCGAATCCGCCATGGCGGGTACTGGTCGGATGGTCTCTTCGATCGAAAGTGATCAGGCAAGAGGACCATGGGTTGAATTTTGGGGCAACTGGCTCCATCGCGTATACGTCCCTTAGTGCACGCTTCCGCTCCCTCTTGGGTATATGCGTTGCGTATATCATGTTTACCATCCGAACTTGAGGCGGGAATCCCTTTTGTCCTCTGTTGTTCGGCGGCCGGGTCTCTTCCTCGTCATCGCTGTGTAGCCCCTTGTCATTGTTGTCGGTGATTAATTTGCCTGCCTGCTAGAATACCCAACAATCTCTGTTGGTGTGGTTAGCTGGCTTTTCGGGGGTTCCGTGTATTTGACAGGAGCGGTCGAGTATTCGGTCCAAATTGGACGGGCCCGGAGTGGTTCTTTTGAATGGCTTCTTCCGTTGACCGGGCTTGGAGCCTCGGAATCCGGCGTTGACTGCCGTATCCTCATTGCTGTCGCCGTTAATGCGGCGTTTGTTTTTGTTTCGACACGACCTGCCATTGCGGTCCTTGGTATCCGGACTGCCAGCATTTTTGCTAAGGTTGTTGCTGCGAGCTAGCCAGCTATCCTCTCCCGCACAGAAGCGGGTCATGAGTGATGTGAGGGCTGCCATGGATTTCGGCTTTTCCTGTCCTAGGTGCCGGGCCAGCCACTCGTTGCGGATGTTATGTTTGAAGGCAGCGAGGGCCTCTGCATCCGGACAGTCGACGATTTGATTTTTCTTTGTTAAGAACCGTGTCCAGAATTGCCTGGCCGATTCGACTGGCTGCTGGATTATGTGGCTTAGGTCATCTGCGTCCGGTGGTCGCACATACGTGCCCTGGAAGTTGTCGAGGAATGCGGCTTCCAGGTCTTCCCAGCATCCAATTGACTCTGCGGGCAGGCTGTTAAGCCAATGCCGAGCTGGTCCTTTAAGCTTGAGCGGGAGATATTTGATGGCGTGAAGATCGTCGCCGCGGGCCATATGTATATGGAGGAGATAATCCTCAATCCAAACCGCGGGGTCTGTTGTGCCATCGTAGGATTTGATATTAACGGGTTTAAACCCTTCAGGGATTTGATGATCCATTACTTCGTCAGTGAAGCATAGTGGGTGCGCGGCGCCTCTGTATTGAGCAATATCGCGACGTAGCTCGAGAGAGCGTTGTCTGCTGTGTTCGGCCCGGCCGGAGTAGTTGTATCCGGCGCGACAGTATTCGTCGTGGGTCTTGGGGCGCCCACGTGATCCATAGATAGATCTAGATTGTCTTGCCTTGTCCTCCAATATATCCCGCAAGTCCGACGCGTTCCCCCGTGGCTTCATGCTTTTTGAGCAATGCCGGGGTACGGTTTTGGTGGAGGGCTTGCACGCCTCTCTGTCGCGGCCACGAGGTGGTCGGTCTGCCGTATTGTGCGCTGGTGATGTAGGTTTGTACGCTTCCTCCTCTAATCGGGGGAGCAACTTGCGTTTTGGGTAACTTTTGGACGGGCGTTCAAGTTCATACTCTTCGGCCGCGAGGACCTCGGTCCATCTGTCGGCCAGTAGGCCTTGATCAGCTTGAAGCTGTTGCTGCTTTTTCTTTAGGCTGTTTGCTGTGGCCATTAGCCTGCGTCTGAAACGCTCTTGTTCGACGGGATCCTCAGGCACGACGAATTCGTCGTCGTCGAGGCTTGCCTCGTCTCCGGAGGGAGGTAAGTAATTATCATCCTCGACCTCTTCGTCTGTCGCCCTCTCGTGAGGGCTTGCTTCTGCCTCGTCCTGCGCTGGATTGTGCTGGAGGGGGTTGTCTTCGGCACTTTCTGGGGTGTTATTATCTCCTGTGCCGGAATCTCTATTCTTGCTGTGGCCGAATTTAGAGCGGCGCCGCTGATGTCGGCGCTTAGGCTGTTTCTTTAAGGAATCGGCCTCCGTTGCTTCTTCGTCGTCCCCATCTTTTGGGGTGTCCACCATATATATGTCGTATGACGAGGTGGTCTTCCAGTGTCCTGTAGGCACTGGTTCTTGATAGTCTCCGGCATCGTCGTCCATACCGTCGATGTCTTCGGAGTCGTAGTCGAGTACGTCGGTTAGATCGTCGACGGTGGCTACGAAGTGGGTGGTGGGTGGGCTCTGAATTTCTTCGTCGTCCGCGTCCCAACCATCCTGGCCGTAGTTCGGCCAGGGCTCTTCGGATAGCGAGAGATGCTTCAGCGAATTTAAGATATCACCGAAGGGTGAGTGCTGAAAGATGTCCGCAGTGGTGAATTCCATGATCGGCGCCCAGTCGGATTCGACTGGCAGGGGCGCAAGAGGTTCGGAGTCCGGCAGAGAGTCCGGCACCTCGGAGTCATGAGCTTTATGCGGGACAAGGTAAGTGTTCGGCTCCATTGCCATAGAAGTTGCAGCTCCCGGGGCGGTGTCCAGCCATCCATCCTCGATCTGAGCGATCGGCTCCGGACTATGGGTCGGAGCGGATTCGTGTGCGGCCTCCAAGGTGCTGTCCGGCGGCAGAGTTAGGTCGTGCCCATCGTGACAGCGCAGCACGCTCGGTTGTGGCTCAGATCCATCGAAGATCAAGTCCCCGTGGATATCGGCCGTGAAGTTTAGGCTTCCAAACCTGACCTGACGGCCAGGGGCATAGCTTTCGATCTGCTCCAGATGGCCAAGTGAGTTGGCCCGCAGTGCGAAGCCGCCGAATACGAAGATCTGTCCGGGGAGAAAAGTCTCACCCAGGACTGCGTCATTGTCGATTGAAGAGGCCGTCAAGCCTATCGGTGACGACACAGAGGAACTCTCAATGAAAGCACCAATGTCGGTGTCAAAACCGGCGGATCTCGGGTAGGGGGTCCCGAACTGTGCGTCTAGGCGGATGGTAACAGGAGACAAGGGACACGATGTTTTACCCAGGTTCGGGCCCTCTTGATGGAGGTAAAACCCTATGTCCTGCTTGATTGATATTGATATTGTGGATGTTTACAAGAGTGGATCTACCACGAGATCAAACAGGCTAAACCCTAGAAGCTAGCCTATGGTATCATTGTAATGGTTGTTGTTCTACGGACTAGAGCCATCCGGTTTATATAGACACCGGAGAGGGCTAGGGTTACATAGAGTCGGTTACAATGGTAGGAGATCTACGTATCCGTATCGCCAAGCTTGCCTTCAACGCCAAGGAAAGTCCCATCCGGACACGGGACGAAGTCTTCAATCTTGTATCTTCATAGTCTTGGAGTCCGGTCGATGATGATAGTCCGGCCGATGATAGTCCGGCCGATGATAGTTCGGCTGATGAAGGTAGTCTGGCTATCCGGACACCCCCTAATCCAGCACTCCCTCAGCTAGGGTTACACAGAGTTGGTTACAATGGTAGGAGATCTACATATCCGTATCGCCAAGATTGCCTTCCACGCCAAGGAAAGTCCCATCCGGACACGGGACGAAGTCTTCAATCTTGTATCTTCATAGTCTTGGAGTCCGGCCGATGATGATAGTTCGGCTATCCGGACACCCCCTAGTCCAGGACTCCCTCAGTAGCCCCCGAACCAGGCTTCAATGACGACGAGTCTGGCGCGTATATTGTCTTCGGCGTTATAAGGCGGTTCTCCTTCAAACTTCATGTTCCTGTCGAATAGTGTCCGGCTTCCTTATAAATGTTGCGCTCCTTGGCTTCTACGCCCAATAATGGCCTTCTTCCATGTGTCGTACGAATGCAAAAAGCTAGGGTATTTTTACATTTTCCCCTAGCCGTGCGGACGAGCCGCCTATAAGAGAGGCGAGGATATCCAACTCACACCATCCTCCTTCCGCAAGTACTCATCAAAGCGCCTCTGACAAAAATCCATTCTATCATGGATAGTCGACGCGGCTCCTCCTCTCGCGCTCCCAGCCCTAAGACAGGAGATTGGGGGACATGCTCAGTTCCACACAGCGAGCTAGTGGCGCTCCAAACCGAGGGATATCTTCCCCCAGCCTTCATGGTTCCGGTTCGAGCCGGACTGGCCACCTTTAGGGGTGGAAAGCAGGCGGAGAGCGTTCCCAACCCCTCCAAAGGAGAGCGGGTTTCCCATACTTCCGTTTCTCCGGGGGCTCCTGGAGTTCTACGGACTCCAGCTCCACCACCTTACACCTGCCTCCATTTTGCCAATCACGGGCTTTGTAGCTCTTTGCGAGCTGTTCTTGGGCATTGAGCCCCATTTTGCGATGTGGAAGAGATTGTTTTGCCTCGTACCCTGTTCTCACGAGGGGTCGATATATCAAGTGGGCGGAGCCAAAATATGGCGCATCGCCGGGACCGGATATCCATCTGTAACCCCGAAGAAGGCATTCGACGACTGGCCTTCGGAATGGTTCTATATGGAGGACGCCCCTCTGCAGGATCCTGTTCGGATCGGCCTCCCGGAGTTCAGCAATGCTCCCTTGAAGAAATGCCTGAGTTGGCGCCCGCGGAGCCCTCAACGGGAGGATGATGGGAGCGTCCATTATCTGATGGGCTGGATTAGGTTACTGGCCCACTCTGGATTGACCATGATTGGAATCATGGCCACATGCATTATGCGAGGGGTGCAGCCGCTCCAATATAGGGGCCACCCTATGTGGGATTTCAACGGGGAGGACGACGCCACCCGTCATGGCCGCAAGGGGCCGGGATCGGCCGCAGATCTGGTGAAGATCCTGTCCGGCTTGTACAAGGGGGAGAAGGAGGACTTTCTCCAGACGAGCCCATTGAATGGGTTTTCCATGAATAACCCTCGCAGCTGGGTAAGCGAACGTTTATTCATCCGACCCGTGCTTTCAAAGTTAAATGCCTTACTTTATGACTTTGACGCAGGAACTGCGTTGGGATGTGGAGGGCATACACAGTCCGGCTCCACAACCCGAGGATCCGGGAAGATCCCTTGATCCGGCCTTCGAAGAGGATCCGGACATAAAGGTGGAGCTAATCGACGGGGTGTTCCACTAACTCAGCATGGACAATGCTTTAGTCGCCATTACGGCTGACTACCCCGGATTATGCCCGGCTTCTCAGGTAATTATGACCGGAGTTCTGACACCATTACTTCGTCCTTGCGTATTTCAGATCACCGTATACCAACGGTGTCTTGCAGGAGGTGCCTTCAAGCCGAGAAGCTGAACCTACGGCGGTTGACCAGCAAGGGTCAGTTCGGCCCAGCAGGCTGAAAAGGAGTGCAACGCGAATCAAAATGTCGCCGCAACGGTACGGCGCACTGCTGTTTTTAAGGGAAGGATCCCTAGGAGGTATATTAATGCTCATGACTTTTCCAGGAGAAAGAGCGCTCACCGGACAGTGTCCGGAGAGGTTGCCAATCAAGCCTCCGCCAGCCATGCTCCAACACATGGTCCGGAGAGGGAGGCGAACACAAGGCATGAGCCGGATGCTCCTCCAACGGAGGATGCCGACAGGCTGTCCGCCACCCGTTCTGAGGTGGAGAGTGCCATGAATCACAGGCGTCGCCGGACAGTTCTTCGTGACGCGTGTTTCTCCCCGGAGGCGTTGAATGCCTTTGATGCGGGAGACGCGTGCCTCCGTGCCGCTCAAGATGGTTTAACCAGAGCCATGGAGCAGTATGTGAAGGACATACGGGTAAGTAATTTTAATAGTTATATATGCCAGTAGCCCCCGAGACTTAAATAGTTAAAATAACTGATTTAAGGATCATTTATTATGCAGGATCTTACGGAGAAGAATACCCACCTGTCCCAAGAGCTTCAAGAGTGCAAGGCCCAACTTGAGGCTGCACTGACCGCCACAGGAGGAGACACAGAGACCCCCTCTGGTAACACATATTTCAAAAATGTTTTATGGCGTGCGGCGTGCATATAAATCTGACAATAATATTGCAGATGTTGCCGGAGCTGATCCGGACAAGCAATAGTTACTGCGCCAGTTGAAGGCCGGCGAGAGGGTGCTTATGAAGGTGCAGCAGGAGAGGAACAAACTCCAAGATGCCCACACCCAGCTTGGAGAAGAGCTAAAAGGTGTTCGGGCCCAGCTGTCTAGCTCCTTGAAGGAGAATCAGCGGCTTTGTCGCGGCATCTATAGTAAGTGCTTGAGCAAACTCTTTTGAAAAGAAGAGTTTGGTGAGTAAGTCGGTTGACAGAAATATGTCTGTCGGTGTGCTCACAGGTCGCCCTATGGAGGAAATGCCCGGTTCAACGGGTGACCAACTTCCCGAGCTGGTGCAACTACTTGAACGTGTTCGGCAGGCGATGAGTGGCGTCGTTCAGGCCTTATGGCCTTCCGTATCCCTACCTGAGGGCCTTGGAGGGCTTGTTGAGAAGCTTCAGGGAGTACGGCGACGTCTCCGTCTGTGGAAGATATCGGCCTGCCGTCAAGGCGCCAGGGAGGCCTGGTCCATGGTGAAGACGCGGTACCCGAAGGCTGACCCAAACCACATGGCCGAGGTCGGACCTGCGGGGCCTGATGGGAAGGAGATCCCTGTGAGCTTGATGTACGGCCAAGTAGAGCTGGCCGCGAAATATTCCCAACAGGACTGTAACTTAGACAGACTGTTAGATGGGATTGAAGAGGAGTACAATCAGTCAGCTTGACGATGTAATTTTAAAATGACATGTAAAATGCCTTCTAGCCGGATTGTAGATTGTTTGCCTTTGCGGACCTTTTCGCTTCAACCTCGGGACCCAACAGTCCGGAGTGTGTCTGAATACCCTGACGGTTATAAAAGAACCGGGGCATGCATGGAGACAAGGCGTAGGGGTCATAATTGCTTTATCAGACAAGTGCCCAACTAGCTATGTTATATTACATGGTTAGTAAGAAACATCTTCCAGGGAGAATAGTTCCGTTAAGGGTTCCTTTCCCTGGGAGGCATGCCCTAAAGTGCATGTCCGGACTGCGAATATAGCAGAAAAAGCATCTGGGGGCAGATAAATAAGTAAGTAATAAATCATCTTTCAGGTCACCGACCGAATATTCCCTTAAGAATGCTAGCCTTCGGCTTCACCCAGTCTGAGGTACACATCCGGCTGACCCGGCAGTAACAATCGCAGAGGTGCTCCCTTTACCTCCTAGCCGAACAATCGGGAACGTAGGGGTAAGCACAGGAGCCAGGCAACCCGGCTTGGCCAAAACTTAAGTCATATCGATGCATATAATGGTGATCAAAAGGTACATGCAGAAGTGTGACACATGTGGTGGGCATGAAGCCCATATAAATAAGCTTCTGTTAAAGAAGCCCCTGGGTATAATGAGTGCTAGGAGCACATCAAGTGTGTGCGAACAATGCGCAAATCAGCCTATCAAAGGTATTGAAAAAAAAAGTGGGAAGAAGGAGGAGGACAAGAGACAGTGAAAATATAAAAAGGTGGTCGGAGGAGTGAGACGAACTCTGAGTCCGGCGTTAGGCGTAGAATCTTCGGAGACGGGCTGCGTTCCATGGGTTCGGCTCGAGTCGGTTGTCAGATGCATTACGTAGACGGTATACTCCGCCGGTCAGGACTTGGTCGATGATGAAGGGACCTTCCCACTTGGGCTTAAGTTTGTCCTTTTTCTTGTCCGGCAGGCATAGAACAAGTTCGCCAACATTGTAAGTTTTGGCCCGTACATCTCTGCTTTGATATCTTCGAGCCTGCTGCTGATAGAATGCGGAACGAGCTTTTGCCACGTCCCGCTCCTCCTCTAAGGCGTCCAAACTGTCCTGCCGATCCAACTCAGCTTATCTTTCTTCGTACATGCCCACGCGAGGTGAGTCATGAATTATGTCACAGGGCAGAACTGCCTCTGCGCCATATACCATAAAAAATGGTGTGAATCCGGTAGTGCGGTTTGGCGTGGTCCGCAGCCCCTAGAGTATGGAGCCGAGCTCCTCTACCCAGTGCGTGTTAGATTCCTTGAGGGACCGCACTAGTCTGGGTTTAATGCCTCTCATGATTAGACCATTTGCTCGCTCGACTTGACCGTTAGTTTGGGGGTGATAGACTGAAGCGTAGTCGAGCTTGATGCCCATGTTTTTGCACCAGAGTTTAACCTCGTCGGTCGTGAAATTCGTGCCGTTATCAGTGATGATGCTGTGGGGGACGCCGAAACGGTGTACTACCCCGGATATGAAGTCTATCACAGGTCCGGATTTTGCCGTTTTAACCGGCTTGGCCTCTATCCATTTGGTGAATTTGTCCACCATGACCAATAAGTATTTGTGCTTGTGGGTTCCCCCTTTAAGGGGTCCAACCATGTCAAGTCCCCAGACCGCGAATGGCCAGGTGATGGGTATAGTTTTGAGGGCGGTGGGTGGCATGTGGCTCTGATTAGCAAAGAGCTGGCAACCGACGCATCGTTGGACTAAGTCCTGAGCATCTGCCCGGGCTATTGGCCAATAAAATCCTGTACGGAAGGCCTTGCCTACAAGGGCCCGGGCTGCAGCGTGGTGCCCGCCGAGTCCGGCGTGAATTTTAGCCAGGAAATTTTGCCCTTCCTCTTCGGAGATACACCTTTGAAGGACTCCGGTTGTGCTTTTCTTACAAAGTTCTCCCTCATGGACCTTGTAGGCTTTAGATCGCCGAACTATGCGGCGGGCCTCATTTTGGTCTTCGGGAAGTTCCTGCCTGATTAAGTAGGCTAGGAATGGTTCCGTCCACAGGGCAATTACTGCCATTATTTTGTGGGCTGAAGGTGTTATTTCATTGGCTGAGCCGTCGATTGTGTCAGAATGGTCTGAGTTAGGTGATGCAGCTGGTTCCGGATTGTTATTTCCGGACTCCTCTTCCCATAATACGGATGGCTTAAAGAGCCGTTCCAGGAAGATGTTTGGAGGGACGGTGTCGCGTTTTGTGCTGATGCGTGCCAACACGTCTGCTCCCTGGTTGTTATCCCGGGCTACATGGTGGAATTCGAGTCCTTCGAACCGAGCTGACATTTTTAGGACAGCGTTGCGGTAGGCTGCCATTTTCGAATCTTTGGCGTCAAAGTCTCCATTTACTTGGGATATTGCGAGGTTTGAATCCCCGCGTACCTCTAGGCGTTGAATGCCCATGGAGATTGCCATCCGGAGGCCATGTAGAAGGGCCTCGTATTCTGCTGCGTTGTTGGAGTCCATGTACATTATTTGAAGTACGTATCAGACTGTGTCTCCGGTTGGGGACGTCAAGACGACGCCAACCCCCAAGCCCGCCAACATTTTGGATCCGTCGAAATGCATGATCCAATTGGAGTACGCGTCGTACTCTTTAGGGAGTTCGGCTTCGGTCCATTCGGCGACGAAGTCAGCCAGAACCTGCGACTTTATAGCTCGCCGTGGTTTGTAGGTTATGTCAAATGGTAAGAGCTCAATGGCCCATTTTGCAATCTTGCCCGTCGCATCGCGATTGTTTATAATGTCGTTGAGAGGTACTTCGGAGGCCATCATTATGGAACACTCTTGAAAGTAGTGTCCCAGCTTCCGAGATGCCATGAACACCGCGTACGCTATCTTTTGATAGTGTGGGTACCGGGACTTGCATGGAGTTAGGACAGTGGATACGTAGTACACTGGTTTTTGAAGAGGGAATTTGTGCCCTTCTGTTTCTCGTTCGACGACGAGTACCGCGCTGACAACTTGATGTGTTGCTGCGATATATAACAGCATTGGTTCGCCCAGGTTGGGCACGGCCAGGACCAGATTTGTTGCCAATACGGCCTTTATTTCTTCGAGTCCGGCCGTGCCAACATCTGTCCATTCGAAATGTTCAGTGCGCCGGAGGAGGCGATAGAGGGGCAGTGCCTTTTCTCCCAAACAGGAGATGAAGCGGCTTAGAGCCGCCATGCATCCAGTTAGTTTTTGTATTTGCTTGAGGTCTTTTGGGATATCCAATTGTGACAGAGCTCGGGTCTTGGCTGGGTTTGCTTCAATTCCTCTACCGGATACAATGAAGCCCAAGAGCTTTCCGGCTGGTACGCCGAAAACGCATTTTTCCGTGTTGAGCTTAATGTCATATGCTCGGAGGTTGTCGAATGTCACCCTCAAGTCGTCTACTAGAGTTTCGACGTGTTTGGTCTTGACGACCACATCGTCTACGTATGCCTCTACTATTTTGCCTATCTGGGTAGCCAGACATGTCTGAATCATGCGCTGATATGTTGCGCTGGCGTTTTTGAGTCCGAAGGGCGTTGTGTTGAAGCAGAATGGCCCATATGGAGTAATGAATGCCGTTGCGGCCTGGTCTTTTTCCGCCATCTTGATTTGATGGTATCCGGAGTATGCGTCGAGGAAGCACAATGAATCGTGCCCTGCGGTAGCATCGATGATTTGGTCGATGCGAGGGAGAGGGAAAGGGTCCTTTGGACAGGCCTTGTTAAGGTCTTTGAAATCGACGCAAAGGCGCCAGGATTTGTCCTTTTTTGGTACCATTACTAGGTTGGCTAGCCAGTACGGATGTTTTATATCTCTGATGAATCCGGCTTCTAAGAGTTTGGCTAGCTCCTCTCCCATTGCCTGTCTTTTGGGTTCAAAAAATCGCCGAAGAGCTTGTTTGACTGGCTTGAATTCTTTTAGGATATTTAGGTTGTGCTCTGCCAGCCTGCGTGGGATTCCTGGCATGTCTGAAGGGTGCCAGGAAAAAATGTCCCAATTTTCGCGTAGGAATTCTCGTAGTGCGGCTTTTACATCAGGATTTAATTGTGCCCCAATGGAGGTCGTCTTTGTGGGGTCCGTTGGATGGACTTGGAATTTGACTATTTCGTCTGCTGGTTTAAAAGAGGTGGACTTGGACCTCTTATCGAGTATCACATCGTCCCTATCCACTGTGGAGCGCAGCGCAGTCAGTTCCTCTGCCGCTAGGGCTTCGGATAATGCCTCTAGGGCCAGTGCGGCTGTCTTATATTCAGCGCGTAGTGTTGTATCTGGATCACTGGCGAGAGTGATTATTCCATTGGGTCCGGGCATTTTGAGCTTCATGTACCCGTAATGGGGTATAGCTTGGAAGATTGTGAATGCCTCTCGCCCTAACAAGGCGTGATAGCCGCTGCCGAATGGGGCCACTTGGAATGTGACCTCTTCGGACCTGTAATTGTCCGGCGAGCCGAACACTACATCTAGAGTGATTTTTCCTGTGCAGCGTACTTCTCGACTAGGGATTATTCCCTTGAAGGTTGTGCTGCTTCGCTCAATGCGGCTCCAGTCAATTTCCATTTTTTGAAGGATTTCTTCGTAGATGAGGTTTAATCCGTTGCCGCCATCCATGAGTACCTTGGTAAGACGAAATCCGTCCACTATCGGACTAAGGACCAATGTGGCTGGTGCTCTAGCTGTTCGGAATTTAGGTTCGTCGCTGGCGTTGAAGGTGATAGTTGTGTCGCTCCATGGATTTGCTGTTGCTACTTGGTAGACTTCGGCGAGGCTGCGGATTGTTCGTTTCCGCATGTTATTTGATGCGTAAGTCTCGAAGACTGTTAATACCGTACTGGTACTGCTGGGCTGGTTGCCCGGGGCTAAAAAACCTTCGCCACTTTTGGCCACCTGCCCTAGTATCCAACATGCTCGAAGGCTATGTGTTGGAGTGGCGCCCTCTGTACTGTGGATTTTGCAGGGTCCGTTGGGCCATCCCTCCAGTACGGTTCCATACCCTTTAGGGGGTTTTTGCTTCTTGGTTTTTAACCCGGGCGCTTGAGTATGATGCACCCTTTTATTTCGGGCTGGGGCTGTACTCAGGGCCGGATTGTCCCAAAACCTAGTTTCGGTTTTCCAAGCACTCTCCATCGCGCAGTATTTTTTTACAATGGTCGCTAGGTCAGCGAAGCGTGTAACTTCACAACGACTGATGGCGTTTATGATTCCCTTGTCCGTGCAATTGTTACAGAAAATTGAAATCGGGTTTTCTTTACGGCAGTCCATTATCCTGTTCATAACCAGGAGGAATCTGGCCCAGTAATGATGTACTGTTTCATCGGGCTCTTGCCGTATTTGAGATAGATCACTTATGTTTGGGTGGGCGGGTGGAATTAAGTTTGGAACCCCACCCGATCTGAGGCTCAAAGGCCAAGAGGCTTCCGGATTTGGAAGCTTGGTTTGTTGGATGCTTTCCAACAAATCTGGTCCGGTGCCTGACTTTAGGTTTAGTATTTGATTGGCGTCCGTCCCTCCGCGGGAATCCGGCATGGAGGGATCGGGAATCCGGACATAGTTGGTTTTTAACATAGCAGAAGAGTCGCCGCATTGTTCCTCTACCACAACCACGTGGTGGGTAACCTGGGGAGAGTTAATTTCTCTCAGATCGGTTTTAAGCCCAATCTGATCGTAGTCGGTAGCGACTCCTAGGGCGGCGACGCGATCCAAGAGCCCGTTTACGAAGGAGAGCTCAATCGGATCTAGCTGCTCGGCAAATTCTAAGCTGACGTGAAGATCGCTTTTAATGACCTGAGAGGTCATTGTCGGAGCGGTGGACGAACAGGCGGTCATAAGAAAACCGCCTAGCCGGATAGTCTGGCCGGCGGCCAAAGCTCCCTTGACGACGGTGCCGTCTTTAAAGACGGGAAAAGGCATCCTTCCTAATGGCGATGGCACAGAGGAACTCTCAATGAAAGCACCAATGTCGGTGTCAAAACCGGCGGATCTCGGGTAGGGGGTCCCGAACTGTGCGTCTAGGCGGATGGTAACAGGAGACAAGGGACACGATGTTTTACCCAGGTTCGGGCCCTCTTGATGGAGGTAAAACCCTACGTCCTACTTGATTAATATTGATGATGTGTGTTACAAGAGTGGATCTACCACGAGATCAAGGAGGCTAAACCCTAGAAGCTAGCCTATGGTATGATTGTTGTTCGTCCTACGGACTAAAGCCATCCAGTTTATATAGACACCGGAGAGGGCTAGGGTTACATAGAGTCGGTTACAATGGTAGGAGATCTACATATCCGTATCGCCAAGCTTGCCTTCCACGCCAAGGAAAGTCCCATCCGGACACGGGACGAAGTCTTCAATCTTGTATCTTCATAGTCTTGGAGTCCGGCCGATGATGATAGTTTGGCTATCCGGACACCCCCTAGTCCAGGACTCCCTCACCTGGCGAGGTGTATCTGGGCACCCGTGAGCCAGCGCGGAACTCACGGGGCCCTACCTCAAGGCGGGTTGCGCCTGGCTCTGGGCCTTTTCTTAAAATGTGTCCCTGCAGGTTTGGTTAGATGTCGGTGCTCTACGTCCTCGGGTCCCGGCCCTCGAGCGGGGCTCAGCCGTCGCTGGCATGCCAGGTCACGATGCCGTGGACATGGCCAAAGGGTGAGGGCTGGAGAGCCAGTAAGAGCCCATGAGTCGCGATGCTCAGGTACCCCCCCCCTTTAACGTGCAAGCAGCCGACATGAAGAAAGAAGGGTGCCATGGGCAAGTATCACTCAACAATAATGATGGGTCAAATGCACGACCCAAATAAACGCGAGAGGGATACATGCCACCGGGTCTGACCCGTGTGGCTTGGGGATAATGCAGCCCGAGGGGCGCCCCCGATAAAGTAAGCTAAAAACATGAACTAGGGGAGATACATGCCGTAGGGACGGACCCACGCGGCCTGGGAATGATGCAGCCCTGGGGGGCGCTCCCAGCTGAAAATGAAACTCGAAGGATGTCACCTAACGATGTTGAAGATGGAGGGATGCTGAAGTAGCGGACGGCGTGTGCTGCGGGAGACGATCTTCATGAGCCCCCAGGCCCCGGGGCCTCGGGAGGCTCCGGAGGCGCTGGCGGCTCCTCGCGGACCATCTCCATCTCCGCCAGGACTGCGGAATGCCTGACCGCCTGAGCCTCCAAGATGCTCCTCATGAGGCGCTGACGAACCGCAGCCGCGTTCGGCAGGCCGTGAGGCATGCGAACATAGCTGTGGGGTGGACCTTCGCAGCGTCCCATGCATGAGGGCCAGAGGCGCTCCTAAGAGGCGGCTCGGTTGAGTCCTGGTATGTCGATGCAGACGCGCAGCCCACCATCCTCGCCTAGATGGGGAGCTATGTCAGGTAAGCGGTGGCTGCCGCTCATGACTCTTGACTCCTGCAGCTCCTGAATGATCTCACTGATGAACTCCTAGGGGTTTGGCCCTCCTTGTCTTGCTCCTTCTTGGGGTAAACGTGCCTTGAAGCACGCTTCCAAGTGGTGCCCGAGCGCCTCCCTCGTGATCCTAGCAAAGTCGATGGCCCTCCAGGAGAGAGCCCCCGAGCCTTGCTCGAGGAGGGCGTCGGGCGCGCCTTCCTATGCGACAGAAGGAGGCGCCCCCTGAATAGGCGCGGACCCTGAGGGGCCTGCCTCCTGAGGGGTCGGGCCAGGCAATGTCTTCTTCTTTTTGGGGTAGCCTCGGGAATCCTCCCGCTTTCGTGATCTGGGTCTTCAATTGATGCGGCTGGGAAAGCGCGTTCCAGAGAACACACTCCGTCTCTCTCTTCACAGGGCACCGTGATGACTCCACCGCTTCCTGGCATCTTGAGGACATTGTAGCCGTGATGGGTCACGGCCATAAACTTGGCCAGGGCTGGGTACCCGAGGATGGCATTGTATGGCAGGCGGATGTGAGCGACGTCAAAGTCGATGAGCTCGGTGCGGTAGTTGTTGCGCTGCCCGAAGGTGACAGGAAGGCGGACCTCCCCTATCGGAATTGTGGAACCATCAATGACTCCTGAGAAAGGCTTGGTCGGCTGCAGCTGATTGTATGGCACTTGGAGATTGTTAAACATCTCGATGGATAGGACATTGAGCCCAGCTCCGCCATTGATGAGTGTCCTGGTAACTTGCACATTGCTGATGATTGGGGAGCAAAGCATCGGGAGGACTCCGGCTGTGGCCGCACACTTGAGCTGATCCGCTGAGCTGAACGTGATAGCGCACGATGACCACCTGAGAGGGCGCGTGGCCTCAAGCTTGGGGAGGACTGCATTCACTTTGCAGGTAAACTGCTTGAAGATGCGCTGAGAGGCCGGGGCTTGAGCGCCGCCCAAGATGCAAGTGATTGCGCGTGGCTCCTGGAAGCCCCCAGCCCCCTGGTCCTGGTGATGGTCTTCGTTCCTCCTCGGCTGTGGTGGCAGAGGTGGGAGGCCCGCATTGCCTTGTGGGCGATCCTCGCGAGGCTGGTCTCTCCAACCCCCCTCGCGAGGTGGGTCGCGCCAACCTCCCTCACGAGGCTGGTCCTGGCAGCGGTCCTTGCGAGGTCGGTCGCGCCACCCTTGGCATGGGCCACGGTCCTCCCATTGTCCTCCACCTCTTCCTCCTCCTAGGTCGTAGCCCCGGTCGCTGCGCTCGGGGCGTCGGCCGGCACGTACGTCTCGCACGGCTCTGAGCTCTTGGCATTCGTTGGTGTTGTGGGTGTGGAGGTCGTGGTACATGCAGTACCGGCTGCCCTTGGATGGCTCAGGCTGATCCCTGCCTCACTTGGTGTCTGGCTCTGCTGCAAGCACTGCAGCCCCCTTGCTCTTCACGTCCTTAGTCTTGGGCTTCTTCTCTTCTTGGTCAGCAACTGGCAGCTCGAGGAGGGACAGGCACCCTTCCTTAGCCGTAGCGCACTTGGTCGCCAGATTGAACAGCTCCATGGAGGTGCACAGGTCTTCATGGATTGCGAGCTCCTCCTTCATCTTGACGTCATGCACGCCGTTGGAGAAGGCTGAGATGATAGCCTCCTCGGACACCTTGGGGATCTTAAGGCAAGCGCTATTGAAGCACTGGATGAACTTCTGCAGGGTCTCTCCCGACTACTGCTTGATGCGGCGCAAGTCGCTCATGGCCGGGGGTCGGTCGTGGGTGCCTTGGAAGTTGGCGATGAATCGTGTGCGCATCTCATCCCAGGAGGATATCGTGCATGGAGCCAGGTTCAGGAGCCAGGTGCGGGCGCCATCTTTGAGCGCCATGGGGAACCAGTTCGCCATGACCTTCTCGTCCCCGTTGGCGGCTTCGATGCCCAGCTCGTAGAGCTGGAGGAACTCTGCAGGGTCAGCCGTGCCGTCATAGCGCGGGGGCAGGTCTGGCTTGAACTTGCCCGGCCAGGCCACGCTGCGCAGCTCGGCGGAGAAGGCACGGCAGCCTGCAGTGGCCGCGGGAAGCCTTGGGCGATGGAGAGCTTGATCTTGGAAGTCCTGGTGCACTGCCTCCAGGCGCAGCGCGGGGTCTTGATGCGCTGGAGCAGGTGCGCGCTCGTGCCGAGCCGGTGCAGGGAGCACGCGGGCGGCTTCTTGGGGAAGAGGGATCTCTTGGTAGCTCTTCTCTTGTTGCGCTGGCGCCGGACAGAGTGGGTTCCGCCCAGGGGCCATGCACCTTGGGGCCAAGGCGCCTTCTTGAGGGGGAGGCAGCTGAGGCGACCCCGGAGCTTCATCGCCCTCGTCGGGCGGTGCATGGTGCAACGAGAGGGACGGTGCAGGGGAGCCCCCAGCGGCGCTGACGAGCTCAGTGATGCGGGCGAGCCACTCGTCGTAGAGGTCGTCGATGGGACGGTAGCGTAGGAGCTCTCGTGCCAGGAGCAGCGCTGCGTGCGCATCCGCAGGAGCGTGATGGGCGTGGGACGAGGAAACGGCCGGAGTCATCGTCGGAGTGGCGGTGCGGCCTTCTCCCCGCACTGATGGATGCAGGGACGACGCCTGCTGTTCGTTCCCCGCCGGGCCGGTGGCGGCGTTGACGGCTGGCGACGGGGAACGACGGCGGCACCCGCCGACGGGGGCCGTCTGAGCGACGCGAGTGGCGAGAGCGGCCCGGCGCTCGGTGCGGGCGTGACGTGCATCCGACATGGATGGGATGAGCGGTGAAAACACGAGGTGATGGAAGGCGGATTCCGGTGCACCCCTACCTGGCGCGCCAAATGTCAGATTTCGGGTTCTGGCAGACCCTTGAGGTTCGAACACTGGGGTGCACGCGGAGATCACACCCCCAGCCTACCCATGTCTCACCGCCTCGCTAGGATCTAAACTACACGAAGAACAACACAAAGGACACAAGATTTATACTGGTTTAGGCCACCATTGTGATGTAATACCCTACTCCAGTGTGTGGTGTGGTGGATTGCCTTTGGGGATGATGAACAATACAAGGGAAGAACAGCCTCGCGAGGGTTTGTTCCTATGGTGGTGTTGTCCCTTTTGAGGGGTCGATTTTAGATGCCTATGGATCAGTTGCCTCTACCCTGGGGGTGGCTAGTCCTATTTATAGGCGGAGGCCCTGGGCCTCTTCCCAAATATTGAGCGGGAAGGGCGCCAACAATTGGCCATTTTGAAGGGGAACATCTAGTACACTTATCCTGACTAAAGTTGGTCCTCGCCTACCAAAGACCCTAACGATGACGCTAGCTTGGGCTCCACGATGACCTCCGTTCTGCCGCCCTGCTGGTCTTGGTCTTGTTGCACCGAAATGGTTGCCTTTGCTTGATACCCTTGCCTGCGCTTGCCCCCTTTGCACCAAAGGGGAAACAAGGACTCTGCACAGGCCGGCGCCCGCTTGGCCATGGTCGTCATGGCTTGCGTCACGGGCACCTCGTGAGGTACCCCGCCTTGATCTCTCCGCCTCCTCGCGAGCCATCCTGACGAGGTAGTGCCTGAGGAAGCCTCATGTTGCCCTTCCCCGCGAGGCTTAGCCCCTCGCGGGGGTCTTGAGCATGTGTTGATGAAGATGGGCCGTGCTGGGCCACTCCTCGAGCCACGCCGCAGGCCGCAGGCAGGCAAGTCTGGGTACCCCCATTCCCAGAACGCCGACAAAGTTAGCTCTAATATGCTTAGTTACCTAGGTTAGCTCAATAAAGACCTATACTTAGTTGCTTTATATCAAAAATGGCATAATATGCTTAGTTCACTCAAAAATGGCATAATTTGCTAGGTTAGCTCCATTTTACCTAAGTATGCTTACTTCTTCTTTTAGTCTTCTTCTTCTTCTGCTTCTTCTAGTATTCTTCTTCTAACTTTCTTGTTTCCCATTTTGGAGATTTCATTTACTTAACGGAAGCTTGCATGGATGGAGTGCTTCTTTTCCCTTTCTGCTTTTATTTTGTATGGATAAACAATGTGGAACTTGTTATATAGATGGATAGGTGTAGGTTGAACAATGTGAAACTATTGTAATATGTATGGATGGAACTATGTGTTGGTTATGTACGTATATATGATGAAACTTGTGTGTTGGATATGTCTGATGTAAAATTTGTGTGTTCAAACTTGTGTGTTGAAATTGAATGAATCTAAGAAAAAACAGAAAAAATAGGGGCTATATAGGCTCTTTGTCGTCCGCTGGCAGACGGCAAAGAGATTTGCCTTCAGTCAGTAGATGGCAAAGCTACCATGTGGGAGCTACCTGTGCAACCTGGGGGCTGGCAAATTTGGTTACTTTGCCGTCCGCTAACTGACGGTAAAGATGAAATGGTCTTCATTGTCAGCCATCTGATGGCAAATCGCACCGTTAACCCCCTAACGGCCATAAGCTGCTACGTGTGCCATCCAAGTCCTTTGCCATGGGTTGGCAGATGGCAAAGACCATATCATCTTTGTCGTCCGCCAGCAGACGGCAAAGTGCCCTTTGTCGTAGCCTATTCAGCCGGACATGTTGTCGTCTGCTGACGGACGGCAAATGCCTTTGCCGTCCGCCAGGCGTGCCTTTGCCATCAGCCATGGCGGACGGCAAAGTGCCTGATTCCTGTAGTGAATCCACCAAAAAGTTGGAGTAGGGTATTACACCGCAAGGTGGCCCAAACTAGGATAAAATGTTGTGTCTCTTTGTCCCCTTGAGCTCGACGTGCTAGGCTCTGAGGAATCGCGAGTAGGCAGGCAAGGTAGGTTGAGATCTCCGCACACACCCCAGAGTTCGAACCTATCAAGGGTTTCCAGAACCCGATATCTGACATTTGGCGCGCCAGGTAGGGGTGCGTCGGATCTTCTCTGTCGTCGACCGGTCCGCCGCTACTCCACTGACACCATGGCCGACGCCTCGAGAGCTCATGTTGAGCATTGGGTTGTCTTGGCTTCTTCAATAGCACCTGCCGATGAGGAAGACCTCCACTCCGCGCCGCTCACGGCCCGTGCTCCACCTGGGGCTGCCGGCTGGGTGAGGCACGGGCCGCAGCCCCCTCCTCTAGCGTCGTGCCACAACCGCGCTGCCGCGCAGTCTTCAAGCTACGCCACGGCAACAGCACCACACACTCACCGGGAGTAGGCAAACATGCGGGCCACGGACATCGTGGCTCGAGAACTGCTAAGGTGCAGGCTGGCAGAAAGCGGCCGCGACGCCATGATGAAGCGAGTTGCCAAGTTGCTGGATGCAACATGTAGGGGCGTAGCACCATTCTGCACCCTACCCACGTCACAAGCTGTGGCGGCAGTGCATGCTCACCCTCGCCACACCCACGCGTCCCCTCCCATGGCCCCTGAAGAGCCTCTCGGCATTGGCCTACCTCATGGTGCAGCCCGCACTACTTTGACCATGCCACCTCAGGGCGGGGTGACCCCGAGCAACCTCCCCTGGGGCCGTGCTGGGGCACCAGCCCTTGGTCACCAGGATCTGACAATGACCGCAGGGGGCAGAAGCGCAAGACAACCGGGCAGCGACTCAGGCGCGGCCAGCCCGGAAGCCTACGTGCCCATCGCAGTGGACCTGAGGTACGCGCCGGGAGAAGGCCCCAGCCGATCCCCTACGACGGGCAGGGCGCTTGAGGTACACGAAGCCAAGGCTTTCTGCGAGCCGCTGTAGGGCTCCACCAACGTCTTCAATGGAAACAACCACTGGGTACAGCTAATGCATCAGGAGCACGCTTGCGCTAAACATGGATAGCAGGTGAACCAGGGCGCAGCCACCGCCAGGGCTCCCAGGGTGGCGGCCTAGCCGCAGGAACACAAAGGGCCTTGGGAGCGGAGTGGGGGGAGCCCGGGGCTAGGGCCTCCCCCGTGCTGGCGGAGCAGGACGCTTCTTGGAGGTAGGTCCCCTGCCGGGGAAGGCGTTGGTGAGCCCTTCCCCCCGGCGGAGGGCCTACGGTCACCGAGGACACCGCCAGCGTCCCCCTTGCCCCTTGGTCTCGTCCTGGTTTTCAGACTCCCGAACGGTGGTCGGGGCGGCGCAGGGCGGGGCCCTCGTCGGGTGACATGAAGCAAGGCTCCGGCCTGTGAAGGTCTCCGCTCGTGACACTCTCACGTAATAATGAGTGGGGCTGTACACGCCCTGGAGTCTCCTGAGTGCCGCCCTGCGGCCTCACGGGGGCTCCCACCCACTTCCAAGTGGAAGCACCATGCTCCGCACTGGCCGTCGACACTGTCCCCTAATGACTATGCCCATGCCCAGTGGAAGCACTTAGCTCCGCACTGGTGAGAAGAGCTAAAGACTAGCTAGGTGTCGGACGCGGCCGCTTGCTTTCGCCTCCCTTTTTGTACCCAATTCGCTGACTTTTTGGAATGAACTTGGCTCTTGTGCATTTACCAAAAGAAAAACAGGGGGAAGTTTTCTTGTCTTGCATCGTTCTTTTGCTTTCCGGTTTCGTGTTTTTGAGCAAGGCTCGTGCCTTCTGCCCCTCCCCCAAGTGCCTCGCGAGCTTGGCTGGGTGTGGTGCGCGCGCGTCGAGCATGATCCGGCCGGCCCCGAGCATGCAAAGGCTTCCCCCCGGGGACCAGGGATGCGGCCACCACATGTGTACCTAGCCGTGGTCCGGAAGTTAGTCCCTCGCAAAGCACTCCAGGACAGGTCATCAGGATCCTCGGTAGAGCTAGACCCTCGCGAGCCTATGGCAGGCTCACCACAGGAAGACAAGCGTTGCTGCGGCATCAGGCTCACACGAAACCCGCGGAACCAAAGATAAGTCATAATAAACACCCTGCCTGAGGTTGCAGACCTGAAGGGTCGCACCACAGGCACTACTTCAAAAGCATTTCATAATTATATACATTGCAAGGGGCTCCCCTTTTCAAAATGCTCTCATGAGGAGGCGTTCAAGTTTTGATCATACAGGTTAAAGCAAAAAAGAAGTGTGGGCCTAGCTGAGTGTGCCCTCTTCATCACCTCCATCCGCGCCGCTCGCACTGTCGCGTCGTCGCGGCCATTCTCTTCATCATCGCTGCATGTGCCACCTACTCCGGCCGCAAGCACAATTGTGTCATCCTCAGGAGCAAACTCTTCCACCAAGGCGTCCACATGGTCATCCACCCACATGGCTAGTCTGTCCTGAGTAGCCACGGGCACGGGGGATAGCACAGCATTGAAGTCGAAGTGGTAATCACGGCTAAGGAGGTTGCTGAAGACACGCAAGAACGCACGCCCAAGAAGGCCCCGGCTCCTCTCCCAGACAAGCTTGTGAGCCCCTCATGGCCCGATCCTCCAGGCGTGTCACAATGTCGGTGAATAAGTTGAGGTGCCTGGCGTAGTCGTTTTTGTGCAGATGAGGAGTGCTCTCATCACATATGGTGCCCAAGGCACGGTTAGCTCTCGCTTGGAGATCTTGGAGCATCGAGCCGTGCTCACGTTGCAGCGTCAGGCGACGGTTCGCTTCATTCGCGGTCCTCTCCGTAAGGGATGCGGTATCCTTGACCTGCTGCTGAAGGGAGGATAACTCGGCACGGGCAGAGGCCAAGGCGGATTCAGAGGAAGTCAGAGCCTCATTGGCAGCATTCTCGCGCCGTTTCGCAGATTCCAGCTTCGCCTTCAAGGCGGTGGTCCTTCCCTCAAGCTCGGCTTTGAGCAGCTCCATCTCCAGGCGATGCCCTTCAGCCAGGTCAATGCGCACCTTCGCCACCTTCTCCTCAACCTCCAGCTGGACCAGGGATTCTCGAGCGGCGATAGCGTCCTCAGCCGCTACCGGCTGGCACTACAAAAAAATACACTTCCGCGATGATACGTGTTTGTCACAGTAGGTCGCGTTTTTTGTCATGCATGTACATCCATGACGATTTTATGACAGAATCAAGATAGTCATACCTGTGCTGTCGTAGAAGTGTTCCATGACACTACCAAAATTATCATCACGAAAGTGTCCACTTCCATGACGATAAATCGCGTGTCAAAGAAGTGCTTTCGTCAAGGGTGACCGACACGTGGCATCCACCGTAACGGAACGCTGTTAAGCTATCGGGTCGGGTTTTGGATCCGATAACCCGTTAACAGCCCCGACCAATGGGGATTTTCCACATGTAAAATCACCATTGGCTGGAGGAAACACGTGTCAGCTCATCGTTGGGACAGATGTCATCCACTCATTGGACGGAAGGCGCCTATGATACGTCGACACGTGGCACGGCCCAACAGAGGCCCATTCATGTGAAAAGGCTGGCCCAGTAAAAATTAGCAGGCCAGCCCATATAAGGCCTACTTGTGTCAGGTCCATTTAAGCCCACGGCCCATACGAGATGTGCCAGTTCGGCCCGTCAACGGACCGTTAAAGATTTGACACCATTGCAGCCCATCGTCAGTTCGGGCCCGTTAACAGCCCGCTATATATTTGGGCTCAATATCGGCCCGATGAGATTTTGGCCTGTTAACGGCCCATTTAATGGATGGGCCAATTTTCAGGATGTACATCTTTCGGCCTTTTAGCGACCCATTTAAATGTTGGGCTAATTTCCAGCCCGGTGTGTTTTTCAGCCTATTGACGGCCCATAAATCTGATGGGCCATTTGTTGTCGGACCTGAGTTTTGGCCTTTTAGCGGCCCATTTAAGTGTTGGCCCAATTTCTGGCCCGGTGTCACTTTCATCCTATTGACGGCCCATAAATCGGTTGGGCCATTTGTAGTCGGACCTGAGCTTTGGCCTTTTAGCGACCCATTTAAGTGTTGGGCCAATTCCCGGCCCTGTGTGCCTTTCGGCCTGTTAACGGACCATAAATGAGTTGGTCCATTTGTAGTCAGACCTTAGTTTTGGCCTTTTAACGGCCCATGCCCTTCATGGTCCAATACCAGCCCGGTTTCTCTTTCGGCCTGCTAAGGGCCCACAACACAGTTGGGCCATTTACAATACGACCTAACTTTCGGCCTCTTAGCGGCCCATGGTCTTCATGGTCCAGTACAAGCCCGCTATCTCTTTTGGCCTGCTAAAGGCCTACAATATAGTTGGGCCATATGTAGCCCAAACTTAGTAACGGCCTGTTAACGGCCCGTAAAATAAATTGGGGCCACCTGTTGCCCGCTTCGATGTCGGCCTCTTAACGACCCGGGAGGTAAGAGGGCCGACCATTAACTTTCGGCCTAGTAACGGCCCATTAACTTAATGGGCCCACTAAAGTTCGTACATGTCTTTAGGCCAAATTAGATAATTTGAGCCCATTACGACGAGCAATTATGCACAGGACCAAAACCGATCAAGCAAAGGTACGGTATACGGGGAATAACGTTGCACATCCAGCATATATTACAGGAAATTACATCCACTAGGCAATCAAAGATTGATGCCAGTTCAAATAAATGAGCAGAACCTAACCATCTACAACGTCACAATCTGCAACCTCAGCACAGATGACGCCCATAAGCATGTGGGCAAGTTCTTTCTGCTTTGCTACACTGTCTCTGAAAATATTGATCAGTTGTTGTGTCGCACGACTCTGCACCTCTGATTCATCCATCATTTCCATCATTGCTTCAACCATTAATTGGCTCACAAACATACATTTATTCTGTTGCATTCGAGACAGAGGATACTGAACAGATTCGGATGGTGATTTTGGCAGGCTTGTATTATTGATAGTGGAGAGTGTCTCGACCACTGCATAATAACATAAATTAGGACGGGAACCAAACAGATTAATCATGAGTTATTGCCATATTACCTGGCCTAGATTTACTGGAAAGAAACAATGGGGTTGCCTTCCAGTTTTCAGAGTTTGTCTTCTTATCTCCAGCAGCCTGCACAAAATTAACACACTAGCATTGCTATCATTGGCCAAGTCAGGTAATAGGAAAGCAACATTGACAGAACGAACGCTTGGGCAACTAGCCTACACCAAATTAACACAATATGGCACAGCTATCATCAGCCAGGTAAGGTAGTACAAAAGCAACATTGACACAATGAATGAATGGGCAACTAGAGAAGCACTACAAAATTCAGTAATGTGCGTGATATGAGATAGTACATTCATGCAGCTCAGTATGCAAAACTACCAGGCAGTTTTCCTTACAAAAATCAACATTGGCGCCTTTAACATTTTGTTACAACTAATTTTAGATAAGATAAAGGTTAGATTCATGCCGATTAACAAAGTACATGTTGATCTAAAAATATAGTGATATACAACAGGTACTTACATCAGCATTGGAGCATAGAGAATTCTCGCAAGATATTTTCCTCGAATACGATCCCAATGGAGGAAGTCTTCTATCATTTAACCTTATTTTATAAAAGAGAGATGGGTAAGAAACATGTAGAAAATATGACCAGAATGCTATAAAATTTCATGATGCGAGGATACGCACACGCTTCTTAGAATGGAGTTGACATTCTTTTGCTGGACTGGAGCGGACTAGTTCTTTGGCCACTGGAATCTGCTTATTATCTGTGGGAGTTGGGTTTCTCTGTGCTGGAGCAGTATCTATGAAAAATGGAGTTGGTTTATTATCCCCTGGTGTTTCGATCTTTTGCAAATACCTGGTTTGTAACCCTTAAGATTCTAACATAGCCGTCTTCCACTTGCATGCCTTATATAGAAGAATGGTGATTCAGTTATAAAACATGCTACAGCAGAGATGGAATAGGTATTGAAGAATAGAAAGGCATGACATATTGACATGTATTCCCTCCATCCGGAAATAAATGGACGGGTCTACGCGTATTTCAGTTCTAGATACATCCAGTTTTATCCATTTCTACGACATTTAATCCGGACGGAGGGAGTATGATGTAAGAGCTAGGGATACAACAGGACAACACAGTAAAAAAATTCAAAAACCCACTGCAGAACCAAAGTATTCAAACCCACTGATATGAGATAGTACACTCATGCAGCTCAGGATGCAAAACTACCAGGCAGTTTTCCTTACAAAAATCAACATTGTGGCCTTTAATCATACATTTTGCTACAACTAAATTTAGATCAGATAAAGGTTGGATTCATGCCGATTAAGAAAATACATGCTGATGTAAAAATATAGTGATATACAACAGGTACTTACATCTACATTGGATCACAGAGAATTCCTGCAAGAATCTTTCCTCATAAACGATACAATTGCAGAAATTCTTCTATCTGTTAAGCTTATTTTCTAAAACAGAGATGGGTAAGAAACATGTAGAAAATATGATCAGCATGCTATAAAATTTCATGATGCAAGGATACGCACACGCTTCTTAGAATTGAGTTGACATATTTTTGCTGGACTGGAGCGGACTAGTTCTTTGGCCACTGGAATCTGCTTATTATCAATAGGAGTTGGGTTTCTCTGTGCTGGAGCAGTATCTATAAAAACTGGAGTTGGTTTATTATCTCCTAGCGTTTGGATCTTTTGCAAAGGCCTTGTTTGTAAACCATCAGATTCTAACATAGTCGTCTTCCCCTTGCATGCCTTGTATAGAATAATGGTGCTTTAATTATAAAACATGCGACAACAGAGAGATGGAATAGGTACTGAAGAATAGAAAGGCATGACATATTGACATGTATTCCCTCCATCCGGAAAAAAATGGATGGGTCTAGGCATATTTCAGTTCTAGATACATCCTTTTTTATCCATTTCAGCAACATGTAATCCGGACGGAGGGAGTATGGTGTAAGAGCTAGGGATACGACAGGACAACACAGCAAAAAAACACTAGTTGAATGTAAAACTATATGCTAGCGGAATACGTACAGAAATAACTAAGGCAACATACACGTGTATGATTGGGAAAATAAGATGGCATTGCAACAGAGCACTAGTTTGCAGACAGATGAAGTACATACTGATGAATAACAATGCATAAGATATTCAGAAGCATGATATCCAAATTAAGCAGATGGCATTGCGATAGAGTAGAATGACAGTACTTGAATTTGAAAACATGTTATCATGAATGGAATAGGTACTGAAAAACAGGAAGGCATGACATATTTACATGCATGATCAGCATGCTAACCACATGGCATTGCAACAGAGTAGATACACTCCAGGACATTATATGCATGTTGTACGCATATCACAGGCCAAGTTAGAGAAAGGACCTTGTGGGGTGAAGAGGATTCATCATCTTTCTGCAAGTCTTATGAAGAACTGCCTTTACATGTTCCATCATATTGGGTATCATTGACATCAAGTTTATTGGCCTTTACATTGCTCCGTGAGGTTCTCGTGGATATATCAGTGTGTGCAATTATATCTGACATGCATGGAAGACAACTAGTAGTTAGATTTATATAAATGAGTGCCTGTAGGAGACGACATAAATAGTAGGACTGTGGTTAACTAGCAGCAACAGGTCTGATAAACTAAAGGGAGAACACAGATGAAAGCTACAGAATATGTATTGTTTGTACTCAAGATTAACTAGATGGCACACAAAAGTATTAAAGAACAACATAGGTAATACTAGAAGTTGTATAATACTATAATCACCAGCCTGTGGGATAGCATTGGCTGATGGATGATAACTATGGAACAGCGTTACCTAAAGAACAAGTATCTTAGCTGAACTATGGAACAGTGTGAACTCCTGAACAAGACCCGTAAGAGATCAGCATGAATATATAGTGAAATGTGATGATCTATTTTCCCTGCTTGGATGAATAACAAAGCCATAAATGTTGCACACAAGTAAGATGAGGGTACAACCTATCTGGCTGCCATCCATAGGAGTGAGCATCATGTGCTGACTTGTCGATGGCCCTGCAGTTGTTGTGGCTGTCCATGTCGGGCACGCGCATTCGATGCAGGGAACTATTGAGTGGGGACTATAGCTCCCTTCTAGTGTATGCTTCCCTTGTTGGAGCAGTTGCGGTGAGTCGGAAGACGGTGTGTCTGAAGATGCAGATAACACATAATGTTAAGAACGACATATCTCTTTGATCCTAAGAAATAAACTAAGAGATCAACAGCAAGGTATGAGAGTGGTCACACGTCTGTTGACTGAAGACTAAATTGGGGTCACACGATTTTATTTTATTTTGGTACTGTCCGATCTACGCCGGATGGCTTGATGGCCGTCTTGTGCCTCCCGGCTGACACTGTTAGGAATCTTCCCCAAAGAGCCAACGACCAATGGCAGAGCAGCCTGCCTCCGCCATCCGTTGCCCCGGCCAAAACCCTGCTCCCCGCCCCACCACACTGCCGTGGTTGCGCCGCCCCCGGGCCAATCCACAAAGACTCCCCGTCATCCAGATCCGGCGGCGGCAGTACCTTCAACCCACGCAACTCTAAAAGATAGCCATCTAAGCGCTGCTTCTACGGCGAACTTGCGGCCCCGCACCCTTACATTAGACACCAGCCAACCGGCAGCCTAGGAGCTCCGCTGCCTCGAGGGGTGCTGCTTCCCATTGGGAATCAATTGTCCCAGAATAAAAATTCAGACAACTAATGCATAAATAGAGTGATTTGAGATGAGGGTGCGACCTATCTGGCGGCATGGTGAAGTAGGCAGGTCCAGCTGCCGAGTCAGTGAGGCCGGCGCGGTTGCGGTGGCGACCGGCGGCAGGGAAAGAGCGATGTCGCAACGGTCGACGGATACGCGGAAGCAGCGCCAGGACTCTGGACGGATCTGAAGTTGGAGCCGCTCCGGCACCGTGAACAACGGCGGGGGTGAGTCGGCTCCGGTATGGTTCACGCGGCCGTCGTCGAGGCAGCACCAGCAGCATGGAGTAAGAGGCACACGGCCCAGTGCACGACGACAATTGGATAGCGTCTCCGGCATTAGGGAGGAGGGCGACTGTGAAATTGGTGCGGTGGGGGCGCCATGGAGGTGGGGCTGAGGTTTCGGGCTTGGGAGAAGGGAGCTTCCCGGGGAGAAGGTGATTTGGCGCCCACGAGGTATGAATGGGGGCGGGCGGGGGGGAATTGGGAGGGGAGTGGAACCATGTCTTACGGACGCATTTGTCTGAAATGTGAGGGGGAGTTACAGTTCTACCCTTGCCTATAGGCTTCTCGGCTTGGGTCTGTGCACTGAGGGTCGGGGATAGTAGAGTAACCTTGCTTCTCCCAAATAGTGGGCGGGAGCGATTTCGGGCGAGGAGGGCGTGTTTTGAACTATAGTGGGTGTGAGCGATTTCGGGCGAGGAGAGCGTGTTTTGAAATAGTGGGCACGAGCTATTTCGGGCAAGGAGAGCGTGTTTTGCTGACCATAGTTTATGAATTATTCGGCACATGTCATTTCGGCCGATGAGAAGGCGTGCTTGGATGAAGTTACGAACCTACCCTCGATGTACAACGGGCCAATTGATGTGTGTCCCACATAGGACGGTAATTTCGCGTCTCCCATTTATTTGCTCGGGCGAATTCCACCGAGCAGAGAGGATGTTTAACGGTTCGTTCAAATTTTGGGAGAACGAGCATCCACGTCTACCTTACCAAGTTGATTCGAATCAAATTTTGAAATATTAGCTTGCCACTTCTTTTTTAGATGGAGAGATCATGCTCGGGAGTAATGTGTTTTTACATGCTCGTTGCTAGCGATTTACTATATGACAAATAGTTGACCCACTCAAAAACGCGAATCAAACCCAAAATGAAATATCTCGATTCAATGGACTAGCTCGTTCAGTAGGTCAAAATAGTGAAATAAATCCAAAATTGAACACCTCAATCGAGTAGCATGTTGTACAGTATTATAGTAGTCCATGAACATGTTGAAAGTCAAATTAATGAACTTGTTTGATATATGCATATATCCGTTCATGTGTGGATTGCAGACAACATGTTCTCCAATTTAAATATTTGAATGCAAGTTTATATCGAAACATGGTTTATATCAGTCTTTGATGCATAAAACGCGACCTCCCCCTCTCCCGGACTCCTGTTCTCTCTCTCTCTCTCACTCCCTCGCCGACAATCTTCAATTCTGTCGCACGCTCCGACACAAAAACCTTGTTGGTCCCTCTCCCTTTCCCTCCATATCTCTCTCTCTCGCTCTCTTTGTGTGTGTGGGGGGGGGGTTCTTTCTAGTTCGCATTCATATATACACCATCTATAGGTCTCTCTCGCACACTATGTATGATACTCTAGCTAGTCCAAGCTAGATATCTTGGGTGCACTCATCGTACGCACACAAATTCCTTGGCTCTTTGCCCGTAACTCTCTCACGCACCACTATGTCGTCTCAGAGCTCTTCCCCGCCTCTCTCAAACTCTCCATCCACCTGGGTCACACATACACATGCATATCTCACTCGCACTCAATAGGCCCATCTAAAACTCTATCTCTCTCCCTCGTTCTCTCTCCATCTCACACACGCGCACACACACAATCTCATGCCCAGCTAGCCAAGTATGATGGTCTCTCACTCAATTGTAGGCACACGTAGTCCCCCCTATATGTATATGACTAGCTAATCTTAGTCTCCATCACAAACATGTGCATGGTCTATCTCGATTTCTCTCGGGGCATCTTTCTATCACGCATGCACTCCCTCGATCTCCCACCCATATAGTCCCCTCACGATCTCGAGGGGATCTCTCTATCACAAACACACCCTCTCTCCCTCCCCATGCGTCCATGCCATCCATGTGTCCCTCTAGACCTTTTTTCCTTGTTGGCCATACCTCTATTGGACATGTGCTACAGGGGTGTCGCTCTCCGTTGCAAACAATCACACACTAGCTATCTTCGTGTATCTTCTCGCCTCGCTCTTCCATCTCGGAGATGCATGCGTGATATGTTCGCATAAGAAACGAAAAAACACACTCTCTCTCTAATTTATCGTTTGTTGTCACTTTCTCTTTCACACACATACTCTTTTTGCACACTTACTCATTCTCCTTCACACGCACTTGTTCTGTCTCGACTGAGGCACTTTCCTCCGTCCATAGCATATAGATTTATTGAGAAGTCAAACATCACAAAGTTTGACCATGTACGTGGAGAAAAAGAATTACATCTACTACGGCAAACATATACCATTAGATTCACCATGAGATGTAGTTTTGTATGATGTATCTTTGGTATTGTAGATATAAATAACATTTGCGTAAACCTGATCAAAGTTTCCAAAGTTTGACTTCTAAAAAGTTACATGCACTGCATTATCGAGCGGATGGAATATCTCTTTCCCCCTCTCAGCTATCTGACGCACCACTCAGCCTTATCGGGGCTCCTCAATCTCTCTCAAACTTTATAGGTCAGTTTGGTTTGTGACCTGACCCTCATGCCTTGATGGCCGGTACTGCCTGCTGTGGATGTGAGATGTAAAATATTTCTGCCTGGCCAGGCTTGTGTGGTGCTGAAGTGTTTGGTTCATGCCTGGGCCAGGCAAAGCATCAATGTCCCAACAATCAATCCATGCATCAATTATTTAATGCTAATATCCATCCATGTTGTTGTTAGCCTCGTGGCTGCATGACCAGGCACGGCCAGGCATTCGAAATTGGTCGCTTGGGCCAGGCTACTTGCAGTGTCTGGGGTTCAGCCAGGCTAATTAAAGTGCAAGGGAACCCAGCCCAGGCGGGCTTTCTTTTTCACAGGGTAGCAACCAAACAAGCGTGCATGAAATCCAGCCACAACCCCAGGCCACGCAAAAGATGCTCACGACGCAAGCCAAACTGGCCTTATATCTCCCTGGTTCACACATACACATGTCTCGCTCGCGCTATTGTGACACTCCAAAAAAAAAATTTGTGGTTTTTGTTTTCAGCAAAAATCTTTCTTGGATTTAGTTTCTCCTAGAAAGAAAAACCTTTTTGGTTTTTGGGCTTTTATTTGGTTTTGATCCTTTCTAAATTTTACCATACCTCCTATGGTAAAATTTTCCCAAAACCCATCCTTCCACCTTGGGACAACCCAAACATTCTGTCCAAACTAATAAAATCCATTTTTGGATTTTATCCCATTAAATTCTTTTCCCAAAATATTTCTGTCATTTCTTTTGAGCCTAGGTGATTTGCAAAGCAAGTACCCTAATGCATTTGATCTTTGACCTCAACTCAAGACCCCTGGATAGTCCTTTGTACCCACAACCTAGAACCATCTTGATCCACTCTTCTTCTTTTCAAATAATTCAAATTTCACTCTCTGCAAGTTTGGACCAGATTTGCCAAATTTGGTGAAATTCATATCTACACTGCTCTAAAAATTCCACCAAAATTCAGGCAACCTCTAGATGCAATGAGAGGCCACTCCACCAAAAACCAGCTCAAGGAAAAATCCCTTCATGCCAGAATCATTCTGTCGAACACCTTGCATGCACTAGTGCTGTTCATATTCAGTAAATTCAGAGTTCAGTGTCGTTCTCCGTCAGTAACTTCAGTCACATGTCCACAGTGCCCTTGGCACGTTGCTCGCAGCCTATCCCTCTTGTCCGGAGCTTCACAAGAACGCTTGGCGCGTTCCTGGCGTCGGTGGCGCCCTGGCCCGCCTGCGCCGGCGTGCTTTGCAGTGGAAGAACCACCGTAGCGGCCGACAGGGAGCAAAACTGCGGCGTAACACCGTTCGGCGCCGCCCAAGCATCCTGGTAGCTCCGTGTGGCCACCTCCTTGCCAGTGCATGCATGCGGCACCGTCGCCGTGGCTTGGCACGCGCAGAGCGCGTTCTCTACCGCCGACGGGTCGTGCGGCCGTTCCGTCAAGGGCAGACCATAACCAACCCTCCCGTGCTGAGTTGGACACAGGAACGGCACCAATACTCCACCTAGGCGATGCTCAAGCTCCTAAGCCGACCGTCCAGCCACAGCACCGCCGTAATCAACTCGCCGGACTTATCCGTTCACGGCAACCGACTCGGGCCGGCTATATATAGCACCCCCGAGCTTGCTCTCGCCCCCGCACGACTCCACCACCTTACCAGACCCCGCCTAGCCACTAGAAGGGCCTCGAGGGGCCTTTCTTCCTCGACTCTGGTCACCTCCGTCCGCCTCGGGCTCCGCAACGTTCTCTCCGGTGAGAACTCCTCTGCCGCCCTGCTCTCGCCCGTAGCCTCGTACCACCTCCAGTAGGTTAACCCCCATGTCAATTTTGACCCCGCAGCTCCCTCCGGCAAGATCCACGACTACCTGAACCGCCATCCGCCGGAGCAAGGGCCGCCGCCGACGTGGTGCTCGCTGACGACCTCTACCACCACCCACAGACGCGGAAGGGTGCACTGATCACGAAGGTAACCCCCGATCACCTTGCCTCGCCGTGGATCGCCACCGGCGACCACCGCACCTCTCGGGCGCCGTCGCGCTCTGTTTTTCCCTCGTTTGAAAATTTAAACCTGACAGGTGGAGCCCGCCTGTCAGCCTCACAGCCGTTTCTTTTAAACGAACCATTTTCTGGTCTTTTCCGCATAGCCCCCTGGAAACTTTATGTTTCATTACAGATGGGTCCTTGGACCAAAACTCTTATAACTTTTTAACAGAAAATGATTTTTGATTGATTCCTTTTCTGTCATCTTTATTTTTCTATCTAGTTTTTTGTCATATTTATTTGAAAAATATTTGGAACACTTTTCTGTACACTCACGGTATTTACGTTGCGTACGTATTTTTCTTATACCGTAGATACCGGAGGAGGTGACGGAGCTGCAAACTTCACATAGTTAAACTCCGACTACTCCGAACCAGGCAAGCATGTTTGAACTCTTGATATGATGAGTGGTTGTTGCATGTTTGCATTTTAGTATAGTCATGGCATGTTTATGAACATTTCTTTGAATGTTATATTTCATGCACATAAGTGGAAAGTAAGTTTCGGAAAGCATTATGTTGTTGGATACATATTTGCATGGCCATGTGTTAGCATGAGGATGGGTAAGATGGCCGTGTTGTGACATGCCAGTCTTATGCCAGATTATTTGACTTCCGTGTCATCGTGAAACAAATCACATTTCCAGTCATCCCTTTCTGTACTGTCACATGTTTTCCGAAAGGAATATGTCATAGTAAGTTGCAAATCGTTTTCCTGGTACACACCAAATAGAGAGGCCGGGATGAGGGTTGCATGGCCCTGGATTAAAGCCCGTCATCCGGTCAGGGGGCATGGGTGTTTCCGGTTGGGACCGAGAGGGGGGCACCCCTTAGAGCGCGCGTATAGAAATTTGATCCCATGCTACTCGAGGTTGTGGCCTCCCCATCTCAAAGTTTTTCTTGGATGTTGTCCAGGGTGATTCCTGGCATAATGAGGTGAAATGGGTGTGTACTAGTTAAATGTGTTTCTACTGAAATACCGTAAACGGAACTAGTCCTTCGAGACTACGGAAATCCGTTGGCTGTGGTCAGTTCATCCAAACTCTGCAGAGTCTCAAATTCTTTCAATTATCTTGTACTTTGTTCAAGTACTATACTCATCTTATCTCGTCAGATATCAGTCTCAGTGACAAAAACCCCGGTGGAATACATGTGTGATAAATCCGGTTAAAGATTATTCTTGTGGATGGACTAATCTTGTTATTTACGTTTATTGTAAGCCCTGTCTGTGATGTCGCTCAGACGTCCGACGGTGGCATTCTTGTGTTTACATTTATTGTAAGCCCTGTCTGTGATGTCGCTCAGACGTCCGATGGTGGCATTCTTGTTATTTACTTTTATTATAAGCCCTGTCTGTGACGTCGCTCAGATGTCCGACGGTGGCATTTCTTTTGTAAGCCATGTCTGTGACGTCGCCCAGATGTCCGACGGTGGCCTTTCTTTTGTAAGCCATGTCTGTGAGGTCGCCCAGATGTCCGACGGTGGCATTTCTTTTATAAGCCCTTTCTGTGACGTCGCTCAGATGTCCGACTGTGGCATTTCTTTTATAAACCCTGTCTGCGACGTCGCTCAGATATCCGACAGTGGTATTTTCTTTTAAGCCCTTTATGTGGTGTCGCTAAGACGCCCGACTGCGGCATGCATTTTATTTATTTACCTTTCGTGGCGTCGCTCCAGACACCCGATCGCTGCAGGTTGAGATGGACGGCGAGGCAGCCAACAAGCGGAGGCGGCTTGAGCCAAAACCGCAGCCGGCGAGCCTGGACTTCATCGGCAGCCTCCCCGATGACATGCTGCTCGTCATCATCGGCCTCCTCCCCACCAAATCTTCTGTGGGGACAGCCCTGCTCTCCCGGTGGTGGCGCCCCCTCTGGCGTTGCGTCCTCCTCAACCTCACCGTCGACAGCTGCCTCTGCGATGGGGATTGCAAATGCATGACCGCAGTCTCCAAGATCCTTTCATCGCACCCTGGGCCAGCCAGACGCCTTGACATCCGCATGTTCAGTACCAACTACAAGGTCCAACCGAAGTTCGACGAGTGGTTCTTATCCCCCGCCCTAGATCAGCTCGAGGAGCTCAGATTTGAAGCTGGACGATGTCGCTCTCTGCCGCCGTCCACGCTCCGCCTCACGCTAACGCTGCACCGCGCCAGCTTCAGCTCCTGCTATCTTCCCCGGATTAATGCCGCGCCCGCCCTTCTTCTCCCTCAACTCAAGCAGCTCGACCTCTTCGACGTTGTCATCTCGAAGAAGGCTATGGAGCACCTGCTCCGCAGCTGTACTGCGCTCGAGTACCTTTTTCTTGAGCAGATCCACGGGTTCATTAGCCTCCACATCGCCTCGACGAATCTCCGATGGATTTATGTGTCTTGCTGGCCCCGCAACAAGACATCAATTGGGAAGAGATCACTCCAGCTGTTCCACATTATGGTCATTGAGAATGCGCCTTTCCTTGAGAGATTGCTTGTATCGGATCTAGAAGGTCCAACAAAAATCAGGGTCATTGATGTGCCGAAATTGACAGTGTTGGTGTACTCGTCTGCCAAATTCTACGAACTCTTTATTGGATCCGTAATCGTTCAGGTACGGCACTCATCTTCTTCTCCGTCTTCTTGAAATTCACATTTTTAAATTTCTTCTTGATGTATTTATGACCATCTTCCAGAAAATGATTGCCACAAGCTTGACCCAGTCCATACGCATAGTGAAGATCTTAGCACTAAAATCTATCGGCCCCAATCTAGATCAAGTTGTTGGATTCCTTACATGCTTTCCGTGCACGGAGAAGCTACTCATCAAGGTGAACTTATTTCCTATAAGTAAATGGTAATGACAACGTAGCTCAATTTTTTCGTAATTTTCCCAAATTACGATGACAAGTGTAGTGTTCAAAACTGCATCTACGCACTGCACCAAAAGAAATGTTTTTAGTATTTTTTCTCACGTGATCGCCTGCATCGTTTTTATGTTGTACTACACTATAGTAGCCTAGGCTAGTCATAGTGGAAAGTAACTTAGACTACTCAAGTAACTCTATGGTTACCCTAAGAGCAAGTACTACCTCTGTCCTGGTTTACTCTTCCAATTTTGTAGTATCAAAATTTGACCATAGATTTAACTGACAAAATGTTAATGCATGTCACTAAGAACTATATCGTTGGATTCGTATTTGAACATAATTTCAAATGGTGTAATTTTTAGTGACATGCATTGGCATTTTCTTCGGTAAATCTATGGTCAAAATTTTATACTAAATACAAGGTAGTATTCCCTCCGTCCCAAAATTCTTGTCTTACATTTGTTTAGATACGGATGTATCTAACACTAAAATGTAACTAGATACATCCGTATTTAGATAAATTTAAGACAAGAATTTTGGGATGGAGGGAGTACAAAAGTGGGCTATGTAGGCCAAAACATGTGCCAAATTCACTTGCGATGCATTTGGCATCGATGCCCCTCCGTTGCTCACCTGGTGCCCCAATCTGGATCACCTACTTTGCTCCGGTGCCAAATTAACTTACGCAATGAAAAAACATTGCATGGGAGAGAGAGAGGACTAAGGCAATAAAAACACTTGTTTGGGAGAGTGAGAGGCTGGTGTAGTTGGTTTGATTGATTTGTTTATACATGTGGGTCTGTGTGCACAGCGGTGCCAACTCTCTCACATCGCGAGAGCGGTGCCAAAATCTTTTGATTTGACATCGATGCGTATTATGTGGCATACTTTTGTGAAATATGGCATCGGCCACATAGTGGAAGGCAACAAATGCCCAAGCTCTTAACGTGCTCCTAGTTAAATGAGAGGAAACAGAAAGAGAGAGAGAGAGAGTGAAAAAATATCACTAGCCAGCCAACCCTATCGTATGAGCGAATGATATTGGTACCTCTTGATGACACGGCAATCTTATGCAGCCAGCTACTCTAATATGTTATCTTCTTTTGCAGATAAAAAAAGACCCAAAAGTGAAAAATGTGCTGCACTATAACAATCTCATCGAATGCCTTGATCTCCATCTTACAGAAATTGATTTGATCGACTACCGAGGCAGCACATCTGAGATTAAATTGGCCAGGTTCTTTGTTCTGGAGGCAAGTGTGCTCAAGGTAATGAGGTTTGCTGTTCTCTGGCACAACAATGAATGGTGTGCTGATCACCGCAAGCGTCTAAGCCTAAATGACAAAGTCTCCGCAGAAGCTGAATTTGTTTTTGAAACATCAAGTGGCGAGAGACTCGAAAACTTATTTGCCCATTAGTGACTTGTCAGGGTGGTGGATTTTAGTTTGTACGATAATGCTGCATCCACCTAAAGTAACGAAAGTTCTTACGTAAACTTCCTAGTAATTCCCTCTTCCTAGGTGCAGCATTACTCCTAACATTTGTAATATCAGTTTGAAACTTGTAATATTGCCGTGTCCTATTCCTGTGTTTTCAAAATCCTGTGAATCAAACAGGTCCTGAGTTGGTGATGATGTTGTGCCTCCCATCTTTCACCAATAGCCGTCGGATCTAGATCTGACGCATACAAACCAAGCTTCTCCAATTTTGCAAAAAGATGCCCGCACTTGTTCCCTATTTACAAACAACTCCTTGTCTCTCATAATCAGCCTTATCTCCTCCCCACCACATCTAGAAGGCCATGGAAAAATATGGCACGATGGCCGCTGCCAGAGCCGTCCACCCCCAATCTTGGTGTTCCGTGCAATGCACGGGAATCTACGCACGGGAAATTATGTCGAACAGGGCTAGTTGTAAGCAGGCTAGCTCTACAGCCATTATGATAGTGACTGCAGACGGTGAGGCTGACTATGGTATGCCGAACACGGCGCCTATACTCAGGTGTCATCTCCGGTGCAGGGTCTTGTCACTTCACTGTGAGGAGCAGCACGTAATAATTTGACCAACGGGTAGTACAGTGCTAGTACTCCTACTACTACATTGGTACTACCTCCGTCTGGGTTTATTGGTCCCCTTCGTATTTTGGGCCCAACTTTGACCGTAGATTTGACTATCAAATAATATGTTGTATGTCATAAAATTTATATTGTTGGATTCATATTTGAAAGAGGTTTTCAATGATACCATTTTTAGGGTATATAACTTATTTTTTAATAGTTAAATCAAAGGTCAAAGTTTGACCCAAACTACAAGGGGGGCTAATAAACCAGGACGGAGGTAGTAGTACTACTACTAGTACTAGTAGCACCACCGTCTGGATTTAGGAGTACTACCACGTCCATCTGGATTTTAGTATTTGACTAGCAATATCTAGTAATGCATGTCATAAAAAATGTACTACTCCCTCTGTAAATAAATACATGTTGTTTTATTCCTATCGGCGAGAGAACTTAATGTTTTTTTGCTAACTACTACCACCATCCGGGTTTATTGGTCCCCATTGTATTTCGGGCCAAATTTTGACTATAGATTAAACTAACAAAATGTTCATGCATGTCACCAAAAATTATTTTTTGAAAACTATGTTCAAATACGAATCCAATGAGATAATTTTTCTTGACATGCATTAACATTTTGTTGGTTAAATCTTTAGTCAAAATTTGGCACAAACTACAAAGGGGACCTATAAACTAGGATTACATGCAATGAACTAAACACTGCATGTCATGTTTGGTAGTCTCAAGTCATTGAAAGCATGCACGACCCACATCTCTCATTGGTTGATATGTCACGAAATAAGAAACAAGGAGGGAGTTAATGCACCGTGCCTAAGTGTTTTGGGATTATTTGGTTTTCGTAATGTGACTTACACAACATTTTTGTTTACATGCATTAACATTTTATTAGTTAAATCAAAGGTCAAAACTTGGTGCAAAATGCAAAGGGGACCAATAAACCAGTAAACATCAAACTTCTCTCATTTGGCCCCAACTAGAGGTCCGGTGAGATGACTATACTACACCGGCATGGAGGGGGGACACAGCTTCATTGACTTACGGCAACTGCCTTTGGGTGAATGACATGTGGGCCCAGGGGGTGGCTGGCCCACCTATCATACAGCCAAAGGCAGGTGCAGTAGAGGGCCGAGGAGTAGTACGAAATTCTACGCACCTACACACACTAACCAAGGGCAAGAGTGATCACTCGAATCGCAAGATTAGTTGACTAGAAGCTAAGCTAGACCCATGGAGGCGATGAGCGCGAGCATCAGCCGGCTATGCCAGATGGTCCTCGACGCCGGCCTGCGGCCCGGTAACGAGGAACGTCTCCAGGTAGTATTGCTTGAGTCCGCCAGGGCGAGGGGCCGCTTGGACGACAGCTTCGTCTCCTTGTTCGACGAGGTCATCATCGGTTTCCTCAACAAGTTCACCGTCGTTAAGAAGCTGGTGGACGACTTTGACGTAAGCCTCCAGCCGACGCGCCCAGGCTCTGCGATGCCCGCCACCCTCAACGGCCACTATGGTGACAACCTCTTCGACGCACTGGTGGCCCTGCGACTGCCCGCCGTCATGCCAGAGAATGTCCACCTTGAGGTCGCGCTCGCCGCGCAGCGCCTGGCGCAGCAAGACACCATCGACATAATCACCCACGTCTACGCACAAATCATGCACAAGGACTATTACATGCAAGAGGAGGATGATAGGACGCTGGTGTTCTTGGACCGCAGGGCAACCTTGGACGGCACTGTTCAGAAGCACGTTGAGCTTGCCGCCAACGCCGCTGCTCCTCACACGTCGGTTGGTGACCCGGCGAACTAGGGCGTGAGGATGTCGTTGATGGATCCATATGTATTTTTATCTTTCTGTCAAATCCATGTAGTAGTATATGATACTATAGTAATTATCTTACCTTTCGCATCAACTTCATAATTTTCGTACGTACTCCATGCATGAATGGCGCCAGAACCAAACTTCTCATTACTCTAGGCAAAATCGTTATTTTCTATCTATCGATCGCGCCATGGAGTAGAACCAAATTTTACAAGTTACGAGTTCAAAAGGAAAAGCCTGTCGTGTTCGCGTCGCACCCCCACATGGTTGGTCCCGCACGCCGCTCAAGCAGGAATGCGTGCGGTGTTGTATTTTCACTTACAAGTGGGACCGCAGTTGAGCAAACCGACTATCAGCAAACCCCCACCCTGCCGACCGCGCGATGGCTGAGAAAACAGGAGGGAGAAGATATGGCTGTAGCATGGACTCCAAGAAAATTGGTGTCGGATGGGACTCGTGTGGGTGGTGTGTGCCGTACTGCTAGACGTGAATGCTAGTTATGGCCCATGCCACCCCAGTATATCGAGCCTATATCGAGGTACGTAGAACAAATTTCCTGCAGTCTGTGCTCAGCCCTCCTCTATCTCTCTTCTCAGCCAGCCAGCGGACGCGCGGAGTCCATCGTCAGTTTGCTCACATGCGGTCCCACATGTTAGTGAAAACACAAGTGGACCCACTGAACCTGCACAACTTTTACCTCGACATGCTGGTGATGAAAAACAAATCCAAGAAAGATCTTCGGTGGCCGCTTTTGGAGTTACTCAAGAGTAGTAAGATTCTATTTACAGTTTAACCCAAGATGCACATCTTGTGGCTTCAACTACCACTCTATTTTCTTTCATGACATGACCTGGATGCTGGATGTCCCACATGTCGACAAAAGGAGGAAGAACCCGACCAAATCTTCAGTTGTGCTCTCGGATTAGACTAGTTGTGCTAACTTAAAAAAATTATTGTGTACTCCCTCCGTTCCAAAATACTTGACTTCCATTTGTCCAAAAATGGATGTACCTATATACTAAAACATGTCTAGATACATATATATTTTGACAAATAGAAGGCATCTATTGTGCAACGGAGGGAGTAGAATGGATGCAAGGTTTTGTATTCGGAAGAAGAGTACATCCATATATTGATAGAGCGCAATTTAGTACATGTTCTATCACTTTTAGCTAGCACAGAGGCTATAGATGAGATTAGTGCACTTGTTGATACTCCTACTTGGTATGCGTGTTGCTGCTTAGACGCGGAGAAAAATGGACCAGAGGGAGTACTAGAATAGAGGCTAGACATGAGACTAGATGCGAGGAAGCAACGTCTACTTCTTTACACTCGAAGAAGAAAGAAGCACGCAAGATGGAGCCTCCGCAGATCAACAATGAATGCATCGAGAAGGCACTAATCCAACTTACAGGAGTAGTAAAATGTATTCTTGTGGTTCTTGTTTTCTTTGGTCTTGCTTTTCTAGTCAAAATTATCATTGGAGTTCGTGCAAAACGGAGGTCCATTTGGGGTCGTGCGTTGCAGTTGGCCTTACAAGTGGGACCGCAGTTAAGGAAACCGACTATCGGCAAACCCCCACCTCGCCCACCACGCGATGGCTGAGTTAGAGAAACAATGAGGTTGAAGAGATTGCTCTAGCACGGACTCCAAGAAATATGGTGTCAGATGGAAGTCGTGCTGGTGGCGTGTGCCGTACTCCTGGAGGTGAATGCTTGTTCTAGCCCATGCCACCCTACTACTCCTACTACTTACTATATAGTACTACTAGTATCGAGGATTCGAGGTGCTGGTTACGTAGTACAATATGGCTACAGTAAAAACACCTGCACGACGCGCGAAGCATGTGAAGCTAGTACAAATAGTGTACTACTATTGTTGATTGGCCTCATCCGATAACCTGTTGCAATGCACGTACAATTATGTATTCGGGAAATATCTTTTTGCCTTGTCGCACCACTCACTCACAGAAGCGACTCGAAAGCCATTCATAAATTTAGTAAGTTTATCACAGGCATATCATTTTATTACATACAACAGGTCATCAACCCACATCGACAACGAGGATACATTATAAATACTAAAGTTTTCACCACACAACACATAACAAGCAATGAAATGAACTTCAACTCAACCATACCTCGGCGTTGGAAACACTTGCTTTGAACCACAAGTGATTCTCTGGGACGGGCCATCCATTGTCAATCTGGAGACCAATGCAGGACTGATCATCCAGGCTGAAGCGGCCTACTATATCAGTACCAGGGTAGGGAACCACCCAAATGTCCGAGGTATAGACACAGTTGCTTCTCATAAATGGTAGTAATGTTGTGTCAACAGCAGTTGGATCGCCTTTCAGCATCATTGGATAGTTTTGTCCAAGGAAGAGCGAGTTTTCTCCAAGACTATCAATTCTGTACCAGGGAGAAGGAGTTGGCGCTAGCACACTAGTATCCATCCCGAATACCATGAAACGGGTGCTGGAATAGGTCTGGAGAGTGCGACCATGGGAGACTACACCTGCTTCCTTAGCAGTAACATCATCAGTGGGTTGTATACACACGAGAAGAGGTGATCCATCAGAATTAATTGCCAGGCGCCAAATAGTATATGGGCGCTACTCGTCCTCATGCTCGTGATCATCACCATCGTCATCTCCCCCTTGGTTATAAAAATCTTCAACTATAGGTAGTGGAATGTTCGCAGGACCTTGGAAACACAAGAAGAAGGTTAATTAGAAAAGGGAAACTTGCTAACCCGCATGCATGTGGATGAAACAATTATAATTACGGTGGAATACAAACGTACCGAAACAACGATTCCATGCAAAAACAGTGCCACGAGTGGTGGCAGCAAACAGAAGGCCCTCGTATTCAATTGCATCACAGTACTCATCCGTGTATAGAAACTGGTTTTTGAGCAATATCCATCGAGTAAAACCAGCAAGGACGGCAACAAGCTTGTCGAAGATAGCAACAACTTCATAGTTGTTGTAATTCCAAGAGCGGTTGGGAACTCGAGAAATTGCTATCTTCCGTAGAAGACAGTCACCATGATTGTATTTGAACATGCGTACAATACAGGTGTGCTCAACTTCTGGGCAGTCTGTTGAGATTTTTGGAAGTGGAACCTGGTCACGAGTGTACGCATTCACAAGTTCCCACTCGCAGTTGGACCAATGTAAACAACCCAATCTCCATTTGCGCCTGCCCAAGCCTTGCCCTCAAGCGATGGCATCTTAACATCATACGTATCATTATCAAGCGGCATCAACTTGCACAGGGCGAGGCCTCCGTCGTGACGGCGCCAGTCATCAGGGTCACGGCCAAGAAGATAGAGGAGATCAAACCGCTCCTTGACTCTTGGGTTCCTTGTAATGATGTTATTAGTTGAGTCAAGAATGGGCTTGAACGAACCTGCCATGCTAGCCAAGGTGATGACGTCGCACCGATCAATGAGTTCCTCCACCACGTCATCTTTTAGATCGGGGCAAGAATAACAGGGTCATTTCCGTCCTGTTCCCTCCATGGAGAAGACGATCGAACAATGGCAGAAGAAAGGGTGAAGGGCTGAAGGAAAATGGAGGAGGGAGAGGAAGAGCGTGCGACAGCAGTTCCAAATCGAGAGGGAAAGGCGAAGAGTCGATGGACGGTTGCCAGTTTGCCATGGTTCACAAAGGGGCTCCACGGCCTACACGTCGGTTCGGAAATACTCCTACTACTCGCCGTCGTCTCACTGATATGTTGGAATGGGACCACATGTCAACGAAACATGGTGTGTAATTTCTCGTGCAAAATGCGATCTGGCCGCGTTGGCCCGAGGTGCCGCATTAGTTATTGACCTTTATTTTTTTAATGGCGTGCCGTTCGGTTTTGAATCACGACTAACTGGTATTGTACGCAGAGAAAATATAAACTACTCTACCACTACTCCACCTCCAGTACTAGTAGTATAAAAAAGATATATAGGCTGGAGCTTCAGCGCTTTCTTGCCAAGGGCTGCCCACTTGCTTCTCACACTACCACCCTCTCTCCAGATCTAAAAAAGACGGCCCCTCTCTCCCTCCTCACCGGTGGTCACAGATCCGCCGGGGAAGAAAAGGAAGTGCAGCGTTGACGCACTCGTCGTCGGCGAGCGAGGTCATGCACTGACGATAAGGCCGTCCTCTCGGACCTAGCGCCCGCACGGGATGGCCTCCGTCACCAAGCTCGCTGCTGTAGTGTGTGCGGAGGACGACGACCATGAGTGAAGCCACTCCCCGCCGACCCTCAGGTATGCTACCTCTTTTCGAACCATACCCTTGTTATATTGCCCCATCTGGCACGTCATTGCATGTGGATCTTTTTCCACTCCACCATCTTCCCAATTTGCTATCCTCTGCTCTGCTCACCACGCAGACGAAACCATAATTTGCACTATTAAAGGAAACCCTACTTCATGCAGACTAATCCATGTCTGGGTTGAATAAGGAAAGGAAGGGAGACTGTACTGTCCAAGAGAGTAGGCATCGAACCCGCACCTAGGTTGAAAAGGGGGAAATCAGTAGCTAAGGAACGAGTCTCGTGTCTCTTGGTTGAAGAAGGGTAGAAAGGCATGACAACGCAATAGAGAATGACCAGGTTGATCGGTTTGTTGTCCTCACATAGGAAAAAGGTGGCTAAAGAGAACAAAAATGGGACGTAATCCACATATGCTGCCTGGATATTTGTTGCTCTGGGTAACCATACCTCCCTCACCACTCTGCGTCCATGGAGGTACATCGTACTGGTGCGCCCACTATCCGAATGGGCCTCCCATGCTCTTATTGCCACTTTTTTTGTTAGTATAACGCCAGCAGTCAAGCAAAGCAATGCTACTGCTAAAGTGATGCCACATTTAACTAATGTCGCTCTCAGTCTAATGCCACCGATAAATTTAAGCAATGCCATTTAATGTCACTGGATTATTTTAGGGTTAGCTGTTGATTGTGGATCTATTAAAGATTTTTCAGCTAAGGCATTCTAATGCTGTTGCACAGCCAGTATACCAACGATGAAACTTCTTACTACCTTTAGATTTTTGCACTGTTAATGCTTATAGATTACATACCTCACTTTCATGAGATAAGTTAATTTTTTTTGTACAGTGTCACCAAAATGCCAAGGCGCTGATGTCATTTTATTTTGGTTAAACTGCACAGACAATTACGAAGACAAGAGGAAATGTCAAGAGTGGGCACCTCCTCCTCCAGCTGTTCTCTTGATTCGTTCGATCAAGTTTTTATGTTTGATCGATTATCAAGATTGGGATAGCAATTTTTAAGGTCCCCCCGAGTTCGAAATGATATTTACCTTGGAGGTACATGGTTTGCAATTTTTTATACTGTCATTAGTTAATAATGCTAGTTACCTTCAGACTTCTGTATTCGGTTTAATGCTCGTGGACAGCTAGTATACCAATGTTGAAACTTGTTACCTTTACATTTTGTATTGTTAATTCTTATAGAAACCTTCTAGTGCTAGAGGTTATTGAAATCTGTTAAGTAAAACCATTGTACTGTACCCTATAATAAACTAACTACTCTACTGTTGCACTAGCCACTGGATTAGTGTATATTTGTAGTATTCGAATGGTGTTGCATTAGCGTATGGACATAAATAAAGTGTGGCAAGCTTTCCCAGATATGTGCTCAAGAAAACTACTACCTGTTTTTCTATACTAGACGTTTGGGTACTTTAAATTGAACCGTGAAAACGTCTTATATTAAGGAATAGAGGGTGTAGAGTTCACTCAAATTATCCCGGTAAAGCTAGTCACACCTTTGTTAAAATTAATGTTCATTATGTTATCGGAGGAGGTCTGTATGTTTGTCTCTAATGCCTGTCGACTACATACCCAGCATCATGATGTAATGTTAAGTCATTTCCTTTTGTACAGTGTCACTGAATTGTCAAGGCGGTGATGGCATTTTATTTTAGTAGAACTGCACAAAATTTGGTTAAAAGAAGAGGAAAGGTCAGGAATGGCTCAGTTTTTCAGAAAAAACTATGTATGCCATCCTGACATCAGCCGTTGTTGCTTTATTTATTCCTTCCAACAGGTGGTTAGAAACAGGCTTGCTACCTTTTCCCATTAAGAACTTGGAATGCTTATATTTGTGAGTCTATGCTTCAACTAGTGCCACTTTTATAGTAATCGCACTTTCAATATCTATGCAAACAGGGATGCTCGATTTTAGTGGAACTACACAAAAAGTCCAACTGGTTCAACATTAGGAGCATGTTTTTTTCCAAACCTTTATATCGAATTGGTGGCACTATGAGTTGTTCATTAGGAAGGTACATGGTTTGCTACTATCTTGCTACTCTTTTTGTACTGTCATTAGATAGTAATACTAGTGGTTTGCATGTGAATTTATTGGCAGGGTGGACCTACATTGGAGGTGCAGGACAGCATTCAATGATTGGATGCTCAATTTCAGTTGTATCGATTTCACCTCTTCCATCACTGTGAACATGGTGTGGTATATGTTTACTAGCTGCTTGATATTTGTGCAGACAGAGATGTCTGCCCGTTGCTATTTGGCAAACAAACAAAGTGTCTGCAATTTTGGTTGAACTGCACAAGAGAATAGTATAGTCACTGCATGCAGTGCCATTTGAAAATAGACACAAAGATTGGATAGTCACTTCATGGACTGCAGAAAAGTAGTACTGTACTATTTACTGGCCAACACTAGGTGCTTCATTGCTTTGGTCTGATTATACAATGGGCATCATTTTCCCTAAGTTAAAGTTTGTATTTCGAAAATAGTCTCGCGGTGTGATCGAGAGAAGACCAAATCATATTGCAGTGGATGTTCCTCCATCATGTGTGGTTCATTCTCATGGTTCCAGCTATTGGTGAAACCACTTACGTTTGCAAGAGGAATTGTAGACTTCACAAACAAATTTGTCTTTCAGTCTGTACTGAATGTTGGCCAAGAGAAGCATCCTAGTAGGAAGAACAGATGTTTTTTCTAGATCTTTGCTTTTGGAGCTACATATTTGTATATGATCTGTGAATCAGTGAGATGCATTAACATGTTGATCTTATGTATGGGAATTGTACTAGTTAGTTTTAGTTGCGAGTCTTGCGACGCAAGAACCGAAGTGGCTGATCTTTGCTTTTGGAGCTACATATTTGTATATGATCTGTAAATCATTGAGATGCATTAACAATTACTTATTTCTGTTCGCTCAGTGTTTACAAGTTACTGATCGATCACTAGCTAGCCTACAAATGCGCTCATGGCGGTTTTATTTGCAACGCAAGATGCGAAGTGGCAGTTTTTTGAATAAAAATGCCTACCTTTGAAGAAACTGACAAGCTACATTATCGATCCTACACGGATAAAAATGCCTACCTCTGAAGAAACTGACAAGCTACACTATCGATCCTACACGGAAAAATAGCGGATCATGCATGTACTACCTCCTTTCCGGTTTGCAGGGCTCAATTCAAGAAACGACCTACTCGATCCTACACAAATAAATAGCAGATCACGCACGTACTAGTACCTCCTTTCCGGTTTGCAGGGCTTAATTCAAACCTCTCACCAACCAAGGTGCTCCCTCCGTCCGGGTTTATTAGTCCCGTGAGCAAAGCAGCAAGACCAAGGCATGGCAATAATTAACAGCATGCAGAAGTTTAAGCCTAATTAATTCTAGCGATTTAAGTGGCTGCATGCGTGCCCTCGGCTGCGACTCGTTGCATGCTGCTTCGCATACTGCCTGCGAGTGATTCTGAGTGCCTGCATGCAGCCGACCGTAATTAAGGCAGGTAACTGATGTGAAAAAAGATACGATTTAATTGTTGCGGGCTTTTTAAATCCGTGAAATCATTATTGACAAGGAGGGAGATGATTCGAGTGCACTCGTTTGATCGCCATGCCGGTGCGCGACCCAGACGGGACGGGACGGCACAGTCATAATTTCAGTTTCCCTAGTTTTCCACGGCAAGCTGGCGTGCTAAGCCGTTATGCATTGAATTCCGATGACCGTGGCGCTACCTTCCCCCTATAAGTACTGTTTCTGGCCTTCTCCGGTGCCACCGTGACCCAACTCACCATATCCTCATAAGCCCCCACCGGCCCAACGTCGCTCGCCACGTCCGCCATGCCCCTGCCCGTTCGCGGTAGGCGACGCCAGAGGCGGTCACCACCGGAACTAGTGTTCGGTTTTTCATCGGAAGGCAGACGGAGGGAGGAGGCATTCTATCTGCCTTTAGATGGCAATGCGCAGATCGAGGAGTTGTTGGAGCGCGACCGCATGGCGGAGGAGCAGGAGTTGTTGGAGCGCGACTGGCTGGCGGAGGAGCAGCGTATCACCGATTTGCGCCCCCAGTGAGACATGGAGCAGCAGCGCACCGATGCTCTGAGTCGCAAGCAGAGCACCCACAACTGGGCCGACTACGTGGAGGCCGGCGCCCGGCAAATAGCCCTAGAGGATGTCGGGCACGCACGCATTCGCGATGCCGATTTTTACTACCAGCTCGTCAAGTGGGTTTCCCGCTTGGAAGCCGAAGCTTCGGTGGACCACGCCGGCATGGAAAGAGCTAACGCGCGCGAGCAACGCGCCCTATCGCACCTCTGGCAAGTCTGAGGCGAGGCGCAGGATGCCGGTGCCGGCGTTTAGCGTGTACCACAGATGGCGGTCGGCATCGTCTAGTTAGCTAAGAGTAAGTTAGTACTTGTCTAGTGGGAGTAGATAGTTAACTTGGCTATGATGGTTGTCAACGTGGAAGTTCAGTACTCTATATGTGGATGAGACCTGTTACTTTACTCTGAATGTTGAACTTTCCGTTTGAACATATGGAATGGGCTGTTATTTTTTAAAATGGGTTGTATTTGTCCTCCACGGGTTTACAGGCTGACTTGTGGGCCTAGCAAGTTGACGCGTACACAATCAGGAGATGATTGTACGTGGAGAGGTGACAGCAGGGACCCGCCAAGGTCATGGCAGTATGCAAGCAAGTGCCTCCTTATTTCAAGCCAATAAAAAAATGGCTCCTCCTAGTGGATTTCTGACATCGGTCCCATGCCATTGTCAACATAGTCAATAAACAAGAGAATTGCACAACGAGCGGTTGACACCGGGGACCCAGCAGCTCGCCCAGTTATTTTTGTTTTGGGTTAATTTGATAAATGCCTCCGAGAAATGCCCCTGCAATTTCCGAACTTTGAAAAATGCCATTTCACGCCATTTCTAGTGGCATTTTTTGAATTCTGGAGTGGCGTTTTTCAAAGTTTGCAAACTGCAGTGGCTTTTTTCAAAGTTTGCAAAAATTGCAGTGGCATTTTTCAAAGTTTGGAAATTGTAGTGGCATTTTTATGAATCGCCATAATTGGAGTGGCATTTATCTAATTTGTTTTTGAGACGGAAGCAGGGTGTCAACTGGGCTGTGCGGGACACTTTGGCCTGTCTAGACAGCCTTTTCTTTTATGTTTACCACAGACCAGCCTAGTAGTTTTTTGTTTCTTTCTGAAAATGGCTAGCCCAGTTTTTTTGTGATTAGTCAAGTAAGTCATTTTATCAGGCCTGTTGGGCTGCAAATCTTTTAAGACGAGGAGAGCTTCATTCGGCTGGCCGAGAAAATGGCCTATCAGTAATGAGAAATGGGTTGTACATTTTTAAAACACATCAAACCGGCAATTAGTTTCAAATATCTTTTTTTCATTTCGAGATTTTAAATTGCATTGATTTTTATGCGTGGACAATTTATTGGATTTTATATTGATATACATTTATTTTTAAAATCAGTCTGAATGTGACTCGAAATTTTGGGATTAAAAACAGTTCAGACCGCACCGACATATGCAAAATTTCGTATAATTTTTTAACCGTGGCCACAATATGGGCTGTAATGCTAATAAAAAGAATATGGGCTCCAAAAAACCTGTAAGAATTAGCAAATGGGTTGTAAACTATTTGAAATAATGGCAGATGGGATGTATGCAGTTTTCCACAGATTCGAGGCTTTCCACAGATGGCCTGTATACTGTTGGATGTCCATCCAATGGCCGTCGTGCTTCTTCAATCTCTGCTCTTCCTACTCCAGCCGCTCAAACAAGCACCGGCGAGACTGCCTGCTCCCTCCTCCCCGCGGTCGGCTGTGCTGCCGCGCAGGCCTCACCGACCCACCGTACTTCTATCGCTGGCCTAGCCATCCCTCTACTCACCCACAGTCCCACACCTGTTGTTATTCTCCGGCGACGGCAAACGAACCAGTAAACCCTCGTACAGTCGTACTCCCCTCCGCGTGGGAAACAACTGCCGAGTCTTCCCTGCCCCCGTGTCGTTCCCTTCCTTGGCCTCGCCGTCGTCCACCGCCCTGGTGCTCTCGGCATGGCGTGGTCAACGTGGTCAACGACCGACATGCATCTGAAGTGGACTGTATGTGGAGAGGGTGACAGCTGGGTCCATGGCCGCATGCAAGGAAATGCCTCCTTATTACGCGCAAAATAATGATTCCTCCACCTGACATCTGGGACCCATCGAAAGGGCCTCTATATTTCGCGAAAAAAATGTTATTGCCGCTGACAGCTCGGACCCACCAGCTATATCTTCGCACACAAGGAAGTGCCTCCTTATTACGCCCAAAAAAAAGAATACTCCCCATATGATGTCCACTAAGTTGACGGGGCCTACTAAGTTCACGGGGACGAAGGGCTTTGTCAACTTAGTCGATATGCACGATTCTAGCACGACTGGCCGTACAATGTCCATCCAACGGCCGTAGTGCTTCTTCAACCTCTGGTCTTCTTGCTCCAACCTCCCAAAGCAGCGCCGGTCGTGCCGCCTACTCCTGCCTCCCATGGCCGGTTGTGCTGCCGTGGAGGCCTCACCGCACCCATACTACTCCCATCGCTGGCCAAGCCAGCCCTCCACTCCACTCACCCACACCCCCTGTTATTCTGCGGCGACGGCAGCGCAGCCGAACCAGTGAACCCTTGTACTCCTCTCCGCATGGGCATCCACTGCCACGTCTTCCCCAGCTCCGCGTCGTCCACTTCCTAGGACTCGCCGTCGTCGACCATCGTGCTGCTCTCGGCGCGGCGTGGTCAATGTGGTCAACGACTGAATTGCATCGGAAGAATACTGTACGTGGAGAGGCTGACAGCTGGGTCAACGGCAGCCGCAAGGAACTGCCTCCTTATTACGCGGAAAATAATTATTCCTCCACCTGACAGCAGGGACCCACCGGACAGGCCACCAGTATTTCGCGAAAAAAAACGTTTGCCCCTGACTGCTGGGACCCACCCGACGGGCCACCATATATCACGAAAAAAACGTTCCCCCTGCTGTCAACTCGGACCCACCAGAAGTGCCTCCTTATTACGCACAAAAAAATGAACACCCCCTGCTAGCTGGGACCCACCTTGGTGGGAGGCTGACTTGTGGGCCTACTAAGTTGACGGGGATGGAGGGCTTTGTCAACTTAGTCAATATAAACGATTCTAGCTCCAGTGACCGTATGATGTCCATCCAACGGCCGTAGTGCTTCTTCAACCTCTAGTCTTCTTGCTCCAGCCACCCAAAGCAGCCCCGGTCATGCCGCATGCTCCTGCTTCCCATGGCCGGATGTGCTGCCGTGAAGGCCTCACCGCCCCCTACTATTCCCACTGCTGGCCAGGCCCTGCGGCGACAGCAGCCTCACACTGCAGCCGAACCAGTGAACCCTCATACTCCTCTCCGCGCGGGCTTCCACTGCCGCGTCATCCACGGCTCCCGGGCGTCCCCTTCCTAGGCCTCGCCGTCGTCCACCGCCCTGGTGCTCTCGACGTGGCGTGGTCAACGTGGTCAAGGAACGACTTCCATCGGACATGGACTATATGTGGAGAGGCTGACAGCTGGGTCCACGGTCGCAGCAAGGAAGTGCCTCCTTATTACGCGGAAAATAATTATTCCTCCACCTAACAGCGGGGACCCACCGAACGGGCCACCGTATTTCGCGAAGAAAAGGTTTCCCTCCTAACTGCTGGGACCCACCAGTTGCACCTTCGCACGCAAGGAAGTGCGTCCG
>NC_041383.1:310627302-310628442 GCF_002162155.2 Triticum dicoccoides | reverse complement strand
CGACTGCTGGGACCCACCAGCTACATCATGGCACGCAAGGAAGTGTGTCCGAGCAAAAAAACGATTCACCCCCCTAACTGCTGGGACCCACCAGCTACATCTTCGCACGCAAGGAAGTGCGTCGGGCAATAAAAAACGATTCGCCCCCTGACTACTGGGACCCACTAGCTACATCTTCGCAGGTAAGGAAGTGCCTGACAGTCGGGACCCACCTGGTCGAAGTGTACGTAGCGTTGTCATTCTGGTCGCGAACGTGAACGTACATACTGGTCGATGTAGAGGCGCGCACATGTCATAGTAGAGGCACGCACGTGTCATAGTAGAGGCACGCACGTAGCATGTACACGTACGTACAGCGGCGAGGGTGCAATAAAGAAAATACGTCCATGTACGTACATACGGGCAGGGTCACGAACGCCTACTCGCGCATACGTACATGGCTGGGTCGGAACGGAGAAACAGCGTTGTCGTCGTGTTCATGGGGAGCCAACCGGCTAGGTCAGAACGAAATGCGTGGTCGTGTTCATCGGGAGGGCTTGGACGGAACAGGCGATGGAAATGAGGCCTGGCGTACCGCACAACAGAGGAAACGGCCTTGTTTTCGACCGGCCACATTTGAAACGGGATCCTGTTGATCGGGAGGGGCCTGGCGTAGCGCAAAACAGAGGAAACAGACCTCCTATGGTCGAAACGGGGGTCCTGTTGATCGGGAGGGGTGTGGCATGCCGCAAAACGGAGGAAACGGACCTCCTACGGTCGAAACGGGGGTCCTGTTGATCGGGAGGGGTGTGGCGTACCGCAAAACGGATGAAACGGACTTGTGTTGGAGCGCTACGGTCAAAATGGGGGTCCTGTTCATCGGGAGGGGTGTGGCGTACCGCAAAACGGGAATCCACGAGATACTGTTCATCTCCACCATCGACCTCCTCCAGCCTCCACGGGCTACCGTCGACCTCCTCCAGCCTCCACGGGCTCCTGTTCATCCAGCCTCCACCGCGCGCTACTCCACCAGCTACTGTTCAACCACCCCTCCACGGGCACCCCTCCGTCGTCTACTGTTCATCCAGCCCTCCACGCCACGGGGTCCTGTTCAACCACCCCTCCACGGCCACCCCTCCACCGTCTACTGTTCATCTAGCC
>NC_041383.1:310551661-310626989 GCF_002162155.2 Triticum dicoccoides | reverse complement strand
GGCTTTAGTTAGCAGCAGTAGCGAAGGAATCGCTCCATCGGGTTCAGTTAACAGCCATTGATCGATCGCTCGGGTTCAGCAACGCGTAGCCTGCAGTGCAATCGCTCGGGTTCAGTTAGAGTCCAACGCCTCGCTCTGGTTTAATTAGAGCCAATGCCTGGCACGTGTACGAGAGAAACGCGCATCGCTCATCCCCCGACCTCCCACCGTAACCGGCAACTCCCCAAATTTTCCTCCCCCTCGCTTCTACCATGGTTTTTCCGTCATGCCCGGCCCAAAGAATGTCATGCAGCTGCGTCTCCGGCCCGCCCAGGACGAAAAGCCCATTATCTATCATGATTTTTTGTCATAGAAGTAGGAGCCCACCACATCTATGATGATACCGGGTTTTGTCACAATTATCGTCATAGAAGTGTCATATGTATGACAGAAAAAAATTCGTTCGGCCCAAAATGTCACGGATGTGTCTTTTTATTGTAGTGTGGTGCTCCCTCACCTCCAGCCGCTCCGACGCCAGGCTATGCTCCGCATACTCTAGTGCCAGGTCATCTTGGCGCCTTAGAAGCTTCGCCTCGACGAGAGGCTCTTCGCCCGGCAACGCGGCCAGGAGGGCACGCCGCACCTCGATCTCCTGCTCAAGGGCGGCGTTTGAAGACAAGAGCTCCCGCTCTCGCTCCTCAGCTGCCTCACAACAGCGGTTGGCGGCTTCGGCCTCCTCCAGGGCGCGGGCACAAGCCTCGCGGGAAGTTGCGAGGGAGGCCACCGCACACGCATCGGCCTGATCGCGCCGAAGCTGCCCAAGATTGATGGCAACCTTCAGCTGGTACCATTCACGTGCCAACCGGTGGTCCTCTGCCTCGAGCCAGGTGTTGAAGTCCGCCAGCTCTCCACCAAGCCAGATCATCGCGCGCATCGCCTCACCGAAGAACTCGAAGCGGACAGCATTGCACTCGCGCGTGAACGCCAGCGCACGGCTGAGCCCTGCTTCGGCCCCGGGAGCCGTCGAAGGGGCATGGTATGTCTCACCTGCCTCCGGCCGGGGGCTGGCCGATGTAGCTCCACAACCCCAAGACGAAGGAGACCCATGGGGCACCCAACCGCCAGCAGTGGCCAGTGGGAGAGCCGTCAGCGCACCCCTCGCCCCCCAGGTCAAGTTGTAGAAGAAGTAGGTAGGAAGCTCGGGTCCAGGGCCCCCTTGCAGTGCCCCAGCAGCCAGGGTCGGCCCCGTGCCTTGGGCGGATCCTGGACATGGGGGGTTGTGCGTAGGGATCGAGCCAGGGTCTTCGAAAGGACACCTCTCCTGAAGCTTCACCGTCATAGGGATCCTGCGAGGCCCTGGTCAAAAAAGAGCATGGCGCGGGGGGAATTGCAAAATGAGGTACTTACTCGTCCGTAGCCATGTACTTCCTCAGCTTCAGCGGACGGCGGGTGTCGCCACTGCGGCTTTGAGATCCCTTCCTCTTGCGGAGCACTTCAAGATTCAGGCGAAGCCGGCCGGGCCTCGAGGGGCGGTCCCCAGGAGTGGGAGCGCTCGACAGAGCGCCCTGGGCGGCAGCCTCAGGAACAGTAGAGCTCGGCGGGGTGCCCTGGGTAGTAGCCTCTGGAGCAGGAGCGCTCGCCAGGGTTCCCTGGCGGCAGCCTTAGGGGCATTAGGAGGCGCCTCCCCATCAGCAACCACCTCGGAACTATCACCCCGAGCATAAGGAGCCTCTGCCTCCGAAGCATCGGGCTGCGCTGACCCCGCAGTGGTCCCTTCCTAGGTCCCCGGAGTCTCAGCCTCTGGAGCGCTGGATGGCGCAGGACCTCTAGAGGTCTCTACGGGAGCAGCTAGCGGCGTGCACCCCCCCCCCCACCCCACCCCCCTCCTACCACACTTGGGGCGCACGCTGCAGGATCAAGTAGCAGGGGAGCCACGAGGATGGGATTCACGCAAGGCCCCTCAAGGCCCTCTGGGAGTAACCCCCACGCATTGAAGAGGGGCGTCTGCTCCATGAAGGCCACCTTGTTCAAGCATTGGTAGAGGAGGCAGCCGTTTCCAGGAAGATCGGCGGGCTTGGAGTCGCCCGTCAGAAGCTCAAGCACCTTGCTCAGGGTCTTGGAAGGCAGCGTTGGCTCCTGGAGCCTCATGGAATCCTCGGTGCTGGTAAAGGTCCACATCGAGCGGGAATGGCGCTGAAGCGGGGTGATGCGCCACCTGACGAATTCCTTCACCACCATCTGTGCTGTCACCCCCAACGTCTGCAACCTGTCCAGCCTCTTCCAGACACGAGTAAGCCGACGGTCGACAAGCTTCACATGCCCCTAGCCGGAGCTAGGCTCCGCAGGCACCAGGGGGTCAGAAGAAAGGGGTTGTGCGTACCGGCGTCTACGAACAGCCACTGCTTCTGGAACCCCTTTGCATCAGGCCACAGCTCGAAGTCGATCCCCGAGCCAGCAGTCGTCGCGACTGCTTCGAAGGTCACGTACCCTGAGTGTTGGCGGGCATCGACCAGATGGAGAAGAAGAAATGGCGAAATAGGGCCACGGAAGGAGCAATGCCGACCAAAGCCTCGCAAAGGAAGGTGAAGACAGCAAGGAAGATGATGGAGCGGGGATCCAGGTGCAGCAGGTGGATCTGGTAGTGCGAGATTAAGGCATTGAATAAAGAAGAGAAAGGGGATCAGGACCGCGAAGAGAGCGTGAAGATAGATGGGGATCTCGGTGGCACTCATATCATCCATAAGCCAAGGCGCGGGTCGGGCGACCGTCGCCTTCCACTCGTTGAAATCGGCTGCAAGAGCAGGGCGGACCTTGTTCAACCCCTCCTAATTGATCACCGTCGACTGCTCGAGAGCCAGCTCCATGGCCGGCGGGGGCCCAGCCGGGGCACACAACCTCCCCTTCTTCTTGCTGTGCTACGGAGCCATGGCAGAAGCAAGAAAGGGAGAACGGCACTGGCACTAGATCTACGCGAGAAATTGCAAGCCTGGGACGAGAAGGAATGAAGGCCAAGCGCGACAATCTACAGCGGCGAACTGCTCTGGCAACGGGCGGCCACCAGGCTTGGCGGATTTCAAGGCAGCATGGGGAAGTAGAGGCGCCCACGTCCCTTCAATTGCCACATGTCATTCAAGGCCGCGGGCGGTTAGGGCCCACGGCGCTCCGGACCCTTTGGCTTCTCCTAGAAGCCAAGTCTGAGCGTGCCTTGGGCTTGGGGGCTACTGTCGATGTTCTAGATACGGGGGTACCCAGACTTGCCTTCCTGCGGCCCACTGCATGGCTCCATCGACGGCCTGGTACGGCCCAGCTTTTGCATCAACAAACTCAAGACCCTCGCAAGGGGCCAAGCCTTGCGAGGCGGACGACGCCAAGACCTCTAAGGGGATCAGCCTTCTCAGGCTGGCTCCCAAGGAGAGGAGACTTCTATGGAAGGTGCACCTCACGAGGCTCAGCTGACGTGAGCCATGATGACCAAGGCTAGGCGGGCGCCAGCGGGCACAGAGTACCAGTTTCCTCTTTGGTGCAAAGGAGGCAAGCAGCAGGCGTGGAGTCCTGACGAATCAGCCAAAGATTTCTATTATGGTGCAACGAGACCAAGACCGCTAGGACGACAGGACGGAGGTCATCACCGAGCCCACCGCAGTGTCCCGACCAGAGGCTTTTGCAGGCGAAGACCACTTTATTCAGGATAGGGTGTACTTCTCGTCCCCCTTCAAATCTATCTGTTGTGGGATCCCTTCCCGCCAACATTTGGGAAGAGGACCAAGGCCACTATAAATAGGACTTAGCCACCACCATAGGGAGGGATCGGATCCATTCTCATCCGACCTCCTCACTAGCTCTCTTGAGCTCAAGAACACCTCACCTCCTAAGGCTTGTTCATCCACTGTACTAGTTCATCCTCAGCCCCTCAAGGCAATCCACCAAAAGCTGGAGTAGGGTATTACACCGCAAGGTGGCCCGAACCAGGATAAACTGTTGTGTCTCTTTGTCCCCTTGAGCCCGACGCGCTAGGCTTTGAGGAATCACGAGTAGGCAGGCTGGGTAGGTTGAGATCTCCGCACGCACCCCAGATTTCAAACCTATCAAGGGTTTGCGGAACCCGAAATCCGACAGCCTCCTACTGCCTTTGTTGCCCTCCTTCTACCAGGGTTCGTCTCTAGTGCGAAAAGGGCAAAAGGAGCACCTAGGCAAGGTGTACGCGGCAGAAGCCACTAGGAGAGCTTCCCTCAACAGTTGTTCAAAAGAGGTTGGTGATGATGGTGCCGGGGCAAGGAAGAATTGAGAAACGGAACAACAAGCAGGCTATACGAGACGAAGGCATCAGTGCCATCGTACTCCGACTTTACGGCCTGCCACCCACCTTTCTCATCTTTGCCGGTTTCCTCCTCGTCACTGTCGCTCCGGGAAGACGACGGGCCCCTGGCCCGTCACTTCCCCCGGAGAGGCTGTTGAGGGAGGTGACAGCACCCAAGGTGTGTTGAGGACACCACCTCCCACCTTGGCGGGCAGGAGGGCATCACCATCTTTAGCGACGTCCCTGACCTTGCCTGAGAGGGCAACATCGGGATCACTAAAGATCCCGAGCACGTCGCCACGGGCGGGCACCAGAAGCCCTGGAGACTCCACCAATGGGTCTTCAAACTCCAGCAGCATGCGGCAGAGGTGACACCCCTGCCCTGGACGGATGGCTCGTATGGAGGGTGCGAGCGCCCTTCCACTAAGGAGAGGCGCGGCGCCTTCCATACTGGAGTCGACTCGACAGCCATGGGTGCGCTATCACCAACTACGGCTGCCCCAACCACGAGCACCGCGCCTCCAGCGGCCGCAGACCAGGCTCACTCCCCGAGTAGTAGCACGAGTCTCCAGAATCATCACGCACAAGCCGAGGCCCGAGGTCAGGCCCCGGCCCCTTTCCCTCATCATAAAGAAGAAGAAGGCAAGCAGGAAGAAGGAGAAGATGCGACGATGAATGTCTCCATTCTCCCTCGCTCTCCCTTTTATAAGACAAGCTGGGACCGGGGGCTGGTTCTCCACCTCCCCCCATGGGGGGGCTCCTTCAAATCCGACCCATTTATGTCGCTGACGGCGGCCAGACTCGTCGACCGCCCTCTTGCACCAATCAGGGGCAATTGGATTTCGGCCACAACGCTCTTCCCTGTGCCATACACATAAGTTACCAACCCCGCATGATGCATGTGGCATACATGGAGAAAAGGAAGAGCGTAGTGGGAAGAGTGAAATGGAAGTTAACTCCCCGCAAATAAAAGTCGTTCATGGGCCATTACAGAGATGGCCCCACCACATTTGGCACCGCGCGACGCACAGAAAACCAGAGATTGACTCAAGCACATGTTAATGAAGAAGCAAGGAAAATATCAAAGAGGGAAGCCACCACAAGCGCCCAGCCTGTGTACCTGATAGTGCCTACCCCAATGGAGCTCGTTGATAGCCCATAAGTATAGGGGATCACAGTAGTTTTCGAGGGTAGAGTATTCAACCCAAATTTATTGATTCGACAAAAGGAGAGCCAAAGAATATTTTCAAGTATTAGCAGCTGAGTTGTCAATTCAACCACGCCTGAAAGACTTAATATCTGTAGCAAAGTATTTAGTAGCAAAGTAGTATGGAAGTAACGGTAATAGTGGCAAAAGTAATAGTAGCAGTTTTGTAGCAATCGTAACAGTGGTAACGGAGAAGTAACTAAGCAAAGATCAATATGTGAAAAGCTCGTAGGCAATGGATCAATGATGGATAATTATGTCAGATGTAATTCATCATCCAACAGTTATAACATAGGGTGACATGGAACTAGCTCCAGTTCATCAATGTAATGTAGGCATGTATTCCGAATATAGTCATACGTGCTTATGGAAAATAACTTGCTAACATGTTTTGTCCTACCCTCCTGTGGCAGCAGGATCCTATTGGAAGCTAAGAGATATTAAGGCCTCCTTTTAATAGAGCATCGGACCAAAGCATTAGCACTTAGTGAATACATGATCTCCTCAAACTATGGTCATCACCGGGAAGTGTCCCGACTATTGTCACTCCGGGGTTTGTCGGATCATAACACGTAGTAGGTGACTATAACTTGCAAGATAGGATCAAGAACACTCATATATTCATGAAAACATAATAGGTTCAGATCTGAAATCATGGCACTCGGGCCCTAGTGACAAGCATTAAGCACGGCAAAGTCATAGCAACATCAGTCTTAGAACATAATGGATACTAGGGATCAAACCCTAACAAAACTAACTCGATTACATGGTAAATCTCATCCAGCCCATCACCGTCCAGCAAGCCTACGATGGGATTACTCACGCTCCGTGGTGAGCATCATGAAATTGGTGATGGAGAATGGTTGATGATGACGATGGCGACGGATTCCCCTCTTCGGAGCCCCGAACGGACTCCGGATCAGCCCCCTGTAACACCCACGATGCGGCTATATCTCCCACGTGTCGAGGCGCGACTTAGAGGCATAACCACATTGTCGTTTTGTCGCAAGAAGGGTCATCTTCACACAATCCCATGTAATGAACAAGAAAGGGATAAAGAGATTTGGCTTACAATCGCCACTTCACACTATCAACAAATAATTTATACATCATTCAGAGTACACACATAGTCCGGCTACGGACAAATCCAAATGAAAAGAAGATAACCCCAAATGCTAGATCCCCGATCGTCCCAACTAGGCTCCACTACTGATCATCAGGAAACGAAACATAGTAACGACCAAGGTCCTTGTCGAACTCCCACTTGAGTTTGGTAGCATCGCCTACACTGGTATCATCAGCACCTACAACTATTTTGGTAGTATCTTATGAGTCACGAGGACTCAGCAATCTCAAAACCCACGAGATCAAGACTATTTAAGCTTATGGGTAGGATGTGGTAATGAGGTGGAGTTGCAGCAATTGATAAGCAAAATATGGTGGCTAAAGGCGAGTACAAAAGTAAGAAGAGAAACTACACAACGATCGTCATCTAGAAGTGATCAAGAAGTGATCCTGAAGACTACTTACATTCAAACATAACCCAAACCGTGTTCACTTCCTGGACTCCGCTAAGAAGAGACCATCACGGCTACACTCGCAATTGATGCATTTTAATTAAGTCAAGTGTCAAGTTCTCTACAACCGGATATTAACAAATTCCCATCTGCCACATAACCGCGGGCACGGCTCTTGAAAGTTTATACCCTGCAGGGGTGTCCCAACTTAGCCCATTATAAGCTCTCACGACCAACGAAGGATATTCCTTCTCCCGGGAAGACCCGATCAGTCTCGGAATCCCGGTTACAAGACATTCTGGCAATGGTAAAATAAGACCAGCAAGACCGCCCGAATGTGCCAACAAATCCCGATAGGAGCTTCACATATCTCGTTCTCAGGGCACACTGGATGAGTCAAGCTACGAGTAAACCAGCCCTCAAGTTTCTACGAGGTGGCCCCACAGGCTGCTCGGTTCGGACCAACACTTAGAGAAGCACTGGCCTGGGGGTTTAAAATAAAGATGACCCTTGGGTTGGCCTGCCCAAGGGAAGGTTATAGGTTGTTAGGCAAATGTAAAACCAAAGTTGGGCCTTGCTGGAGGAGTTTTATTCAAAGCGAACTGTCAAGGGGTTCCCATAAACCCAACCGCATAAGGAACGCAAAATCAAGGAACATAACACCGTTATGACGGAAACTAGGACGGCAAGAGTGGAACAAAACACCACGCATAAGGCCAAGCCTTCCACCCTTTACCAAGTATATAGATGCATTAATTAAAATAAGAGATATTGTGATATCCCAACATAATCATGTTCCAACATGGAGCAATCTTCAACTTCACCTGCAACTAACAGCGCTATAAGAGGGGCTGAGCAAAAGCGGTAACTTAGCCAAACAACGGTTTGCTAGGAAGGTGGGTTAGAGGCTTGACATGGCAATATGGGAGGCATGGTAAACAAGTGATAGGTAGCGTAACATAGCGATAGAACGAAGCAACTAGCAAGCAAAGATAGAAGTGATATCGAGGGTAATGGTCATCTTGCCTGAGATCCCGCAACGAAGAAGAATGAGTTCATGAAGAAGACAAACGGACGTAGTCGATCGAATCCTCACAACTCCAAAACGAAACCGAAGCTAACGAGAGAAGCAAACCGGAAAGAAGCAAACAACATGGTAAACACACAAGCATAAACATGGCATGATGCACAAACAAGTATGATGCATGACCAGTTTAAAAGCATGGCGAAGAATGGCAAAGTGCAACAAACAATACTAGAAGTTAAGTGGAGCTCAATATGCAACGAGTTGCATATTGGTGAAACACCACATGCAAGTATTTAGTTCACTCTCGTTTAGGTACACATTAAATGTTGGTTAACATGGCAAGAGGTGAAGCATAATAAAACTACATATCTATGCAAGTTTAAATGAGGCCGGAACAACAAACAATAGTTCCGGAAAATCCCCATGTGCATATTTTAGATTTGGTATTGTTCTGCCTAAAACCATATTTTATTGTTTTTAAACAGGAAAATAAAGTGCAACAAGTTAATCTATGCATTTTTCCACCCCATTTACATATAAAGTTTATTAAATTCGGAGCTACGGTTAATTAGTTATGAAATAAACCATTTTAGCATGGCATTTATGCAAAATTAAACAAACAGCAAGTTAAACATATTTAACATGGATGAAAGTAGCAAATTATGAAACTAGATGAAATTCTAAGCATTTTACATGTAAAGTTCCATGTAAAGTTTGTTTAATTCCGATGCATGGTTATGAAGTTATTAATGCATGAACTTCAGGGGTTTTTCTGTAAAAACTGGATCTATCTGGTTAATTGGCAAATTCGTGGAGGCAGGAAGACAATGCAACGGGCTGAAACTGGTAGGCCCAAAAGTGCACAAGGTGCGGGCGCTAGAGGTGGCCTCACCTAGTGGGTTGAGGCCCAGCCGGTGGAAGAGGCCTTGCAGGCCTGCGCGGCCTTGGTGACGCGGTCAACGCGATCGATGTAGGGAAGCAGGGCGCGGTCCTCTGCTCGACAGGGAGCAGAAGCAAAGTAGCAGTGTCGGGTATCTCCGGCATGGCAGTGAAGGACGGAGGGCGAGGAACCGGGTGCGATGGTGCTCGAGGAGGGGTATCCTGGCAGCGAGCTTGAAGATGATGACGAGGAGGCAGCAATAGCTGGTGTGGACGGGGAGGTCGCGGCTTGCAGCGTGCCGAGCTCCGGTGCTTGCGCCATGGCGTCGAACGGGAGTATGCAAGCGCAAGGGGAGGTGTGGAGCACCAGATCCCAAGGAGGGGAACGGGAGGAGGCCAGGTCCGTTGATGGAGGCGGCATTCAGCGATGTGGCTGCAGAGGGGAGCTTCACAGGGCGCCATGGTTGGTCCCTGGAGAGAGAGAACCGAGAGAGAGATGAGGAAAGAGTAAGGAAGAAAGGAGAAGGGAACAGGGGCGACCTGGAGCCAGAGAATGAGGCAGGGTCTCGGACGCTCACGGGCGAGGGGCTCGGTCGAGCTCGGGGATGAGCCCCTCCGCTCGGGGAGGCACGAGATCGAGGATGACTGGGGCTTGAGGCGTGCGGGATGCCCGGGCAGAGGAGCTCGAGCATCAGGCACGCGAGAGGTCCAGCGAGGTGGTGCTCCGGTGGTCGTGCTCGTGAGGACGAGGTGGTGGGGAGCACGGGGCTTCGATCTGGTGGTTGGCAAAGAAGGCAGGGAGGAGGCGACCATGGATCGAGAGGAGAAGGTGGTTGGCTCGTTGATGAAAATGAGGGAGGTGGTCGGGCGGAGAGGTGGACCTGGGAGGATTCTGATGGAGATGGTAAATGGGTGGCGGCGGTGCGATGGGAAAGGATGGAACATGCCCCTAGGATCTAGGGTTAGACTGATATTTATATCAGATGAATTCAGGTTAGGGATATCTCCTCCTTATGATCGTAATCGAACAACTGAGAAAATAGGTTAGCTAGCCCAAATAAGAAAATGGAGATGTTTTATAGATGTTTGGGGATGATCTGGACCCATTGGGAAAGACTGCCCGGATGGGTACGGGAGAAGTTTTCGGACTAGGTTGCGAAGATGGTCGGTGCACTGTGCAGAGAGGTAAGGCGGTCAAACAAGAGGGAACGAGAAACCGGTTGGTCTGAGAAAGGTCAACAGAGACAAACGGTCTGACAACATCCCACGAAGCCAAGGAGAGAAGCGGCAACTACTAACGGCTACGAGTTTTAAGAAAATATGCGGATGCAATGCGGATGATGACATGAGATGAAATGCATGACATGAACAAAATGCAAAAGGAAAGACAAAAACCCAACCACGGAGGAAATAACATATCACATAGCCTGAAATGTCAAGAGTTGGAGTTACAATTATGAAATGTTACATCTGGGGTGTTACAACACTCCACCACTACAAGAGGATCTCGTCCCAAGATCTAGGATGGCACCGGAGAGAAACATAAGAGGAAGAGAAGAGGTAAAACTAACTTGCTTCTTCAACAAATGAGTGAAACCAAAGAACCTTGAGAGGTTGAAAAGTTGAAAGGGAGAACACAACGGAGTTGAACACAATTGAGAGCACTGCGGTAGAAAATAGAAACAAGGAACACCGTGCGAACCTTGGAGGTTGCAAAGCTATGAATGATGAGTACAATGGACAAGAAGGAATTGGAACCACTCTGGTTGAAATGAGATAAACAAGGAACAAGGAAGAACAAATTCGGACAGCACTTCAGTTGAAAAGAGATGCAAGACTTGATAAGATGAAAAGAACTTGAAGAGATGACACAACACTCCGGTTAAATGGATAAGAACGAAGAGAACACGATCCTCACAATTCGAGATGATGGGTGAAAAGAGCAACATCACAATGCCTCCGGAAGAAATAATGGAAGATAGATCATTGGAATAAAAGAATGGAGAAGAAAATGCCAACTTTTGGCACAAATGAGCTTGGAAAGCACCCTTCCAAGAAGATAATAACGGAGTTGTTGGAAAACCAACAACGAAACGAATAAGCTTGTAGTGGGCTTATGAAAAGCACGTCAACAATTTGAGGTGAACTTCTGCCACAAGGAACTGGAAAGAGCAGGCTTATACAGAAAGCTAGGACAAAGTTGTCGAAAGAATCAACAACTAAATATATGATTTCCAATGGTCTTATGGAAAACATCCCAAAATTATGAGGAAAAGACCAGCCACTAACGGAATCAATTAAATTGATTGAGAACACCAAAGAGATGAAAACTTCTTTCATCGAGAGGATAGGAGGAAACTTGGATCGTTGATAAGCATCACAATTAGCAACATTCCCAATGGAAGGCTATAGGTGAAACCTATACCAAGATAACTCCAAGGAAGAAAGTGATGGGTTTAAAATATGTCATTCTTGAAAACTTGTGAATCATGAAACATGAAGGGAATTGTCAAGAATGGCATAACACCACCTCAAGAGATAAGGTAGAAAGAATTGCACTTTGAAATGCAAAAAGAAGAATACTTGAACTCCTCGGAACAAAACATGTGTTGAGCACCATACTTAAATTTTGAGTATAGCTTGGCGGATCATTACTCCGAGAGAAAAACTTCAAGAACAATTGAAGAATGAAAGGAATCCTTGATGAACCACCATGTAGAGCCTCCATGGAGAACTTCGGTCATAAAAGGATGATAGAAAGAAAGAGAAGTTGAGAACACAAGGTGAAGCCTTGCGATGATTTAGATGGAGCTTCGCGACGAGATAATGCGGAAAAACTTGGAACTCCGAAAAAGAAAAGATGAAGCATCTCGAACCGAGAAATGTGACATGGTGAACAACTCTGGAAAGAAGAAACTAGATCACTCGTATGAAACTATAATAAGAATTATGTTATGTGTATCCTTCACCAATTTAAATTGATGACAAGCAGCGGATTTGGCACACTACTTATTCTTGTAGAAAAGATTAAGAGAGATATAGCGTAAACTTGAGGAGGTATTGATGGAACCACCGGTGGGATTTGGAAACAACGAATGAATTGATATGATAACGAAGGAAGTGAAATCTTGAATGAACCACTGTAAGAATTGAAAAATAAAGTAGCAAAGGCACAATTCACCGGAAAGAATTAGAAAACGAATGTAGATACTTGAGGGGATTTAGATACATGAGAACGAAGAGATCATGAACTGATTAGAGGGTATTTGAATGATGCACTGGTAAGATTTGGAGAATGATAGCTACACGCTGAGAATGAATATTTCTGAGATGATGGGATCCGAAGAATCAAACTGAAAAGACTCCTGAATTGCTCTGTATGGTTGAAAATAATTCTCACAATTGAAAGCAATTATGAGAGGATGGTATAAAGCTAGAACTACGCATCTTTGGAAGAATGGGTAAGGATTTAAGAGGAACTCTTCTTCGGTCTTCAAAATCCAAGAATGACGACGAGAAACACCACCATGAATTGTTGAGGTACTCCGAGAGAATTAAAAGAGGAAAAGGTTGAGCCAAAGATGAAAAGAATTTTAAAGCAACCTTGGAGGAGGCATGTGACTGATGAAAATTCATTCTTACGTCAAACTTCGAAAAGAATTTGGGAAATGGATCTGGGAAATTAGAAGAGTCGGGTAAGATCCTGGAGAAAGACCTGTGGGTTAGGGCCCACTCAAAAGGAAACACCGTTGAACGAGTGATTAAAAGGGGGGATTGCACTGGTTGAATTAAATGGCTTGAATGAGATAACAACTTCAAAATAACTTGAACGGATTGAGAATGGGGACACGAATCTTTTGAGATATCTTAAACACTCCGGATATGAACTGGGAGAGGTGAATAAATAAGAGAGCCTTGGATAAGAAATTCACATAGGAAGATATGTGAAACAAAAGGAAGAGATATGATCAACACCGAAGCTTGAAATTGGATCCACCGGAGAAGAAACAAAATCGAAGGATGATGAACATGAAATTGTTGAGCATCTTCACGGGAAATCACCGGATAAGAACATTGAAAGAAAAGAATGAAGAGACTTCTCACAAATAAAAGGATACATGGCTAAGAAATCTGAGTCCTTGAAGAAAAGGGGTGGGAGGGCGGGAAAAACAAAGGCAACTTGGGGTAGATGGAATGGATACCGTTGAGAAAACTTAGAATTGATCTCGCGAATGTTGAAATGATCGGATCCACTTGAAGAGAAGCACGCCGGTTGGAAGAGAATTGACATGACAATCTCGATGATCAAGAAGGATTAGTGTTCACATAGCAATATGAGAACACCGTTTCGGAAACGTATGGATTCAACATTTGACTTCGAAGCAACTCGAATACCACAAATAAAACAAAACAAAACAAAGGATTTGGCTTGCACAATAAGCCGGAAATAAACATATGATAGAGATTTCGTCTGAAGTTTTCGTGGTGGGGCCCACACGGGCTCGATCGTACAGCACCATCATGTACAAGGCAGTGCACATGACATACGAAGCGTCCCCGAGTTAGCATAGCCAAGGACTCTTAAGACACAACAAGACCACTGTAAAAACAACCATCCATAGGCGGACCAGTAGACGTCAAACCCCAATCTCATATCATGCATCTGTCGGAAAGAAAAAAAACTAGAGCTACTTGAATTCCCACTATAAAACTCCCGAAACTTTCTGGTTATGCAATCTGGTGTTAGTTTCTGGTTATGCAATCTGGTGTTGGGGATACAGGGGAAGCAATAAATATCTCACCCAAACTAACAACACCTACATCCAAGTTGTATCCATCCGTCAACACATAACCAAGAAACCTTCAGAAATTGTGTACCTCAACCTTCGAAAAGCATCTGTTATACGAGCTATGGAAATACTCCCAAACTCCCACCCCAGTACTGGGTGGCGTCGAGCTTATCTCACCAACAACTGCATAAAAGAAATTTTTGATGTCGGCGAAAACTCAGGTATTCCAGAACTGCAATGATAAAATTGTGACAGCAACACCTCAGATCTCAACTCCCCGGGACACTGCCACAACCCCTAAATGTCAGGAGGCACCAAGAACAATGTTCTCGTCACAAGAATATCGGAATGATCCCAAGATACCCGCGTGATCCTAAAAAGATTTAGTGAAATTTGAGGAGAGGAAAGACAAAACATCTACGTCAGTAGGCCTCACCAGAGCGACAAAGGGACTAAGGAGTAAAAAGAATCCTACTCTCTGATATATATAATCCTAAGACTCAAAACATTTGTTCTAGACTCAACAATGTCAGCGATTCGATCAAGCAGGGGGCTCCTAAGTCGGGGATGGCTCTAATTACCAACTTGTAACACCCACGATGCGGCTATATCTCCCACGTGGCGAGGCACGACTTAGAGGCATAACCGCATGTGGTTTTATAGCAAAAAGGGTCATCTTCACACAATCCCATGTAACGAACAAGAAAGGGATAAAGAGAGTTGGCTTACAATCGCCACTTCACACCATCAACAAATAATTCATACATCATTCAGAGTACACACATAGTCCGGCTACGGACAAATCCAAATGAAAAGAAGATAACCCCAAATGCTAGATTCCCGATCGTCCCAACTAGGCTCCACTACTGATCATCAGGAAACGAAACATAGTAACGACCAAGGTCCTTGTTGAACTCCCACTTGAGTTCGGTAGCATCGCCTGCACTGGTATTGTAACACCCACGATGCGGCTATATCTCCCACGTGTCGAGGGATGATTTAGAGACATAACCTCATGGTGGTTTTGTCGTGAGAAGGGTCATCTTCACACAATACCATGTAATGAACAAGAATTGGATAAAGAGTTGGCTTACAATCGCCACTTCACACAATGAACATATAATTCATACATCATTCAGATCACACACATAGTTCGACTACAGACGAAGCCAAAAGAAAAGAAGATAACCCAACTACTAGATCTCCGATCGTCCCAACTAGGCTCCACTACTGATCAACATGAAACGAAACATAGCAACAACCAAGATCTTCGTTGAGCTCCCAACTGAGCTCGGTTGCATCACCTGCACTAGTATCATCGGCACCTGCAACTGTTGTGATAGTATCTGGTGAGTCACGAGGACTTAGCAATCTCAAAACCCGCAAGATCAAGACTATTTAAGGTTATGGGTAGGAAGTGGTAATGAGGTGGAGTTGCAGCATGCACTAAGCAAATATGGTGGCTAACATACGCAAATAAGAGCGAGAAGAGAAGCAACGGAACGGTCATGAAGCTAGAAGTGATCAAGAAGTGATCCTGAAACTACTTACGTTCAACCATAACACAAACCGTGTTCACTTCCCGTACTCCGCCGAGAAGAGACCATCACGGCTACACATGCAGTTGATGCATTTTAATTCGAATCTGGGGTCAAGTTCTCTACAACCAGATATTAACAAATTCCCATCTGCCACATAGCCGTGGGCATGGCTCTTGAAAGTTTATACCCTGTAGGGGTGTCCAAACTTAGCCCATCATAAGCTCTCACGGTCAACGAAGGATATTCCTTCTCCCGGGAAGACCCGATCAGTCTCGGAATCCCGGTTACAAGACATTTCGACAATGGTAAAACAAGACCAGCAAGACCACCCGACTGTGCCGACAAATCCCGATAGGAGCTACACATATCTCGTTCTCAGGGCCCAACCGGATAAGCTAAGCGTACAAGTACCAACATAACCGAAGTTTCCAAGGGACGGTCCCGCACGGTGCTCTAGTTTGGACCAACACTTAGAGGAGCACTGGCCTGGGGGGCGGTAAAATAAAGATGACCCTTGAGTCTGCAAAACCCAAGGGAAAAAGGCTTAGGTGGCAAATGTTAAAAACACGGGTTGGGCCTTGCTGGAGGAGGTTTATTCAAAGCGAACTGTCAAGGGGTCCCATAAATCACCCAACCGCGTAAGGAATACAAAATCAAGGAACATAACACCGGTATGACGGAAACTAGGGCGGCAAGAGTGGAACAAAACACCAGGCATAAGGCCGAGCCTTCCACCCTTTACCAAGTATATAGGTGCATTAATTAAATAAGAGATATTGTGATATCCCAAAATCATCACGTTCCAACATGGAGCAATCTTCAACTTCACCTGCAACTAGCAACACTATAAGAGGGGCTGAGCAAAAGCGGTAACATAGCCAAACAATGGTTTGCTAGGAAGGGTGAAAAAGTTAGAGGCTGACATGGCAATATGGGAGGCATGATAAACAAGTGATAGGTAGCGCAGCATAGCGATGGAACGAAGCAACTAGCAAGCAAAGATAGAAGTGATATCGAGGGTAATGGTCATCTTGCCTGAAATACCGCAAGGAAGAAGAACGAGTCCAAGAAGAAGACAAACGGACATAGTCGAACGAATACTCACAACTCCGGAACGAAACCGAAGCTAACGAGAGAAGCAAACTGGAAAGAAGCAAACAACATGGTAAACACACAAGCATAAACATGGCATGATGCACATTCAAGTATGATGCATGTCCGGTTTAAATATGCATGGCATGGAAAAGTGCAACAAACAACACTACAAATTCAGTGGAGCTCAATATGCAACGAGTTGCATATTGACGAAATACCACATCCATTTATTTAGTTCGCTCTCGTTTATGTACCCAACAACATTAAATGTTGTTAAACATTGCAAGAGGTGAAGCATATGAAAACTAACTATTTGGGCAAGTTTAAATGAGGCCGGAAACACAAACAACAATTCCGGAAAATCCCCATGTCCATATTTTAGATTTGGTACTGTTATGCCCTAAACCATATTTTAATGTTGTTAAACAGTAAAACATAGTGCACCATGTTAATCTATGCATTTTTCTAGCCCATTTACATATAAAGTTTATTAAGATTGGAGTTATGGTTATTTAGTTATGAAATAAAGCATTTTAGCATGGCGTTTAAGAAAATTTAAACAAAAAGCAAGTTGAACATTTGAAACATGGATGAAAGTTGGATATTATGAAACTATACAGAATGCTAAGCATTTTACATATAAAGTTTGTTTAATTTGGATGCACGGTTGTGGAGTTATTAACGCATGAACAAACAGGGTTTTTCTGCAAAACTGTAAATCACTGGATAATGCTAAATTCACAGAACTGGAAAAGAACATCTACGGGCCGAATCTGCACTTGGGCCAACAGTGGAAGGGGGGCGCAGCGGTGGCTCACCATGGGCTGAGGCCCAGTTGGTGGAGGTAGGCCGAGCGAGGCCGCGGTCAATGAGCGAAGTGGATGGCCCAGCCGGTCAAGATCGAAGGGAGGCGCTCGTACTCTGCAACCGAAGTAGGGTTTCGATGCAGAGGACGCCGGCACACGGGCGTGGCGCAGGACGGCGGCGCGAGTCGGCGAGGTCTGGAACAGCGCTGAAGAAGGCAATGACAGGGCTGGTGCAGGATCTTCGGTAGCTTCATCCCGTCGGGCGCATCGATGAACTCCAGAGAGGCGGCCATGGAGGGGAAAATAAATTTAGAGAAGTGGCAGGGAGGGAGGAAAGAGATAGGAGAAGGAGGGGACGGGCAAAGGGAGGCAGGCCCGATGGAGCTCGTGCTCCGGCGAGCTACTGCTCGTTGCCGGCCAGACGGAGACGGGGCTTGGCGCGGAAGACACGGATGACGAGGAGGAGGCAGGGCTTCGAGTGCTCGCGGGCGAGGGGAAGGCGAGCTCCGGCTCGAACCAGACAAGGGACTTGGTAGAGCGGGTGTGGAATAAAGAGCTCAGGCTTCGGCTTGCTGCTCGGGGGTTGCCGGATGAAGCAGGACGATGGAGGCGGCGCCATGGAGCTTGGGCGAGCTCCTGCTTGTTCCTGTGAAGCAGAGAGAGATGGCCACCGTGAGAGAGAGAGGGGGGGGAACACAGGAGGAGGAGAGGTCGCGGGGTCGCCTGGTGGTGGTGGAAGGCAGCACGGTGCGGCTGCGTGGGTCGACGTCCTCCTGGACGGCTGGATCTAGGGGGCTTGGGGTCTCCAAGGTGCGTGGGGAAGACGTGATGGCACGCGAGGAGGGATCGAGGCAGAGGAGGCGTTGGGTTGGTCTGGAGCTCAAAACGTGGGAGATGGTCGGAGGCTGATGGTCTCGGGAGGAGCTCGTCTGCCTGGTTGACGAGGAGAGCGAAGACGAGTTGTATCGTGGGGAGGCCTCGGGTGGAGTCTTGTTGGTGGGATTGGATCGAGAGGAATGAGGGGACCCCGAGGAAGAAAGGTAGGTGGGTGGCGGCGGTGGATGAGATGGATCGGACAAGGGGAGAAAATTTAGGGTTGTCCACAAATGGACTAGGGGTGGACTATATATATAAGGAAGAGGGGAGTTGGAACATCCGATCGAAATCAGACGGTCGAGATAAAATAGGCTTAGGAAGTTCAAATAAGAAACTGAAGATATTTAGGGGATGTTTGGAGATGAACCGAATGCAACGGTGATGACTGAGAGGTTGGGTTGGGGCAAGTTTTCGGACGCGCGCAAGAGGGGGTCGGTGGTTGTGCAGAGAGTTTAGGTGGTTTGACAAAAGGGAAACAAAAACACGGTTGGTTTCGGAACGGTCAACGAATGCAATGGAGAGAAGTGAGGAGCGGCAACTACGAGTGGATGCAAGTTTTAAGAAAACAATGCCGATGTAATGCGAATGACGACATGAGATGAAATGCATGACATGAACAAAATGCAAAATGAAAGACAAAAACCCGACCATGAAGGAAATAATATATCACATCTCTGGAAAAGGCAAGAGTTGGAGTTATGAATATGGAAAGTTGTATCTGGGGCGTTACAACACTCCACCACTACGAGAGGATCTCATCCCGTGATCTAGGATGGCACCGGAGGGAAAAGGAAGAGGAAGAGGTAAAACCAAGTTGCTTCTTTGACGAACGAGTGAAACCACGAACTTTGGGAGGTTGATCAATTTAAAAGAAAGAGTACAACAGAGATGAACGAGATTGCAAACAATCTGTTAGAAAGGAGGAACAAGGAACATCATGTGAACCTTGGAGGTTGCAAAGCTATGAATGACGAGTACAATGGACAAGAAAGAATTGAGACCACTCTAGTTGAAACGAGATAAACAAGGAACAAGGAAGATCAAATTCGGACAGCACTCTGGTTGAAAAGAGATGCAAGACTTGATAAGATGAAAAGAACTTGAAGAGATGACACAACACTCCGGTTAAATGGATAAGCAAGAAAATAACATGATCTTGGCAAAACGAGATGATGGGACGAAGAGAGCAACATCACAATGCCTCCGGAAGAATAATAGAAGAAAGATCATTGGAATAAAAGAATGGAGAAGGAAATGCCAACTTCTGCCACAAATGAGCTTGGAAAGCACCCTTCCAAGAAGGTTACAACGGAGTTGTTGGAAAACCAACAACGAAATGAATAAGCTTGTAGTGGGCTTATTGAAACATCTCAACACTTGAGGTAAAATTTTGCCACTAACGAAAAACAATTGCTTGCTTGAGATCAAAGAAGAGATAAAAACTTCTTTCGCCGAGAGGATAGGAGAAAACTCGGATCATTGATAGCACCACAAATAACAGCATTCCCAATGGAAGGCTTTGGGTGAACTATAACCCAAGATAACTCCAACAAAGAGATTGATGGATTTAAAATACCTCATTCTTGACAACATGTGAATCATGAAACATGAAGAGAAATTGTCAAGGATGACATAGCACCATCTCAAAGACAAGATAGAAGGAATTGCACTTCAGGATGCAAGATGAAGAATACTTGAGCTCCTCCAAGAAGAATCTTGACAAACATATCAAGAGTGACCTAAATCCTTGATGAACCATCATGTAGATCCTCCAAGAAAAACTCCGGTAATAAAAGGGTGATAAAAAGAAAGAGAGGTTGAAAACACAAGGTGAAGCCTTGCGATGATTTAGATGGAGCTTCGCGACAAGATAATGCGGAAAACTTGGAACTCCAGAAAAGAAAAGATGAAACACATGAAACCGAGAATGTGATATGATGAACAAACTCCGGAAAGAAGAGATGAACAACTTAGAACTGAGAAATTGATACCATTACAAACTCCGGAAGAAGGAATTAATCACTTGGGTTAAACAAGAACAAGAATTATGTTATGCGTATCCTTCACCAATTTAAATTTATGACAAGCAACGGATTTTGTATGCCACTTATTCTTCTTGAAAAGATTGACGAGAGAAATAGTGCAACTTGGGAAGGTCTTCCACAAACCACCGGTGGGGTTTGGAAACAACGAATGAATTGATATGATAAGGGAGGAATAGAAATCTTGAATGAACCACCGTAAGAATTGAAAATGAACAAAGGAAAGGACAACGAAACACCGGGAAGAATTAGAGAACGAACGAAGGTACTTGAGAGATTTTAGATACAAGAGAACGAAGAGATCACAAACTGATTAGAGAATACTTGAGTGATATACCGGTAAGATTTGGAGAACGAGAGCTGAAGACTAGAATGAATAATTCTGAGATGATGGACTCCGGAGAATCAAACTGAAAAGACTCCTGAATTTCTCCGGATGGGTATGGAAGGAATTCTCACAATCGAAAACAATTATGAGAGGAAGCCATCAAGCTAGAACCATGAATCTTCGAGAGAACAGACCAAGATTTGACAGAAACTCTTCTTAAATCTTCAAATGCAAAGAATGACGATGAGAAAAAACACCACGAATTGTTGAGATACTCCGGGAGAATGAAAAACAAAGAGATTGAGCCAACAATGAGAAATAATTTGAAATTGATCTTGGAAAACATCTGACTGATGAAATTCATTCTTATGTCAAACTTCGAAAAGAATTTGGGAATGGCTCCGGGAAAATTAGAAGAGTCAGGTAAGATCCTGGAAAAAGATCTGTGGGTTAGGGCCCACTCAAAGATACACCGTTGAAAGATTGATTGAAAGGGGGGATTGCACTGGTTGAACTAAATGACTTGAATGAGATAATAGTCTCCAAATGTCTTGAACATTTTAAGAATGGAAAACACGAATCGTTTGAGATATCTTGAGCACTCCGGATATGAACTGGGCAAGGTGAATAAATAAGAGAGCCTTGGATAAGAAATTCACATGGGAAGATATGTGAAACAAAAGGAAGAGATATAATCAACACCAAAGCTTGAAATTAATCCACCAGATAAGAAAAGAGAACGAAGAATAATAAACTTGTAGCTCCGTTAGTATCTTCCTGAGAATCACCGGATAAGAACATTGAAAGAAAAGAATGAAGAGACTTCTCACAAATAAAAGGATACATGATTAAGAAATCTGAGTCCTTGAAGAAAAGGGTGGGAGGGCGGGAAAACAAAGGCAACTTGGGTATGGAATGAAACAGACAACGTTGAGAAAACTTAGAATTGATCACGCGAATGTTGAAATGATCGGATCCACTTGAAGAGAAGCACGTCGGTTGGAAGAGAATTAACATGGCAACCTCGATGATCAAGAAGGATTAGTATTCACATAGAAATATGAGAGCACTGTTTAGGGAAGGTATGGAATCAACACTTGGCATTGAAGCAACTCGAATACCACAAACCAAAACAAAAACAAAGGATTTGGCTTGCAGAATAAGCCAAAAACAAACATATGATAGATCCCATGTCGTATCATGTGTCCGTTGGAAAGATATCCTACGAGATACTTGAGTTCCCACTTATAAACTCCCGAAACTTTCTGGTTATGCAATCTGGTGTTGGGGATATAGGGGAAGCAATATATATCTCACCCAAAACTAACAATCCCTACATCCAACTGTATCCATCCGTCAACACATAACCAAGAAAACTCCAGAAATCGTGTACCTCAACCTTCGAAAAGCATCTGTTATACGAGCTATGGCAATACTCACGAACTCCCCAGTACTGGGTGGCGTCGAGGTTATCTCACCACTAGCTGCATAAAAGAGATTTTCAATGTCAGTGAAACTCAGGTATTCCAGAACTGCAATGATAAAATTGTGACGACAACCCCTCGGAGCTCAACTCCCCGGGACACGGCCACAACCGCTAAATGTCAGGAGGCACCAAGAACAATGTTCTCGTCACAAGACTATCGGAATGATTCCAAGATACCCGCATGATCCTAAAAATTAGTGAAATTTGAGAAGAGGAAAGTTAAAACATCTACGTCAGGAGACCTCACCAGAGCAACGAAGGGACTAAGGAGTAAAAAGAATCCTACTCTCCGATGTATATAATCCTAAGACTGAAAACATTTTTGTTCTAGACTCAACAACGTCAGCAATTCGATCAAGCAGGGGGCTCCTAAGTCGGGGATGGCTCTGATTACCAACTTGTAACACCCATGATGCGGCTATATCTCCCACGTGTCGATGTATGATTTAGAGGCATAACCGCATGGTGGTTTTGTCGCAAGAAGGGTCATCTTCACACAATCGCATGTAATGAACAAGAATGGGATAAAGAGTTGGATTACAATCGCCACTTCACACAATGAACATATAGTTCATACATCATTCAGAGCACACACATAGTTCGACTACGGATGAAGCCAAAAGAAAAGAAGATAACCCAACTGCTAGATCCCCGATCGTCCCAACTGGGCTCCACTACTGATCAACATGAAACGAAACATAGCAACGACCAAGATCTTCGTTGATCTCCCAACTGAGCTCGGTTGCATCACCTGCACTGGTATCATCGGCACCTGCAACTGTTGTGATAGTATCTGGTGATTCACGAGGACTCAACAATCTCAAAACCCACGAGATCAAGACTATTTAAGCTTATGGGTAGGAAGTGGTAATGAGGTGGAGTTGTAGCATGCACTAAGCAAATATGGTGGCTAACATATGCAAATAAGAGTGAGAAGAGAAGCAACGGAATGGTCATGAAGCTAGAAGTGATCAAGAAGTGATCCTGAAAGTACTTACATTCAACCATAACACAAACCGTGTTCACTTCCCAGACTCCGCCGAGAAGAGACCATCACGGCTACACACGCAGTTGATGCATTTTAATTCGAATCTGGTGTCAAGTTCTCTACAACCGGATATTAACAAATTCCCATCTGCCACATAACCGCGGGCACGGCTCTCGAAAGTTTATACCCTGCAGGGGTGTCCCAACTTAGCCCATCATAAGCTCTCACGGTCAATGAAGGATATTCCTTCTCCCGGGAAGACCCGATCAGTCTCGAAATCCCGGTTACAAGACATTTCGACAGTGGTAAAACAAGACCAGCAAGACCACCCGACTGTACCGAAAAATCCTGATAGGAGTTGCACATATCTCGTTCTCATGGCACAACGGATAAGCTAATCGTACAGTTACCAACATAACCCAAGTTGCCAAGGGACGGTCCCGCACGGCGCTCTAGTTTGGACGAACACCCAGAGGAGCACTGGCCCGAGGGGGTAAAATAAATATGACCCTTGAGTCTGCAGAACCCAAGGGGAAAAGGCTTAGGTGGCAAATGTTAAAATCCAAGGTTGGGCCTTGCTGGAGGAGTTTTATTCAAAGCGAACTGACAAGGGGGTCCCATAAATCACCCAACCGCGTAAGGAACACAAAATCAAGAAACATAACACCGGTATGACGAAAACTAGGGCGGCAAGAGTGGAACAAAACACCAGGCATAAGGCCGAGCCTTCCACTCTTTACCAAGTATATAGGTGCATTAATTAAATAGGAGATATTGTGATATCCCAAAATCATCACGTTCCAACATGGAGCAATCTTCAACTTCACCTGCAACTAGCAACACTATAAGAGGGGCTGAGCAAAAGCGGTAACATAGCCAACAATGGTTTGCTAGGAAGGGTGAAAAAGTTAGAGGCTGACATGGCAATATGGGAGGCATGGTAAACAAGTGATAGGTAGCGCAGCATAGCGATGGAACGAAGCAACTAGCAAGGAAATATAGGAGTGATATCGAGGGTAATGGTCATCTTGCCTGAAATTCCGCAAGCAAGAAGAACGAGTCCAAGAAGAAGACAAACGAACATAGTCGAACGAATCCTCACAACTCCGAAATGAAACCGAAGCTAACGAGAGAAGCAAATCGGAAAGAAGCAAACAACATGGTAAACACACAAGCATAAACATGGCATGATGCACATTCAAGTATGATGCATGTCCGGTTTAAATATGCATGGCATGGCAAAGTGCAACAAACAACACTACAAATTCAGTGGAGCTCAATATGCAACGAGTTGCATATTGACGAAACACCACATCCGTTTATTTAGTTCGCTCTCGTTTATGTACCCAACAACATTAAATGTTGTTAAACATGGCAAGAGGTGAAGCATATGAAAACTAACTATTTGGGCAAGTTTAAATGAGGCCGGAAACACAAACAACAATTCCGGAAAATCCCTAAACCATATTTTATATTTGGTACTGTTCTGCCATAAACCATACTTTAATGTTTTTAACAGTAAAACAAAGTGCACCATGTTAATCTATGCATTTTTCTAGCCCATTTACATATAAAGTTTATTAAGATTGGAGCTACGGTTATTTAGTTATGAAATAAAGCATTTTAGCATGGCATTTAAGAAAATTTAAACAAACAGCAAGTTAAACATTTTAAACATGGATGAAAGTTGGATATTGTGAAACTAGACAGAATTCTAAGCATTTTACATATAAAGTTTGTTTAATTTGGATGCACGGTTGTGGAGTTATTAATGCATGAACAAAGAGTGTTTTTCTGCAAAACTGTAAATCACTGGATAATGCTAAATTCGCAGAACTGGAAAAAAACATCTACGGGCCGAATCTGCAGTTGGGCCAACAGTGGAAGGGGGGCCTAGCGGTGGCTCACCAAGGGTTGAGGCCCAGTTGGTGGAGGTAGGCCGAGCGAGGCCGCGGTCAACGAGCGAAGCGGATGGCCCAGCCGGTCAAGATCGAAGGGAGGCGCTCGTACTCTGCAACCAAAGCAGGGTTTCAATGCAGAGGACACAGGCGCACGGGCGTGGCGCAGGACGGTGGCTCGAGTCGGCGGGGTCTGGAACAGTGCGGAAGAAGGAAATGACAGGGCTGGTGCAGGATCTCCGGTAGCTTGATCCCGTCGGGCATGTCGGTGAACTGCAGAGAGGCGTCCATGGCGGGGAAAATAAATTCAGAGAAGTGGCAGGGAGGGAGGAAAGAGATAGGAGAAGGAGGGGACGGGCATAGGGAGGCAGACCCGATGGAGCTCATGCTCCGTCGAGCTACTACTCGTTGTAGGCCAGACGGAGACGGGGCTTGGCGCGGAAGACGCGGACGACAAGGAGGAGGCAGGGCTTCGGGTGCTCGCGAGCGAGGGGAAGGCGAGCTCCGGCTGGAACCAGACGAGGGACTTGGCAGAGCGGGCGTGGAAGAAAGAGCTCAGGCTCCGGCTTGCTGCTCGGGGGTCGCCGGACAAAGCAGGATGACGGAGGCGGCACCATGGAGCTTGGGCGAGCTCCTGCTCGTTCCTGTGAAGGAGAGAGATATGGCCACCATTGGAGAGAGAGGGGGGAAACATAGGAGGAGGAGAGGTCGCGGGGTCGCCTGGTGGTGGTGGAAGGCAGCACAGCGCGACTGCGTGGATCGACGTCCTCCTGGACGGCTGGATCCAGGGGGCTTGGGGTCTCCGAGCTACGCGGGGAAGAGGAGATGGCACGCAAGGAGGGATCGAGGCAGAGGAGGCGCTGGGTTGGTCTGGAGCTCAGAACGAGGGAGATGGTCAGAGGCTGCTGGTCTCGGGAGGAGCTCGTCTCCCTGGTCAACGAGGAGAGCGAAGACGAGTTGGATCGAGGGGAGGCCTCGGGTGGAGTCTGGTTGGTGGGATTGGATCGGGAGGAATGAGAGGATCCCGAGGAAGAAAGGTAGGTGGGTGGCGGCAGTGGATGAGATGGATGGGACAAGGGGAGAAAATTTAGGGTTGTCCACAAATGGACTAGGAGTGGACTATATATATAAGGAAGAGGGGAGTTGGAACATCCGATCGAAATTAGACGGTAGAGATAAAATAGGCTTAGGAAGTTCAAATAAGAAACTAAAGATATTTAGGGGATGTTTGGAGATGAACCGAATGCAACGGTGATGACTGAGCGGTTAGGTTGGGGCAAGTTTTCGGACGCACGCAAGAAGGGGTTGGTGGTTGTGCAGAGAGGTTAGGTGGTTTGACAAAAGGGAAACGAAAACATGGTTGGTTTCGGAACGGTCAACGAACGCAACAAAGAGAAGTGAGGAGCGGCAAGTACGAGCGGAAGCAAGTTTTAAGAAAATAATGCCGATGTAATGCGAATGATGACATGAGATGAAATGCATGACATGAACAAAATGCAAAACGAAAGACAAAGACCCGACCACGAAGGAAATAATATATCACATCTCCGGAAAACGCAAGAGTTGGAGTGACGAATATGGAAAGTTGTATCCGGGGCGTTACAGGTATCATCGGCACCTGCAACTGTTTTGGTATTATCTTGTGAGTCACGAGGACTCAGCAATCTCAAAACCCATGAGATCAAGACTATTTAAGCTTATGCATAGGATGTGGTAATGAGGTGGAGTTGCAGCAATTGATAAGCAAAATATGGTGGCTAAAGGCATGTACAAGAGTAAGCAGAGAAACTACACAACAGTCGTCATCTAGATGAGATCAAGAAGTGATCCTGAAGACTACTTACGTTCAAACATAACCTAAACCATGTTCACTTCCCGGACTCTGATGAGAAGAGACCATCACGGCTACACACGCGGTTGATGCATTTTAATTAAGTCAAGTTTCAAGTTGTCTACAACCGGATATTGACAAATTCCCATCTGCCACATAACTGCGGGCACGGCTCTCGAAAGTTTATACCCTGCAGGGGTGTCCCAACTTAGCCCATTAAAAGCTCTCACGACCAACGAAGGATATTCCTTCTCCCGGGAAGACCCGATCAGTCTCGGAATCCCGGTTACGAGACATTCTGGCAATGGTAAAACAAGACCAGCAAGACCGCTCGAATGTGCTGACAAATCCCGATAGGAGCTGCACATATCTCGTTCTCAGGGCACACTGGATGAGTCAAGCTACAAGTAAAACCAACCCTCAAGTTTCCCCGAGGTGGCCCCGCAGGCTGCTCGGTTCGGACCAACACTTAAAGAAGAACTGGCCCGGGGGGTTAAAATAAAGATGACCATTGGGTTGGCCTGCCCAAGGGAAGGTTATAGGTTCTTAGGAAAATGTAAAACCAAAGTTGGGCCTTTCTGGAGGAGTATTATTCAAAGTGAACTATCAATGGGTTCCCATAGACCCAGCCACGTAAGGAACGCAAAATCAAGGAACATAACACCGGTATGACAGAAACTAGGACGGCAAGAGTGGAACAAAACACCATGCATAAGGTCGAGTCTTCCACCCTTTACCAAGTATATAGATGCATTAATTAAAATAAGAGATATTGTGATATCCCAACATAATCCTGTTCCAACATGGAGCAATCTTCAACTTCACCTGCAACTAACAGCGCTATAAGAGGGACTAAGCAAAAGCGGTAACTTAGCCAAACAATGATTTGCTTGGAAGGTGGGTTAGAGGCTTGACATGGCAATATGGGAGGCATGGTAAACAAGTGATAGGTAGCGCAGCATAGCGATAGAACGAAGCAACTAGCAAGCAAAGATAGAAGTGATATCGAGGATAATGGTCATCTTGCCTGAGATCCCGCAAGGAAGAAGAACGAGTCCATGAAGAAGACAAACGGACGTAGTCGAACGAATCCTCACAACTCTGGAACGAAACTGAAGCTAACGAGAGAAGCAAACCAGAAAAAAGCAAACAACATGGTAAACACATAAGCATAAACATGACATGATGCACAAACAAGTATGATGCATGACCGGTTTAAAAGCATGGTGAAGCATGGCAAAGTGCAACAAACAATAGTACAAGTTAAGTGGAACTCAATATGCAACGAGTTGCATATTGACGAAACACCACATGCAAGTATTTAGTTCACTCTCATTTAGGTACACATCAATATTAAATGTTGGTTAACATGGCAAGAGGTGAAGCATAATAAAACTACCTATCTAGGCAAGTTTAAATGAGGCCGGAACAACAAACAACAATTCCGGAAAATCCCCATGTGCATATTTTAGATTTGGTACTGTTCTGCCTAAAACCATATTTTATTGTTGTTAAACAGGAAAAAATGTGCAACAAGTTAATCTATGCATTTTTCCACTTCATTTACCTATAAAGTTTATTAAATTCGGAGCTACGGTTAATTAGTTATGAAATAAAGCATTTTAGCATGGCATTTATGCAAAATTAAACAAACAGCAAGTTAAACATATTTAGCATGGATGACAGTAGCAAATTATGAAACTAGGTGAAATTCTAAGCATTTTAAATGTAAAGTTTGTTTAATTCTGATGCATGGTTATGAAGTTATTAATGCATGAACTTCAGGGGGTTTTCTGTAAAAACTGCATCTATCCGGTTAATTAGCAAATTCATGGAGGCAGGAAAAAAATGCAACGGGCCGAAACTGGCAGGCCCAAAAGTGCACAGGGTGCGGGCGCTGGAGGTGGCCTCACCTAGTGGGCTGAGGCCCAGCCGGTGGAAGAGGCCTCGGAGGCCTAGCGCGGCCTTGGCGATGCGGTCAACGCAATCGATGCAGGGAACCAGGGCGCGATTCTCTGTCCGACAGGGAGCGGAAGCAAAGTAGCGACATCGGGGATCTCCGGCACGGTGGCGAAGGATGGAGGGCGAGGAACCGGATGCGATGGAGGTCGAGGAGGGGTATCCCGACAGCGAGCTTGAAGATGACGACGAGGAGGCAGCAGCGGCGGGTTTGGACGGGGAGGTCACAGCTTGTGGCATGCCAAGCTTCGGTGCTCGCGCCATGGTGTCGAACGGGAGTACGCAAGCGCAAGGGGAGGTGTGGAGCACCAGATCCGAAGGAGGGGAACAGGAGGAGGCCAGGTTCGTCGTTGGAGGTGGCATTCGGCGATGTGGCTACAGAGGGGAGCTTCACAGGGCGCCATGGTTGGTCCCTGGAGAGAGAGAACCAAGAGAGAGATGAGGACAGAGTAAGGAAGAAAGGAGAAGGGAACAGGGGCGACCTGGAGCCGAAGGATGAGGCAGGGTCTCGGACGCTCGCGGGCGAGGGGCTCGGTCGAGCTCGGAGATGAGCCCCTCCGCTCGGGGAGGCACGAGATCGAGGACGACTAGGGATTGAGGCACGCGGGATGCCCCGGCAGAGGAGCTCGAGCATCGAGCGCGTGAGAGGTCCGGTGAGGTGGCGCTCCGGTGGTCGGGCTCGCAAGGACGAGGTGGTGGGGAGCACGGGGCTTCGATCTGGTGGTTGGCAAAGAAGGCACGGAGGAGGCGACCATGGATCGAGAGGAGAAGGTGGTTGGCTCGGTGATGAAAATGAGGGAGGTGGTCGGGCGGAGAGGTGGATCTGGGAGGATCCCGATGGAGATGGTGAATGGGTGGTGGCGGCGCGATGGGAAAGGATGGAACATGCCCCTAGGATCTAGGGTTAGACTAATATTTATATCAGATGAATTTAGGTTAGGGATATCTCGTCCCTACGATCGTAATCGAACGGCTGAGAAAATAGGTTAGGTAGCCCAAATAAGAAAACGGAGATGTTTTATAGATGTTTGGGGATGATCCGGACCCATCGGGAATGACTGCCCGGATGGGTTCGGGAGAAGTTTTCGGACTAGGTTGCGAAGATGGTAGGTGCACTGTGCAGAGAGGTAAGGCGGTCAAACAAGAGGGAACGAGAAACCAGTTGGTCTGAGAAAGGTCAACGGAGACAAATGGTCTGACAAGATGCCATGAAGCCAAGGAGAGAAGCGGCAACTACTAACGGCTACGAGTTTTAAGAAATCATGCGGATGCAATGCAGATGATGACATGAGATGAAATGCATGACATGAACAAAATGCAAAATGAAAGACAAAAACCCAACCACAGAGGAAATAACATATCACATAGCCGGAAATGGAAAGAGTTGGAGTTAGAATTATGAAAAGTTACATCTGGGGTGTTACACCTCCCGAGGAAGAACAGGGCTTGGCAGCGGCTCTGTATCGTAAAACGCGATGAATCCATCTCTCTGATTTTTTTCTCCCCGAACGTGAATATATGGAGTTGTAGTTGTGGTCGGTGGAGGTCCAGGGGGGCCACGAGGCAGGGGGCGCCCTAGGGGGCGCCCCCTACCCTCGTGGCTAGGGTGTGGGCCCCCTTATGTTGATTCTTTCGCCAATATTTTTTATTAATTCCAAAACATGTCTCCGTGAAGTTTCAGGTCATTCTGAGAACTTTTATTTCCGCACAAAAATAACACCATGGCAATTATGCTGAAAACAGCGTCAGTCCGGGTTAGTTCCATTCAAATCATGCAAGTTAGAGTCCAAAACAAGGGCAAAAGTGTTTGGAAAAGTAGATACATTGGAGACGTATCAACTCCCCCAAGCTTAAACCTTTGCTTGTCCTCAAGCAATTCAGTTGACAAGTTGAAAGCGATAAAGAAAAACTTTTACAAACTTTGTTTGATCTTGTTGTTGCAAATATGTAAAGCCAGCATTCAAGTTTTCATCAAAGTCATGAACTAACCATATTCACAATAACATTTAGGTCTCATGTTTACTCATATCAATGGCATAATCAACTAGCGAGTAATAATAATAAATCTTGGATGACAGCACTTTCTCAAAACAATCGTGATATGATATAACAAGCTGGTATTTTGCTAGCCCTTTCCGAGACCACAAAACATAAATGCAGAGCACCCCTGAAGATCAAGGACTGACTAGACATTGTAATTCATGGCAAAAGAGATCCAGTCACAGTCATAATCAATGTAAATTAATAACAATGCATACAAATGACAGTGGTGCTCTCCAACTGGTGCTTATTTATAAGAGGATGATGACTTAACATAAAAGTAAATAGATAGGCCCTTCGCAGAGGGAAGCAGGGATTTGCAGAGGTGCTAGAGCTCGAGTTTTGAAACAGAGATAAATAATATTTTGAGCGGCATACATTCATTGTCAACATAACAACCAAGAGATCTCGATATCTTCCATGCTACATACATTATAGGAAGTTCCCAAACAGAATGGTAAAGTTTATACTCCCCCACCACCAACGAGCACATTCCACGGCTGGTCCAAAACAACGGGTACCGTCCAACTAACAACAATCCTGGGGGAGTTTTGTTTGAAATTATTTTGATTTGATTTGAGCATGGGACTGGGCATCCCGGTTACCGGCCATTTTATCGTGAATGATGAGCGGAGTCCACTCATCGTGAGAATAACCAACCTAGCATGGAAGATATAGACAGCCCTAGTTGATACAAGAGCTATTCGAGCATACAAAACAGAATTTCATTTGAAGGTTTAGAGTTTGGCACATACAAATTTACTTGGAACGACAGGTAAATACGGCACATAGGTAGGTATGGTGGACTCATATGGAACAACTTTGGGGTTTATGGAAGTGGATGCCCAGCAGTATTCCCGCTTAGTACAGGCGAATGCTAGAAAGAGACTGGGAAGCGACCAACTAAAGAGCGATCATGAACATGCATTACGATTAACCAACAATGAGTGCAAGCATGAGTAGGATATAAATCACCATGAACATAAATATCGTGGAGGCTATGTTGATTTTGTTTCAACTACATGCGTGAACATGTGCCAAGTCAAGCCACTCAAATCATTCAAAGGAGCATACCACCCTATCATACCATATCACAACCCTTTTAATAGCCTGTTGGCACGCAAGGTAAACCATTATAAGCTCCTAACTAATTAAGCATGGCATGAATAACTATTACCTCTCATTATCATTGCAAACATGTTTCATTCATAATAGGCCGAATCAGGAACAATGAACTAATCATATTTACAAAAACAAGATAGATCGAGTTCATACCAACTTTTCCTCATCTCAATCCTTTCATCATATATCGTCATTATTGCCTTTCACTTGCACGACCGAACGGTGTGGATAATAATAATAGTGCACGTGCATTGGACTAAGCTGGAATCTGCAAACATTTAATTCAAAGGAGAAGACAAGGTAATATGGGCTCTTTGTTAGATCAACAATAATGCACATGAGAGCCACTCATCATTTTCATCGTGGTCTTCTCCTCTCGACCCCCAAAGAAAAGAAAAGTATTTCAAAGAAAGAGAAAAACTATGTACACAGGAAAGCTCCCAACAAGAAAAAGAAGAACGAGAAATCTTTTTGGGTTTTCTTTAATACTACTACTACAATCATGGAAAGTAAACTAGCTAAAAGCTACAGCTAGTTTTTTTCTCAAAGTTTTTCAAACACACAAGAAGAAAGCAAGAAAAGAAAATAAACTAGCATGGATAGTACAATGAAAAAGTATGAACACTGACGACTAGAATGAGTGTGTGAACATGAATGTAATGTCGGTGAGAAATACGTACTCCCCCAAGCTTAGGCTTTTGGCCTAAGTTGGTCTATGCCCATGGATCAAAGTGGTCCTCTCCAGTGTACTGAGGAGGGTCCTCGGGGTGCCACTGGTTAGCAAGCTCCTGCGGATCCCACTGATAAATAGACTCCTAATATGGATCAGGAGATGGCTCTAGATCTGGCTCTGGGGACCATGTCTGCTCACAGTATGCATAAATGTCATCGGGCATGATGAGGTATGTGCCTGAATGTATGTTAAACAAAGATGGTGCAGGCAAGGTAATAATCTGACAAGTGGTTTTACTAAATACCAGGTTATAAGTAAGTCTCTTCAACATTTTCTTCCTCTGAAAATTCCTGAAATTTTTAGTGACTCAAAATAAAAGTGAACCAAACTCAACAAGATTGATAGCAACTACTCCCACAAGTGCCTAGAGGCTATATCATGCATTAAAACTACTTTGGACCATATAAATTTGACTTGCAAGCTCAAGAACAGGGTCACCTTAGCAAGAAAAATTTGCAATAAACAAAGCACTAGAACAAAAACTAATTGGACCATTGGAGGAGTCACATACCGAAGAACAATCCCTCAAAGCAGTTTTATGAATTGAGCTTTGAGCAAGGAGATCGAAAATGGCAGCAAACCAAGCAAGATCACGGGTTTGAGCTACAGGATGATTTTTTCCGGAGGAAGACTAAGTGTGTGGGTGCTGGAATAAGTGGAGGGGGGCCACGTGTGGCCCATGAGGCAGGGGGCATGCCCACGGGGTAGGGCGCGCCCTCCACCCTCGTGACCAAATGTGGGGGCCCCTGGTTTGTTCTAAGCGCCAGAAATTCTCAAATATTCTACAAAAAATCATACTCAATTTTCAGGGCTTTTGGAGAACTTTTATTTTCGGGGTATTTTTTATTGCACGGGTAATTCTGAAAATAGACAGAAAATACTATTTTTGCTTTATTTATTCTAAACAACAAAAAGTAAGAGGATGGTACAGAGAGTTGTGCTTTCTAACTTCATCCATCTCTTGCTCATCAAAAGGAATCCACTAACAAGGTTGATCAAGTCTTGTTAACAAACTTCTTCCGAATAACATGAAACTGGAGAATTTTCGAATAACACTAAGTTACCTCAACGAGGATATGCATGTCCCCAAAAATAAGAATATCATATTTCTTTTTGACAGTAGGAAGAGGGAATTTAAAACCTCCAATAGTAATAGCTGAAGTTTTTCCAATAGAATTGATACTATGAACATGAGGTTGTTTCTTAGGAAAGTGTACCGTATGCTCATTACCATTAACATGAAAAGTGACATTGCCTTTGTTGCAATCAATAACAGCCCCTATAGTATTTAGAAAAGGTCTACCAAGGATGATCGACATACTGTCGTCCTCGGGAATATCAAGAATAACAAAGTCCGTTAAAATAGTAACGTTTGCAACCACAACAGGCACATCCTCACAAATACCGATGGGTATAGCAGTTGATTTATCGGCCATTTGCAAAGAGATTTCAGTAGGTGTCAACTTATTCAAATCAAGTCTACGATACAAAGAGAAAGGCATAACACTAACACCGGCTCTAAGATCACATAAAGCAGTTTTAACATAGTTTCTTTTAATGGAGCATGGTATAGTTGGTACTCCTGGATCTCCTAGTTTCTTTGGTATTCCACCTCTAAAATTATAAATAGCAAGCATGGTGAAAATTTCAGCCTCCGATATCTTTCTTTTATTTGTAACAATATCTTTCATATACTTAGTATAGGGATTCATTTTAAGCATATCAGTAAAACGCATACGCAAAAAGATAGGTCTAATCATTTCAGCAAAGCGCTCAAAATCCTTATCATCCTTTTTCTCGGATGCCTTAGGAGGAAACGACATGGGTTTCTGAACCCATGGTTCTCTTTCTTTACAGTGCTTCCTAGCAACGAAGTCTCCCTTATCATAACATTGATTCTTCGGTCGTGGGTTATCAATATCAACAGCAGGTTCAATCTCTACATCATTAATATTACTAGGTTGAGCATCAACATGAACATCATCATTAACATTATCACTAGGTTCATGTTCATTACCAGATTCTGTTTCAGCATCAGAAATATAAATACCATTGGGATTCTTAGGTGTGTCAATAACAGGTTCACTAGAAGCATGCAAAGTCCTATCATTATTCCTTTTCTTTTTATTAGAAGGACTAGGTGTATCAGTATTAATTCTCTGAGAGTCTTGCTCAACTCTCTTAGAATGGCCCTCAGGATACAAAGGTTCCTAGGTCATTTTGCCACCTATAGTCATAACTCTAACAGCATTATCATATTCTTATTATTTAACTCATTGAGCAAATCATCTTGTGCCTTAAGTGCTTGTTCTACTTGAGTGGTAATTGTCGGTGTCAAAACCGGCGGATCTCGGGTAGGGGGTCACGATCTGTGCGTCTAAGGCTGATGGTAATAGGAGGCAAGGGACACAATGTTTACCCAGGTTTGGGCCCTCTCGATGGAGGTAAAACCCAACTTCCTGCTTGATTGATATTGATGATATGAGTAGTACAAGAGTTGATCTACCACGAGATCGTAGAGGCTAAACCCTAGAAGCTAGCCTATGATGGTATGATTGTAACTGTGATAGGCCTTCTAAGGACCAACCTCTCCGGTTTATATAGACACCGGAGAGGGCTAGGGTTTACATGGAGTCGGTTACAAAGAAGGAAATATAATCTGGATCGCCAAGCTTGTCTTCCACGCAAAGGAGAGTCCCATCCGGACACGGGACGGAGTCTTGAGTCTTGTATCTTCACGCTCCAATAGTCCGGACAAAGTATATAGTCCGGCTGTCCGGATACCCCCTAATCCAGAACTCCCTCAGTAGCCCCTGAACCAGGCTTCAATGACGATGAGTCTGGCACGCAGTTTATCTTCGGCATTGCAAGGCGGGTTCCATCTTCGAATACTCCAAAGTAATTATCAAACACTTAAACCGTGTCCGGATCTGCAAGATGATCTTCATATGCCACCGTAGAGAGAATGATATTTCACAAATATAATCTGCTGACAACTTTAGACAACGTGACATGACACTATGGTCGGGTCATTATTCGAACCGTTTTCCCACAACCAGCCATAGCGCATATTGCGAGGCGGTTTCCTTGACACGTCTTGTCAAAGCAGAGATCATGTCCCCTTATCACGGGATTCTCATCAATACGGGTATGGGTAATCCAACCGCGCCATCAATTGTGGCGCTTGGGAAACAAGCGACCCTCAACGGGTAAGTGGGGAGGCGCACCGCTTTCGTCGCCTCTATAAAGGGATAAGGATTCCCCATTTTCACCCACACCTTCTTCCTCCTCTGCTTATCCATTCTCACACCCTCGAGCTCCAGCGCCCTAGTTCACGCTTTCTCCGCACAGCCAAACATGTCCGGAGCAGGAGGCAAGTCGGTGGCCTCCACCATGAAGGAGGAGCATATTGCGAAGCTCCGGGCGGCCGGATACTTGGCCGCAGACATCGCGCACCTGCTACCGGACGAAGGGCAGATCATTCCAACTCCGGAACCCCACGAGAGGGTCGTGTTTCTCGCCCACTTCGTCCGTGGACTGGGATTTCCACTTCATCCCTTCGTCCGCGGGCTCCTGTTTTACTACGGGCTAGATTTCCATGATCTAGCCCCGAATTTCGTCCTCAACATCTCGGCGTTTATCGTCGTGTGCGAGGCCTTCCTCCATATCAAGCCTCACTTTGGCTTGTGGCTACGAATCTTCTGCGTGAAGCCGAAGATCGTGAGCGGCCAGCAAGCGGAGTGCGGAGGCGCCATGGTGGGCAAGATGCCCAACGTCACCTGGCTTGATGGATCCTTCACGGAGACCGTGAAAGGGTGGCAATCGGGGTGGTTCTACATCACCGAGCCGCGCGACGCCAACTGGGCGGCGCCCCCTGAATTCCCATCCGGAATCCCCATGCGGCTCACCTCCTGGGAAAAGAAGGGCCTGGCCTGGGGCGAGCCTGCAGAGCTGACCGGACTTTAGAACTGCGTCAAGAGGACAAGAAAATCAAGCTTGTCAACGTGGTCCAGGTCATGCTTGTACGCCAGATTCTTCCGTGCCAAAGATGGGCATTTAATCTCTGGGAGTTCGTCCCGGCCGAACACCAGACGCTTCGAAAGCTCTACGGCATGATGCACAAGGATGCATGGAAGGCGCTGTTCAAGGCCTCCGAAATACCCCCTCCCACATCCAAGGACCATGGACTTCACGCCACGCGGCTCCCCCGTTCGGTGAGTTTTCTGACTATCACCGGATGTAGTTTTTCCTAGTGTACTCATGGGGGAATCTTAAGTCATTGTGTGTATTTGATCAGGAGTATGTGGAGATGGCGGAGCGGATTGACTGTCCGGCTCCACTACCAGAAGGTCCAGCAGATGCTCTCCTGACGGAGATGCTAGTCCTGGCGCCCTACAAGGCACCGGAAAAGAAGGCCGGAAAGAAGGCCCCGCGAACTAGGAAGGGTCTCCGGCGTAAGGTCGTGCCGGACGCCTCGTCCGAAGACGACGAGGCACACTCCTGACGGAGATGCTAGTCCTGGCGCCCTACAAGGCACCGGAAAAGAAGGCCGGAAAGAAGGCCCCGCGGACTAGGAAGGGTCTCCAGCGTAAGGTCGTGCCGGACGCCTCGTCCGAAGACGACGAGGCACACTCCTCCCCCAAAGGGGAGGAGGAAGAGGAAAGGGCCGCCCCATTCGGAGAGGATGGGGGGCCTAGGGAGGCGGCCCAGGGGACCAGGAAGGGTCCCCAGTGCAAGGCCGTCATACCCTCATCGTCCGAAGACGACGAGGCAGATTCCTCCCGCGGAGGCAGGGGAAAACACGAAGACACTCCGCCTCCCCGCACTGGGGAGGAGAAGAAGAGGAAAGCCACCCCAGAGGGGGAGGCCAGGACGCCCGAGAAGGGAAAGGCGTCCCTTCCGGATTACTCCACCACGGTCGCCTATAGCGAGGAGGAGTGGCTGCCCAGGGGGAAGCCCCTAGCGAGATCTTAAGTATCCGCACTCTGTAATACTTTAGTGCGACTTTGCTTCATAGTTTGTTATAACTCCGAACTCATATATGCAGTCCGGCCAGGGTCCATCCCGAGGTATCATCTTCGGATGGGTCCTTGAGTGATTCAGCGATGAACTTGCTCCCGACGGCCACTACTCCTCGGCCTGCGGACAACACGGAGGTGTTGTCCCAAAGGCTCCCAGAGCAGGGGGAGGTGACTCTGGAGACGCCCCAAGGCGAGATTCCAGACGCTGGGCACACAGGGTATAAGATCCCCGTGGATTGTGTCGACGAGAGCCGCAGCAAGCCGGGCTCTCGGCCGGATACTGTGCCGGAACCTCCAATGGTTCCGAATTCGGGCAGGCGGCCCCTCGCTAGGGAGGGCGAGCCGTCCGTGCCCATGACTTCCGTCACGCCAGAGGCGTCGGATAGTCTGCTGGAAGCGCTTCGCGGCGCTTCCATGGATGAAGAGCACCATACTCTCATGAGTGCGGTGATTCAGAAGGTTCTGTCTGCCAAGAGCGGACTAACCGAAGCCTGCACCAGCCTCTTGACAGGTTTTGAGGTAAGTAAAAAATGTCTGAAATTATCACCCGATAGGTAGTAGCCCCTGATACTCTGTTTGGTGTTCGGAAAGAAAAGCCAAATGGAAGGTCAATTAAAATCTGCAGGAGTCTAATAGTAGGTGTGAATGTGAATAAGCAGGCAGTGCTACTTGCTGCCGCTGCCCGCACGGCCGAGGTCACCGGGCTCAAACGAGACCTGGAGCAGGCACAGGGAGAGCTCGGCCTCACGAAGAGGCAGCTCGAAGAGAACAAAGGTTTGTGATACCCCGTTCGCATAGCATAAAGAATAGACAAAGTTGGTGATTCTAACGATAAAGCGTCGTGACTTTGAAATAGGGGCCACAACTGAAGTGGCATCCTTGAAGAAAGCGATGTCCGAGGCCGAAGACAAGGCGGCCCTGGAGCGCATCGAGCGTGAAAAGCAGAATGCTAGGGTGGGCGAGGTGCAGCAAGAGCTCCAGGAGCTCGGCAAGAAGTTCGAGTCCTTGGAGCGTGACCTCAAGACGAAGGAGTCTGAGCTTGCGAAGGCCCTTGCGAGTATGAAAGACGCCAAGGCCGAAGCCGAAAATGCCCAGCAGGAAATCCAGGCGGCCAAGAAGATTGCGGCGGGTAAGACATTTTTTATGCAACGCAAGCATGTGGAGGAGGCGTTTCTTTTACTTACCCGAATTCGGAGCTCTCCAGGGGCATTTCCAGATCTGCCACGCAGCGTATCAGATGCTGCGGAGTTCTATCGTGCCAAGGAGGGGAGCTCAATGGAGAAGTTGTTCTGGTCCCAGTTTGCTGGAGCCGAACACCCAATGCCTCTGAGTGACCAACTGAAGCAGTTGGTTGAACTCCACAGGGCGGCCGAAGTGGCTATGAAAGATTTCATAGTCCGGATGTGGCCTGGTGAGCCCCTGCCCGCTAGCTACTTCGGCCTGATAAAGTGGATGGTAGATGCATGTCCGCGGCTTGAAGTGATCAAGCAATCCGTTTGCGTTGAGGGTGCCCGCCGGGCCTTTGCCCGTGCGAAGGTGCATTGGGGCAAGCTGGACGCGGAGAAGCTGGTGAAGGACGAACCGCCGGAGGGCAAGGCGCATCGTTGTCCCGAAAAATATTATGATGGTGTTATGAAGGGCGCTCATCTCGTGGCCGAAGAATGTACCAAGGACACGATCTTCGAATGAATGTACTTCTGTCATTTTTGTAAGATAAAGACGAAGTTATTTGCGCTATATAGCGCTTTGTTTTGATTTAAAATATTACCTTCTGTGAGGCTGTTTATAAAATTCTGAAAGTAGACCAGTCGTTGGCTTCCGCCCCCATGTAACCAGTACCGGGGTGTTCGTGGAAAACCCAATACACTCTTTTATCCAAATTTTTGGTCCATGAAGGAGGTGTTTGGCGCAGCAAACAAGGCAATCGGACTATGCGGCTTTATAACTTTCACTTAGCCATAGAAGTCTACAATTTTAAATTTCGGTGAAGCCCCTAGAATTCGGAAAGCCGAATTGGGGTGCTATATACGCCTGAATTGGACGAGGCCGATTCCTCACCTAAAGTGGAAAAAAACTTTAAGGATTTTAAGACCTCTCGAACAGCGACCAGCTCTCGTCTTATCATGCCAGCCAGTTTTCGGCTTTCTCTACTGAGGTGCTCGTCCGGAAGAACCGGGACACAATCGTAGTAGTTCTCCCTGCGCTACCTTAGCCGATATAACGGAACGTAAGGTACCAAAACAAGGGAGCCGGGCAATCCCAACTATTGACCCAAGACCTGATTCGGAGTTGATGCATATAATGCTATAAGTTCGGGGTGCCGCACTGTTGAAAGTGTTCGGACTTGTCTTACCGTATTATGGGGCGCCATAAGAAGCCCCTGGCAAACTGAACGTACCAAGGTGTACAGATGCAATATTAAATAAATATTTATAGAAAAAATGTGCAAATAGGAATAATAAGTTGACGCTATATATTATCTCCCATTGATGAATAATACGTTTAAGCGTATGTTGACAATGAATGAGTTTAAGCAGAAGTAAATAGGACTATTTAACATGTCCTATCCAAGGGCAGGCTGCATGTAGGTATATAAAACAGGTATAACGACCATGAACAGATTCCACCTGGGTATTCCCTTCGTGCGTAAAGCATGTTGCCTCCTTGGTTTTCTCTCCTGTGTAAGTCCGACAATCTGGCTCTTCTGAAGAGGCTGCCCGAAAGCAGTGTCCTGAAAGATAAAAAAGGGGGGTTACTAAAGTATGTTGCGGCTATACCGCACTGTTGACCGAGTCACTGTTGCGCCTCTGCCTATGCCCATGGTATTTTGAGTGCGTAATTGTGTACGCGCGGCACGAATGTTGCTTTGATGGGGCTTGAGCAAAGGCCGGACTGCTAGTCGTGCTCTTGGCGTCCCTGGCGATCCTGTTGCGGGGTGCTCCGGACTTGCTTGACGGTGTTCGAGGTTGTTGTCACCGGATTCATGGTTTGCTGGAGAAGGCTGCATTGTACTTCTCCTACGAGGGCTGCAACATGCTCTTCTGTACGGAGAGAGCGGTCCATGTTTCCGTTGACTGTTATGACCCCGCGAGGTCCTGGCATCTTGAGTTTGAGGTATGCATAATGCGGTATTGCATTGAATCGAGCAAATGCGGTTCGTCCAAGCAGTGTGTGATAACCACTGCTGAAAGGGACAATATTGAAGATTAACTCCTCGCTTTGGAAGTTATCCGGAGATCCGAAGACCACTTCCAGTGTTATGGAGCCCGTGCAACGGGCCTCTACTCCTGGAATTACTCCTTTGAAGGTGGTTTTGGTGGGCTTGATCCTCGAAGGGTCGATGCCCATTTTGGGCATTGTGTCCTGATAAAGTAGGTTCAAGCTGCTGCCACCATCCATAAGGACTCGTGTAAGGTGGAATCCGTCGATGATTGGGTCTAGGACCAATGCGGCTGAACCGCCGTGACGGATGCTAGTAGGGTGATCCCTATGATCAAAGGTGATCGGACAGGCTGACCATGGGTTGAATTTTGGGGCGACTAGCTCCATCGCATAGACGTCCCGCAGTGCTCGCTTCCGTTCCCGTTTGGGAATGTGGGTGGCGTAGATCATGTTGACCGTTTTTACCTTGTCAGGACCCCGACTCAATGCCACATCGATCTAGCATGTAACACCTCATATCACTTTGCGGCCTCACGCACGGTATCCCCACGGGTGTCGCCTTACCTTTGCTCGGGACCGTTTGCGCCTTTTGGCACACATATATGATAGTGTCGCTAGCATCCATATGATAAGGAGCCCGGGCTAACATGGCTAGTCGTAAACCCAAAGTGGCACAAACTTACAGGGACACGCATCCATGACCCAGCATCGAATGTGTCGGTCATCAGCGAGTGAATCCAGGCTGTAGCACTGGGCTAGCAGGACTCCGGTGAACCGGGCTATAGCGGGCTAACAGGACTCCAGTATTCATCGCGTGACATTTCCCCGAAGGGACAAACACAGGAACCAAGAAGGACACATGCCGGCCAGCCTAAGTGTTTCGGAGCAGTAGCAAGCTACCATGGCTCAGTGGAAGCACTAGGAGACATTTCCCGGTAAGAGAGGCTACCAAGGATAAACAACTAGATAGTCAGATCCCACAGATACCAAGCATTTCAATAACATACACACAATATGCTCGATATGTGCAAATACAACATGGCATCACAACATGACTCTACAACTCAAGTATTTTATTCAATAGGCTCCGAGGAGCGAGATATTACAAACATGGGTCTCACGACCCAACATTCAAAACATACAAGTCAAAGCACATGCGGAAGCTTAACATGTCTGAGTACAGACAACTACAAATGAAAAAGGCTGAGAAGCCTGACTAACTACCAAATCCTGCCAAGGGCACAAGATCGTAGCTGAGGTAACAAGCTAAATGTCGAAGTCCACACGGAACTACTAGTGAGACTGAAGTCTCTCTGCAAAAACATAAAATAGGCAAACGTGAGTACAAATGTACGCAGCAAGACTTACATCAGAACTACTACGTATGCATCATTATCAACAAAGGGGGTGGTGGAGTTTAACTGCAGCAAGCCAGCTTTGACTCGGTGGCTATCCTGAACTACGACTGCAAGTAACTCTTTTGAGGTGGCGCACACGAGTCCACATATTCACCATATCAATACACCACTATGGATCCGCTCCCGTCTCCCTACGAGAATGCCATCCATAGCACTCACGCTTATCTTGCGTATTTTAGAGTATCCACTTTCACTTGTCTATGAACTGTACAGGCAACCCAGAAGTCCTTTACCACGGACACGGCTATTCGAATAGATCATATTAACCCTGCAGGGGTGTACTTCTTCACACACGCTCTCGCCACTTACCGCCATGTACACGTCATGTATCTCGGCAACCTTTAAGCGGAAGCCTGGCGAGGGTGTCGGCCACGACCTGACTAACCACACATGTCTCTAGTCTAGGTTTATCACCTATTCAGGTTCCATCCGCAAGGAGATCCGGCCGGGGTGTCGCTCACGGCCCCAAACGATGTGTGCAGGGTTCCCAAGCCGATCATCCGGGTGCCGCTTGGTACACCGGGCCACTGTGCCTAGTCTGTCCCAAGCCCACCTGTACTGGGTGCCACTTGGTAGACTACTAGCACTACCTACAAACACCAGAAACTAGTTGCAACTCCTGGACAGAGATTGAGTCGGTTAATAAGTCGAGAGAGTCAATTCAGGATCCCAATGTGTGGTAGTAGTTGTTCATGGATCACAAACACAGAACTCAGTTCCTAAGGACGGCTTCAATGAGACAACCCACCATGTACTCCTACATGGCCTCTCACCACTACCTTTACCAAATCGTGTTCACACACTTAGCTCTCAACAGTAGGACATGTTCACACACCTCCAATTCATCCCTGATGAATCAGACCTGACACAACTCTAAGCAATAGCAGGCATGACAAACAAGCATGAATGAGTAGTCACATCAGGGCTCAAACAACTCCTACTCATACTAGTGGGTTTCATCTATTTACTGTGGCAATGACAGGTCATGCAGAGGATAAAGGGGTTCAACTACCGCAGCAAGTAACAGTTGTATCGTTGTTGTCCTAATGCAGTAAAATAGAGCAGGAGCGAGAAAGTGGGATTGTATCAGAATGAACAAGGGGGTTTTGTTGCCTGGCACTTCTGAAGATAGTATAGTTCTTCATCGGTGTCATCAAACTTATCGTCGAACGTCGTCTACTGAGAGGGGACAATCACCGGCAAACAAAATGGAACACAATCAATGCAATGCACAATATGATGCATGATCATGACATGGCAAATGAGTGTGTTTGGCTAATGCAACTTATAACAGATTGGTTTGAGTTAATCAAGGATTCAGATGCAAACCCAAAATAAGAGGTCATATTAGTGCATTAACTTGTTTCACCTAAACAGCAAGGTTAAAGTGTTCTAATATGCATGAAACCAATGCAGATGGAAAGATTATTTTTCTGATCATTTTTCATATATAAATTATTTCATTTGGAGTTAGTTGAATTTTAGAAGTTTTAGACAATTCTAGAATTACTGAGTTATTTTTAATCCAGAAAATGATTTACTGCGTCAGCCTGACGTCAGTGTGACGTCAGCACGTCAACAGGCCGGGTCTAGGTCAAACCAGGCGCGTGGGTCCTGCGTGTCAGTGTCATTAGTTTAACTAACTAAATTAATATTAGATTAACTCCTAATCTAGGTTTGACCAGGGGCGGGGCCCACATGGTCAAATGGGTCAAACCCACCAGCGACATGACGCCGGCGAGGCCCGAGATGGCGGCGCGGTTCGGAAACACAGCACAGGCGACGAAACGAGCGGCGGTTTGGCTTGGCGAGAAGCTGGTGCTTGTCCGCATCCAAAGGAGCCATCAGCTCGCGCCGGAGTGGACCGTAACGACGGCGGCAACGGCAAGCGCGGTGGTCGGAGCTCGTACGTCGAGCGAATCGGCGTTTCAGGGAGCGACAGGAGCCACGGTTGGTCGCGGTTGACTCCTGGGAACGTGCTGAGCATGGTGGCGCGCTCGGTTGCCGCTCTAGGTGACGGTGGCCACGGCGGCGACATGGCTGGGCGGCGGTGAGCTTCGGGCATGGCAGAGCTAGCGCTAGAGGGTGAGTTAGACTGCGGGGATAGAGGGGGAAGGCACAGGAGCTCACAAGGGGTCGGGAGAGAAGCTCGACGGGCTCGGGGAAGCTTCTGCGACGGTGCGTTGACGACGGCGATCTCCGGGCAGAGGCGGCGAAGATGGCGGGGCAGAGGGTGATGCAGGGCGTCCAGCGTCGGGCGGTTCGGTGAGGAGGAGGATAGGGACTAGGCGGAGCTCGTGGGCAGCTCCAGGGGGCGAGGGAGAGGCGGTGGCGTCGACTACGGCAGCGGCGGCTTACGGGCGCGTCGGCCGTTGCGGGAGAGGACAAGGGAGAGGGTAGAGGAGGGAAGAGTGGTGTCCAGGGGGTCCAGGCGGCACCGAGGAGAAGACGCGAGGCGTCGCAGCGGCCAGGCGACGCAGGCAGGCAGCCTGGTGGAGTGGCGCCCGCGCGCGCGCCGTGCGTTGTCCCTCCTCTGCCTACTAGCAGAGGTTGGGGATGACTGGCACCAGACCAGGTGGGCTGGGCCAGCACAGGTGAGGCCCAGGTGGGCTTGGTGGGCGCCAGGCAAGTGCCCAAGTGAGTCTCTCTCTCTCTCTCTCTTTTATATTCTGTTTTTCTATTTTTTTGTAAGTTTGTGGCTTTATTAAAAATAGTTAGACACCTTCAAAAATCCTAAAAATAATCATAGGCTCTGTTTAGATTAATTCCAACAGCCCACACTTATTTCCAGAATTACTTGAGCATTTAAAATATTTACTAGCATTTAAATGCCCAAATGCAAAGTACATATGATTTAATTCAGTGACCAAATATGTCATGGAAAAATGTGCAACACCTCTGGTTATGGTTCTAGCATTTTCCAGAAATGATGAACATTTCTGAAAGCCATTTGGATTCACTGAAAATATTTTTAGGTTGAACCTATTTGAATTCCATTTGGTACTAGGGTTTGGACATCCCCATTTCAAGTTTCTTTCAAAGTTTAAACATGATGCACACATGAAGTTAGCCTAGTGCAATGCCAGAAGCTAGGGATGTGACATACCTGGGGAGGAAATTTCTTCTGTCCCCCCGTGTTCGGACGTCGGGGCTCCTCGTCGTCGTTGCTGTGCAGCCCCTTGTCCTTGTTTTCGGCATTTATTTTACCGGCCTGTTTGAACACCCAGCAGTCTCTATTAGTGTGGTTTGCTGGCTTGTCCGGGGTGCCATGAATTTGGCACAAGCATTCAAGTATGCGGTCCAGACTGGACGGTCCCTGATTGTTTTTTGAACGGCTTTTTCCGCTGACCGGATTTGGATCCGCTGAATCCGGCGTTGACTATCGTGTCTTTAGTGTTGTCGCCGTTGTTCCGTCGCTTATGCCTGTTACGCCGTGGTTTGCCATTATAGTCGTGGACATCTGAGGTGCCGGAATTTATAGGCGTGGTGCTACTGCGAGCCAACCAGTTGTCCTCGCCCGCGCAGAAGCGGGTCATGAGTGTCGTGAGGGCCGCCATGGATTTTAGTTTTTCCTGGCCGAGGTGTCGGGCGAGCCACTCGTCACGGATATTATGCTTAAAGGTCGCCAGGGCTTCAGCATCCGGACAGTCGACTATTTGGTTCTTTTTGGTTAGGAACCGAGTCCAGAATTTCCTGGCTGACTCTCCGGGCTGTTGGGTAATGTGGCTCAGGTCATCAGCATCCGGTGGTCGCACATATGTGCCCTAGAAGTTGTCGAGGAACGCGTCCTCCAGATTTTCCCAACTGCCAATGGAATTTTCTGGCAGGCTGTTTAGCCAATGTCGGGCTGGTCCTTTGAGTTTAAGGGGGAGATACTTGATGGCGCGTAGATCGTCTCTGCGGGCCATGTGGATGTGGAGAAGGAAGTCTTCGATCCATACTGCAGGGTCTATTGTGCCATCGTATCATTCGATGTTTACGGGTTTAAACCCTTCTGGGAATTCATGATCCGTCACTTCATCGGTGAAGCAGAGGGGGTGTGTGGTGCCTCTATGCCGGGCTATGTGGCTACGCAGTTCAAATGAGTCTGGGTGGCTGTATTCGGCCCGGCTGGACTTGTTCATAGTGTATCCGGTGTGACGATCATCGTCACGTGTTGGGGCGTGCCCGCGCGATCCGTAGATCGATCCTGGCTATCCTGCCTTGTTTTCCAGTATATCTTGCAGGTCTTGCCTATTGCCCCGGTCGTAGTGTATTGGTGTGGGGGTGTGTGCTGGTATTCGGGCCGGTATGCCGTTTTATCCCGGCCACGAGGTGGCCGGTCAACCGTCTGGTGCTCCAGTCCATATTCCTCAGCTGCCAGGACTTCAGTCCATCTGTCTGTGAGCAGGTCTTGGTCACCTTGGAGCTGCTGTTGCTTCTTTTTCAGGCTTCTCGCATCGGCCATAAGCCGGCGCTTGAAGCGCTCTTGCTCCACGGGGTCCTCAGGCACGCCGAACTCATCATCGCCGAGGCTAATATCGTCCTCGGAGGGGGGCATGTAGTTGTCCTCCTCCGAATATCCATCCATCACCTGTTCGTCTGGGCTGTCCTGCCCATCTTCCTGTTCGGCCTGCTCGAAGGCAGGCTGATCGGGGTTGTATTCATTTTCGGCACCATCCATACTGTTTTCGTCACCTGTGCCGGTATTGCTACGGTGGGGCTTGGAGCGGCGCCGACGACGCCCATGCCTTGTTTTCTTCCTAGAGGGGTTATCCTCCATTGCCTCATCGCCATTGGTTTCTTTTGGAGTTTCCACCATATATATATCATATAAGGAGGTGGCTGTCCACCGCCCCGTGGGCGGTGGTTCTTGTTCTTCTCCTGCATCGTCGTCCACACCGACGATGTCTTCGGAGTCGAAGTCAAGCACGTCGGTTAAATCATCGATCGTGGCAATGAAGTGGGTGGTGGGTGGGAAACAAATTCCTTCGTCGCCTGCTTCCCACTCGAGCCGGACATAGTTCGGCCAAGAGTCTCCTGACAAAGAGAGAGACTTTAACGTTGGTTCTAGAATGATGAGCATCCAAGTTGGGTATAATAAAAACTTTCATAGAAAGTGAATTGGATGCTATGATCAATTTGATGTTTGATAATTGTTTTGAGATATGGAGGTAGTGATATTAAAGTCATGCTAGTTGGGTGATTATGAATTTAAAGAATGCTTGTGTTGAAGTTTGTGATTCCCGTAGCATGCTCGTATGGTGAACCGCTTTGTGATGAAGTTGGAGCACAATTTTATTTATTGATTGTCTTCCTTATGAGTGGCGGTCGGGGACGAGCGATGGTCTTTTCCTACCAATCTATCCCCCTAGGAGCATGCGCGCAGTACTTTGGTTTTTGATGACTTCTAAATTTTTGCAACAAGTATATGAGTTCTTTTGATTAATGTTGAGTCAATGGATTATACGCACTCTTTCACCCTTCCACCATTGCTAGCCTCTCTTGTACCGCGCAACTTTCGCTAGTAACGTACACCCACCATTTACCTTCCTCAAAACAGCCACCATGTCTACCTATTATGGCATTTCCATAGCCATTCCGAGATATATTGCCATGCAACTTTCCACCGTTTCGTTCATATGACATGCATTACTTTTGTCATATTGCTTTTTGCATGATCATGTACTTGACATCGTATTTGTGGCAAGGCCACCTTCATAATTTTCATACGTGTCGCTCTTGATTCATTGCATATCCCGGTACACCGCCGGAGGCATTCATATAGAGTCATATCTTGTTCTAGCTTTGAGTTGTAAATCCATAAAAGTGTGATGATCTTCATTATTAGAGCATTGTCCTAGTGAGGAAAGGATGATGAAGACTATGATTCCCCCACAAGTCGGGATGAGACTTCGAACTTTACAAAAAGAAAGAAAAAAGAAAAAAAAGAGAGAAAGGCCAAAGAAAAAAAAAGAAGAAGATAGAAAAAATGAGAGAAAAATAGAGAAGGGACAATGCTACTATCTCTTTTTCCACACTTGTGCTTCAAAATAGCACCATGATCTTCATGATAGAGAGTCTCATATGTTGTCACTTTCATATACTAGTTGGAATTTTTCATTATAGAACTTGTCTTATATATTCCAATGATGGGCTTCCTCAAAATGCCCTAGGTCTTCGTGAGCAAGCAAGTTGGATGCACCCCACTTAGTTTCTTTTATTGAGCTTTCATATATTTATAGCTCTAGTGCATCCGTTGCATGACAATCCCTACTCACTCACATTGATATCTATTAATGGGCATCTCCATAGCCCGTTGATACGCCTAGTTGATGTGAGACTATCTTCTCCTTTTTTGTCTTCTCCACAACCACCCTTCTATTCCACATATAGTGCTATGTCCATGGCTCACGCTCATGTATTGCGTGAAAGTTGAAAAAGTTTGAGATTATTAAAGTATGAAACAATTGCTTGGCTTGTCATCGGGATTGTGCATGATTAAATACTTTGTGTGATGAAGATAGAGCATAGCCAGACTATATGATTTTGTAGGGATAACTTTCTTTAGCCATGATATTTTGAGAAGACATGATTACTTTGATTAGTATGCTTGAAGTATTAATATTTCTTATGTCAATATGAACTTTTATTTTGTATTCATTTGGATCTGAACATTCATGCCACAATGAAGAAAAATACATTATGAATTATTCTAGGTAGCATTCCACATCAAAAATTATCTTTTTATCATTTACCTACTCGAGGACGAGCAGGAATTAAGCTTGGGGATGCTTGATACGTCTCCAACGTATCTATAATTTTTGATTGTTCCATGCTATTATATTACCCCTTTTGGATGTTTATGGGCTTTATTTTACACATTTATATCAATTTTGGGAGTAACCTACTAACCGGAGGCCCAGTTCATATTGTTGTTTTTTTGCCTATTTCGGTATTTCGAAGAAAAGGAATATCAAATGGAGTCCAAACGGAATGAAACCTTCGGGAGCGTGATTTTTGGAACAAACGTGATCCGGAGAGCTTGGAGTGCAAGTAAAGAAGCCTCCGAGGGCCCCACGAGATAGGAGGGCGCCCCCCTCCCCCTGTAGGGCGTGCCCCCCTGTCTCGTGGGCCCCTCGGGCGGCCACCGACGTACTTCTTCCTCCTATATATACCTACGTACCCCGAAAACATCCAGGGGCACCACGAAACACAATTTCCACCGCCGTAACCTTCTGTATCCGCGAGATCCCATCTTGGAGCCTTCGCCGGCACTCTGCCGGAGGGGGAAGCAACCATGGAAGGTCTCTACATCAACATCCTTGCCCCTCCGATGAGTTGTGAGTAGTTTACCACAGACCTACGGGTCCATAGTTATTAGCTAGATGGCTTCTTCTCTCTTTTTGGATCTCAATACAATGTTCTTCCCCTCTCTTGTGGAGATCTATACGATGTAAACTCTTTTGCAGTGTGTTTGTCGAGATCCGATGAATTGTGGGTTTATGATAAAGTTTATCTATGAATAATATTTGAATCTTCTCTGAATTCTTTTATGTATGATTGAGTTATCTTTGCAAGTCTTTTCGAATTATCAGTTTGGTTTGGCCTACTAGATTGGTCTTTCTTGCCATGGGAGAAGTGCTTAGCTTTGGGTTCAATCTTGTGATGTTCTTACCCAGTGATAGAAAGGATTGCAAGACATGTATTGTATTGTTGCCATCGAGGATAACAAGATGGGGTTTATATCATATTGCATGTGTTTATCCCTCTACATCATGTCATCTTGCTTAATGGGTTACTCTAGTCTTATGAACTTAATAATCTAGATGCAGGAAGGAGTCGGTCGATGTGTGGAGTAATAGTAGTAGATGCAGGCAGGAGTCGGTCTACTTGTTATGGACGTGATGCCTATATACATGATCATGCCTAGATAATCTCATAACTATGCGCTTTTCTATCAATTGCTCGACAGTAATTTGTTCACCCACCGTAATACTTATGCTATCTTGAGAGAAGCCTCTAGTGAAACCTATGGCCCCCAGGTCTATCTCTTATCATATTTGCTTTCAATCTACTTTATTTGCATCTTTACTTTTTGCATCTATCTTATAAAATACCAAATATATTTATCTTATCATACTATCTTTATTAGATCTCACTTTCGCAAGTGGCCGTGAAGGGATTGACAACCCCTTTATTGCGTTGGTTGCGAGTTCTCAGTTTGTTTGTGTAGGTGCGTGGGACTTTTGAGGAGTCTCCTACTGGATTGATACCTTGGTTCTCAAAACTGAGGGAAATACTTACGCTACACTTTGCTGAATCACCCTCTCCTCTTTGAGGAAAACCAACGCAAGCTCAAGACGTAGCAACCACAAAAAGTGGGTCACTGCACCGAGCAATGCAACCGTACCAGGTGTGCGGTCACTACGCGGAGACAAAATTCGACTAGGAGACACCTGGCATAGTAGCCGCACGATGGAGTCTGATCGCGCGGTCCGTAGCGGGCTGCAAACAGGGGCACACACTAATAAATAATTGGCGACTACTCAGTGTCGGCGCGCCGGTCAAAAGTTTCGGCCGATCGCATGCCAGCTGCTGGATTACCTCATCTATGGCTGTTAGATTAGAACCTCCACATCATCTTTTCCATCCCCCACTTCATCTCAGATCGGATCGAGAGAGATGGAAAACAGCATTGTCCTGTTGTAGACAAACTGCCCCCCGCATGGTCGCCGGCTGACTCGTCAGCGGTGACACGCCGTCTCGCCATGACCGTCGATGCATCACCGGTGCCTTCTCGACCGTCGCCGTCATCGACCACGATCACCGTCTCGCCACATGTTCACGATCTACACATCAAACCACGCCATTTGTGGCCCTTGTCGTCGTTGGTTGCAACATACTTTACACTCATCGTCGCAACCCTCATATCTGTCTCTAGTGCAGCTCGCCGATGGCACGGTCATGCATCCCCCCATTGCAACCTCCACCTTTTCCCTGGATGTAGCTCCCATGTAGCAAAAAAAGCATGTCGATGGAAGCTTTTCTAGTTGCCGGTTGAAACAAAAATAAAGGCTCCGGCATTGCCGCCGCGGAAACTGCTCTAGTCGATGTAGCAAAATCAAATGTGGTTTCTAGCTCAAGGCTTCACGGGTTGTAGCAAAACAATATGCTAGTTCTAGCTCTGGTGTTGGGCGGTGGCAACAAACATGCTCTATTGGTTGTAGCAAAATCCCTCGCAAATAGTAGCAAAAACTGAGGAAGGTTGCAACAAAAAAAGGCACGGCCATAGTAGGCCGCAGCTCCGCCGTGATGGATGTAGCAAATCCATCGCCGGTAGTAGAAAAATTCATGGATGGTTGCATCTTCTGGCTCAGCTGGTTGTAGTTCCCAGGGGTGGATGTTCACTCATTGGAGTGGATCTGGATGGATGGATGGAGCGGATTCAAGGCGGTGCTGTGGGGGCGCACGGGAGGAGCGCGAGCGAGCAGCGCGGCCGGTAGCATGCAACCTCTGCCATTCCATGGCGTAAAAGGTAGGGGACAGAAAAAGAGAGGGAGAAGTTGGAGGTTGCGAGGGAACGGAAAGTGGGGTGGGGCCACCAGGAAACGTGCGGCCGCGGAATCAGGAGCTATCAAACGAAACGATGGAACGCACAGTGCAAGTCCGGTGCTAACGCTTCAGCCGGCGCGTGGGGCTAAATGTTTCCCTGAATAATCTATATCTATACTTACTAATAAAGCAAGGTGTGTTTCTCCAAAAAAAAATCATTCACCATCGAAAAGATTTTTTTCTATTAGAGGTGGTACTAAATTTTTGTCCATTCATCTATTAGAAAAGGAAAAACTCCAAAATTTCATACATGGGCTGCCCGTGGTGTGGCCCAGCAAAACCAGCCCAGTTATTTTCATGCCCACGCAGTAAAGAAAACCCTATTTATCGCAACGATCGTCAAATATTCGCAAATTCACACAGGGCGCCCAAGCTGGGTTGAATAATTTTTTTCTGTTATGTTTCTATTTTTCTTTCTTGTTTCTTTTGTATTTTTTCCTTTCAAGTTTATTTTCTTTCTCCTTTTTTATAAATTAAAAATTTTCAGAAAAGTTCATAATATCAAAAAAATGATTTTTTTAAAAATGTTCGGAATTTTAAAATATATTTCATTTTAAAAAATGTTGAGAACATTAAATCTTTGTTCTCAATCCAAAATAGTCGCAAATTCGAACAGGGCGCCTAGTCTAACGTTGGAGTATGATCTTAAAGGTTTGAGCTGGTTGGTAGAACTCGTTTCTTCAAGTGGCTAGCAACACGTAGTTGACTCTTTCAGAGCATGATTTTGATCCTTCAACTCATCATTTTTTGGATTTTTTCGTGCCTTACATACACAGGTCGTCCTGGAGCCTACCAGTGTGCTAATGTGCGCTCCACACCCTATTTTACGCAACTAGTGTCATATAGTTGCCCCCACACAGTTGGCCCAAGAAAAAATTGCTTCGTCGCACACGCGGTATTGGGCCTCAGCCGCACTCCCCTATTGGGTCATCCGAGGGAGCAATTGTTTTTCTCGGGCCAATAAAAGAGAATTTGTTGGTTTGGCTAGAATAAAAAATTATGAGCACATGAGCGCTAAAATAATCAAAGAGAATAAATCTCAGTAAAGAAGGGACATGATGCAGTGCTTTGTTAATGAGCCATGTAAGAAGAGATCAACTACTAAAGAATTTTGAACAAAGCGGGATAAGGCTCAATGCGATACCGTCCAGAATCCATGAACGCGGCAACGAGAACGGTGGCACACGGCGTTGACGAGATCGGCGGCACGGGACATTGAGAAGATCGGTGACACGCGACGTCTAAGCCATCTACGACACCTGCGCCGAGGAGATCGATGATGCAAACACACACGGTATTCTTGGCGGCCGGTGTGCTCTGGTATCAATTAGTATCAATTAGAACGTGGATAGTACGTACATGTATAGAATTAGGGGTAGTTTGGTCTTTTCCCGTGCTTATAAATGGAAAAGGAAAAAAGAAAATCACTAAAAGAAGAGAAGTGGTATGGTAATCAAGAAGCCAATGATCAAAGTGGCAATTTGGCCAAGCCCATCTTGGAAGTGGCAATTCTGAGAAGCCACGTATTGAAAGTGGCAAATATCCAATTTTCTCCCCAAGAATATTGGATATTTGCCACTTTCATTACGTGGCTTCTCAAAATTGCCACTTTTAAGATTGGTTTCGCAAAATTGCCACTTTGCTCGTTGGCTCCTTGATTACTATGCCACTTCCCTCGTTTTAGTGATTTTCTTTTTCCCCTTTCCATTTATAAGCACTGGAAAAGACCAAACTACCCCTAATTCTCGTTCGAGCAGAGGAAAGAACAAGCCACACAAACACCTTGCTGACGCCGCCTGCCCGGTCCCCGTCGTTGCTCGCTCGGCCCAACCGCTATCGCCGCTTGCCCTTGTGCCTGCGCGCCATAGCCGCTCAGTCCGGCCGCCTGCTCGGCGCTCGCGCCACTCGTCCTGGTGTCACCGCTCGGCTAGGATGAGGAGGCGGGAGGGCGCATCCCAAGAGGATGAGGAGGTGGAGGGAGATGGGCGCGTGGCCATGGAGGAGTTGTTGTCAGCCGGCGGGAGTTCCTCTGGACGCTTGTTCACGTATGTTTGAGAAAGTAGGAGAAACTGGTAGTATTATGCAGAGAAGTTTGCCTAGATTGTTTTGGAGAGTGAGAGTGCATACATTTGTTCTGACTGCAGAGAAATAGAATTGTTTTATATTGTTGTGTTAGGATTCATGCAAGATTGTTTTATGGCATTTAAAACCATGATGGTATATCACCAGATGTATTATATAGTACTATTTTTCAGTTCCTTGGGTTGCTTCGGTATCCTTTTTCCTATCTGAATTTTCGTCAGAATGCAAGATGTTCTCAAATGTCTTGAATTTTAGTCAAAATGCAAGATTTTTCGAAATGTCCTGCTGGTTATATGACTGTACCTGATATGCTCTTGTTTTGTTTGAAGGATGTTCTCTAGGTGTGTCCGTAGAGCATTCCATATTTTATTGTTGAACCTTTTTGGACTGCTGTCACACACCACTATACTATCTTGTGCTCAAATAACGTAGGCAAAGATTCATTTGTTTTACCTGAATGGAAAGAGAAGATCATGACAAGGGCGAGCACTCGACGTTTTTTTTACATCTTAATCTGAACATGAGAAAAATTGTGCTAACTAAATGTTGGATATTTATATCCACATAGTAGACCACAAATTTCTACAATATGAGTGTATTGACCAGAACAAAATGTTGGAATAACCATACTGTAAACGACAAAAACTAAGTATAATCTACTAAATATCCACACAGTACGTCGACACGAGAATAATAATAATCAGACATAAACTGGGCATAATTTGTTGCATCTCATGACTCACTTAAATTTTGAGTTCCAAGCTCATTGAAATTGTGAGTTCATATCTCACATAAGCAACACACTGAATAAAACTACTAGTAAGTTCACTTCTACATAACAAGCATATTGAAAGTACTTGTTCACATCTAACATAATGCAATCTCAAACAGATCATTCATCCAACTGATAGCTTCCTCTTTGGAATCATCTTCTTTGGTGGAGCCGTTGTTGGCATCCTCCTTGGGGTCATCTTCTTTGGTGGAGCTGCTATTGGCATCCTCTTTGGGGTAGTTCTAGTGGTTTGTGAAGAACTACACTCTCCCAACAAGATAGCAAGGTGACTCCACACATACATATTATCACATTTAGATAAAGTATTTTTGTTCCCCATTTGGACATTTCTGAACATAGAGATATTTATCATTACAGCTTACCTTCTAGTGATCATGATTGGACTGTCCTACAATATTTGTTCTCTACTAGGTCTTTCTGGGTTGCTAGGTTCAGCTGGCCTAGCTTTTGTACTGTTCTTTCTAGGCTTCCTCTTCCTGCAATTCAACAAAAAAATATTTTTGGCATGATGTGATAATTTAAGCTTTGGCTGGAAGAAAACACTTGCCTTTTTTGGTTCCATTGAGTGGACACTTGTAACTAGCTTTCCCATGACCCTTTTCGCAACATATCTTGGAGGCCACTGGCCCTCTAATCATTTTTTCCCTTAGAATTGGTGGGAGCGGTGCTATCATCCTTGGGAGCATCATTGGCACCTTTTTTCTTGTGGCCACCTTCAAGACATCCTTTGATCCTCAATTTCCTTTGTCTTCCTTTATTTCTTTTCACAAGTGGTGCCCCCACAACAAATCGTAGCTCCATACGTGACCATTGTGACTTATCTGTCATTGGCTCAATCTCTCTCCCATAAGCAGCCTTGAATCTGTCCACAGAGTAGTGCTCATGCACAAATTGTTCACGATTTACTATCTTTTGTGATGTCACAGAGGCCAAGACATGTTGACATGGCTTACCAGTGTCCTTCCATTCAAGACAAGTACATGTTTGCTGATTTAGCTTCACGGCATGCCTTTCATAGTTCTTACTATTATTCCACACCTCTGCACTCCAATTAGCAGATTCCGCTACTTTCAAGTGCCCCAAACCTCTAGTATTTGCTCTGAGTTGAACCATAATTGCCGGTAGTATCTGTCCAGGTGGTAGCCTTTCTCCAATCCTTCTCCTCTTCCTCCATAAAAGCATGATCATCTCTCTAATCTTATCAGCTAGTTCAGCAACAGGTAAATCCTTAATCTCTCGGATCCAGTTGTTAAAAACCTCTACTACATTATTAGTGATATAGTCACACTTGATATCTGGATTGACGACACACCTCATCCACTTCAGAGTGTGGTACTGACACAACCATTTCCATACCTCATCTGATTGTTTAATGATTGACGTCATATGTTCAGTGAACACATCTTCCCTATAAGCCCTTGCTGCAGGATACATCCTTCCAAAGCCATAGAACCTTTTTGAAAAATTCTTCATAAGATTGTAAAAACATTACCTTTGTTCAGCATTGGTAAACACATTATTTGCCGCATTCTCCAAGCCTTTGCAAGCATCTGTGCACACTGCAAGAAGTGGAGGATCTCCTATTGCCATCTTAAGTTGATTCATAAACCATGTCCAATTGTCTTCTGTCTCAGATGCAATGAACCCAAAAGCAAGTGGATACATCCAATTGTGACCATCAACTGACATAGCTGAGACTAAATGTCCATTCCACCTTCCATTTAATGTAGTAGAATCTATACTCAGATGTGGTGTACATCCTTCCAAAAATCCATCAATGCATGGTTTAAGTGCAAAGAAAACCCGATGGAAATACACATTACCATCTAATTCCAGTACTTCAATCTCCACAACACTTCCAGGTGACCTCTTCAGTACCTCAGCCTTCTATTTATATAACATCTCAAAACTCTCTTCCCATTTACCATAAACCTCTGCAAGAGCTTTTTCTTTCAAGAAAATTGGATATTTGCCACTTTCAATACGTGGCTTCTCAAAATTGCCACTTTCAAGATTGGTTTCGCAAAATTGCCACTTTGCTCGTTGGCTCCTTGATTACTATGCCACTTCCCTCATTTTAGTGATTTTATTTTTCCCTTTTGCATTTATAAGCACAGGAAAAGACCAAACTACCCCTGATTCTATGTACACAGTACACGTACTGAGATCTGATTATCTGCATCTGGTATTCTCGTTCGAGCAGAGGAAAGAACAAGCCACACAAACACCTTGTTGACGTTGCTTGCCCGGTCGCCGTCGTTGCTCGCTCGGCCCGATCGCTATCACCGCTTGCCCTTGTGCCCGCGCGCCACAGCTGCTCAGTTCGGCCTCCTGCTCGGCGCTCGAGCCTCTCGTCCTGGTCTCACCGCTCGGCTGGGACGAGGAGGCGGGAGGGCGCATCCCAGGAGGATGAGGAGGTGGAGGGATATGGGCGCGTGGCCATGGAGGATTTTTTGTCGGCCGGCGGGAGTTCCTCTGGACGCTTGTGCACATGTGTTTGAGAAAGTAGGAGAAATTGGTAGTGTTTTGCAGAGAAGTTTGCCTAGATTGTTTTGGAGAGTTTGAGTGGGTACATTTGTTCTGACTGCAGAGAAATAGAATTGTTTTAGATTGTTGTGTTAGGATTCATGCAAGATTGTTTTATGGCATTTAAAACCATGATGATATATCACCAGATGTATGATATAGTACTATTTTTCAGTTCCCTGGGTTGCTTCAATATCCCTTTTCCTATCTGAATTTTTGTCAGAATGCAAGATGTTCTCAAATGTCATGAATTTCAGTCAGAATGCAAGATTTTCCCAAATGCACTACTGGTTATATGAATGTACCTGATATGCTCTCGTTTTGTTTGAAGGATGTTCTCTAGCTATGTCTGTAGAGCATTCCAGATTATATTGTTGAACCTTTTTGGACTGCTGTCACACACCACTGTACTATCTTGTGCTCAAATAACATAGGCAAAGATACATTTGTTTTCCCTGAATGGAAAGTGAAGATCATGAGAAGGATGAGCAGTGGAAGTATTTTTTACATCTTAATCTGAACATGAGAAAAACTGTGCTGACTAAATGTTGGATATTTATATCCACGCAGTAGACTACAAATTTCTACAATATGAGTGTATTGACCAGAACAAAATGTTGGAACAACCATACTATAAATGACAAAAACTAGGTATAATCTGCTATATATCCACACAGTACATCGACATGAGAAGAATAATAATGAGACATAAACTGGGCATAATCTGTTGCATCTCATGACTCACTTTAATTTTGAGTTCCAAGCTCATTGAAATTGTGAGTTCATATCTCACATAAGCAACACACTGAATAAAACTACTAGTAAGTTCACTTCTACATAACAAGCATATTGAAAGTACTGGTTCACATCTGACATAATGCAATCTCAAACAGATCATTCATCCAACAGATAGCTTCCTCTTTGGAGTCATCTTCTTTGGTGGAGCTGATGTTGGCATCCTCCTTGGGGTCATCTTCTATGGTGGAGCTGCTGTTGCATCCCCTCTGGGGTAGTTTTAGTGGTTTGTGAAGAACTACCCTCTCCCAACAAGATAGCAAGGCGGCTGCACACATATATATTATCACATTTAGATAAAGTATTTTTGTTCCCCATTTGGACAATGCTGAACACAAAGATATTTGTCATTTCAGCTTACCTTCTAGTGACCATGCTTGGACTTTCCTGCAATATTTGTTCTCTAGTAGGTCTTTCTGGGTGCTAGGTTCAGCTGGCCTAGCATTTGTACTATTCTTTCTAGGCTTTCTCTTCCTGCAATTCAACAAAACAATTTATTTTTGGCATGATGTGATAATTTAAGCTTTGACTGAAAGAAAAACACTTGCCTTTTTTTGTTCCATTGAGTGGACACTTGTAACTAGCTTTCCTATGACCCTTTTCGCCACATCTTGCAAGTCATTGGCCCTCCAATCATTTTTTTCCCATTAGAATTGGTGGGAGCGGTGCTATCATCCTTGGGAGCATCATTGGCACCTTTTTTTTCTTGTGGCCACCTTCAAGACATCCTTTGATCCTCAATTTCATTTGTCTTCCTTTATTTCCTTTTTGCAAGTGGAGCCCCCACAAAAAATGGTAGCTCCACACGTGACCATTGTGATTTATTTGTCATTGGATCAATCTCTCTCCCATAAGCAGCCTTGAATCTGTCCACAGAGTAGCACTCATGCACAAATTGTTCACGATTTACTCTCTTTTGTGATGTCACAAAGGCGAAGACATGTTGACATGTCTTACCAGTGTGCTTCCATTCAAGACAAGTATAGGTCTACTGATTTAGCTTCACGACATGCCTTTCACAGTTCTTGCTATTTTCCCACACCTCTGCACTCCAATTAGTAGACTCCACTACTTTCAAGTGCCCCAAACCTCTAGTATTTGCTCTCAGTTGAACCATAATTGCCGGTAGTATCCGTCCAGGTGGTAGCCTTTCTCCAATCCTTGTTCTCTTCCTCCACGAAAGCATGATCATCTCTCTAATCTTATCAGCTAGTTCAGCAACAGGTAAATCCTTAATGTCTCGGATCCAGTTGTTAAAAACCTCTACCACATTATTAGTGATATAGTCACACTTGATATCTGGATTGAAGACACACCTCATCCACTTTAGAGTGTGGTACTCACTCAACCATTTCCATACCTCATCTGATTGTTTAATGATTGTTGTCATATGTTCAGTGAACACATCTTCCCTATAAGCCCTTCCTGCAGGGTACATCCTTCCAAAGCCATGGAACCATTTTGAAAAATTCTTCATAAGATGGTAATAACATTCCCTTTGTTCAGCATTGGTAAACACATTCTTCACCGCATTCTCCAAGCCTTTGCAAGCATCTGTGCACACTGCAAGAAGTGGAGGATCGCCTATTGCCATCTTAAGTTGATTCATAAACCACGTCCAATTGTCTTCTGTCTCAGATGCAATGAACCCAAAAGCAAGTGGATACATCCAATTGTGACCATCAAATGCCGTAGCTGAGGCTAAATGGCCATTCCACCTTCCATTCAATGCAATAGAATCTATACTTAGATGTGGTCTACATCCTTCCAAAAAGCCATCAATACATGGTTTAAGTGCACAAAAAACCCGATGAAAATACACATTACCATCTATTTCCAGTACTTCAATCTCCACAACACTTCCAGATGACCTCTTCAGTACCTCAGCCTTCCATTTATATAACATCTCAAAACTCTCTTCCCATTTACCATAAACCTCTGCAACAGCTTTTTCTTTCCCCCTCCAGACCGTGTCATATAGAATCGCGACTTTGTGTTGTTCTTGCAACTTTTTCTGTAATTATTTAGCACCTAGGTGAATTCCTAAGGATACTCACAGCCTTGTTAGCTACCCAGTCTTTCGATGGCTTTATGATCTTCACCCTGCTGCTTGAAACACTATCATATTGATCAACTAAAATTGTGACCTGCACATATAGAATTTAAAAATGAAGGAAAGTTATATTGTAAATAGACATACACAGAGATAAAAAAAATGAATGGAGGTTATATAGTTAGCCATCTTTCACCTTTACAATACATTTATCATCCTGCAGGCTGCCAACAATCCTCCAAGCAAAAACCTCACTTGACTTTCAGAACCCTCTAAATCTCTTTTTATCCGACTTCTCCGTGCCTATATCAAACTCCTCATTGATGGCAAATTCCCTCACTTCTAACCTAAATTCCTTTATTGATGGGTACATTTTGCCAAGGTCCATTTTTAGGTGGTCCTTATCATATGTAATCACTAGCTCATTTGGTATGGCATCACTAACAGGAATGGCAACACCATCATTATCACTGCCCTGCTCAACCATTCTACGACCCTTTGGTTCACTCTTATCTTTTTTCTCTTCTTCATCCTGCAAGCCCAAAATCTCACAGAACTGATCCTCACTCAGTAGTTCAATTCTACCTTCGTCATCATGTATCTCCACAATCTGCAAGTTATCCCAATCGGCTTCTGAAATAAGCGCTGCCTCTAGGTCATGCCTACTTGAAACAATTAAGAAAACATGAACACGAGTTTGGGTTAGCGGTCATAAACATGTCAAAAGTCACTATCAGATTTTTACAAAGCATATATGTAGAGGAACATAAATTCCTCTAGATTGTTTACTATTTCCCTTCTTCATTGATGCATGATGATTCAGAAATTCTACTATTTCAAAATTCTACTACCTTTACAATTAGGATAACTTTTACCTCTCATTATGATTTCAGGAAGAAATGAGTCTTTCAAGGTTCAGCTCTGTTGAATTAGTGGTTGTGACGACTGTGCTCTTTCTACTTTAGCGAATACACATCACTTTCTTTTTTGCATTCTTACTATATCTAGTACTGCTCCCATCATAGCCAGACCAACTTATGTTATTAGAAATTATCAAAGATAAACAGTAAATTGTACATGTAAATTGGCAGCCCATCAATGCCAGATAACAATGACCTTTCCCACCCTTTCTTGATTTAGATATAGGCTATCAAGAATTAGATGTAAACTATAGGGGTAGGCTATCATTTCACCTAGCAGGGAGCAGTTTAGGAATCACAATTGTAGTTTCCACACCAAATAAAAACTTAACCTTCTCCAAATTTTAGTTCTTGGCAGATTTTAGCAACTCAACACAAGTCAAGCAATCTCAATATAATTCAAGCAAGCATGCAAAGAGTATATGAGCAGCGGAAAGTAAAGCATGCAACTTGCAAGAAAGTAAATGGGGGGAGTTTGGAGGGAGCAAACGCAATGTTGACACGGAGATTTTTGGCGTGGTTCCGATAGATGGTGCTATCGTACATCCATGTTGATGGAGACTTCAACCCACGGAGGGTAACGGCTGTGCGAGTCCACGGAGGGCTCCACCCACGAAGGGTCCACGAATAAGCAACCTTGTCTATCTCATCATGGCCATCGCCCACGAAGGACTTGCCTCACTAGGGTAGATCTTCATGAAGTAGGCGATCTTCGTGCCCTTACAAACTCCTTGGTTCAACTCCACAATCTTGACGGAGGCTTCCAAGTGACACCTAACCAATCTAGTAGACACCACTCTCCAAAAGGTAATAGATGGTGTGTTGTTGATGAACTCCTTGCTCTTGTGCTTCAAATGATAGTCTCCCCAACACTCAACTCTCTCTCACAGATTTGGCTATGGTGGAAAGATGATTTGACTGGAAAGCAACTTGGGGAAGGCTAGAGATCAAGATTCATATGGTAGGATTGGAGTATCTTGGTCTCAACACATGAGTAGGTGGTTCTCTCTCAGAAAATGAGTAGTGGAAGTGTAGGTTTGTTCTGATAGCTCTCCCCACAAATGAAGAGTGGGTGGAGGGGTATATATAGCCTCCACACAAAATCTAATTGTTACACACAAATTCCCAAACTCGGTGGGACCAAATCAACAACCTCGGTCAGACCGGTTTAGGTCAAAATATGAACGTTAGGATTTTTGGTGGGACCAATATAGTCATCTCGGTGAGACCGATATCCTAAGGTTAGGGCATAACATAATCTCGGTGTGACCGATCGCATAAACTAGGTTGGACCAATTTCAGCAATAGGTACACAAAGGGTTGGTCAGGCAAACTCGGTGGGACTGATTCGCTCACTTCATTGAGACCGAAGTGTTACGAAAAGGAAACAGGGAGTTTGCAATGTAGACTCGGTGGGACCAATTTGCTCGTTTCAGTGAGACCGAAATGTTATAAAAAGGAAACAAAGAGTTTGCAATCCCATCTCGGTGAGACCGAGATCCCTATTGGTGAGACAGAAGTAACTAGGATTTGTGGCAGTGGCTATGTCAAATGAAACTTGGTGGCGCCAGATAGATCAAATCGGTGGGGCCGAATTTGACTTTAGGTTAGGACATATGTGGAAATGAGAAAGTGGTTGAGGGTTTTGGAGCATATCACTAAGCATTTTGAGCAAGTAAGCCATTAAGAAACACCTCATCCCCTTTTAATAGTATTGGCTTTCCTATGGACTCAATGTGATCTTGGATCACTAAAATGAAAATGTAGAGTCTTAAGCTTGTTGCCAATATATGTCCTTTGCATTTTGAGGGGTCCACATCTCTAGTCCATGCCATGCCAATCATTGAACTTTCTGAAATGATCATCTTGAAATAGCATTAGTTCAATGAACTATATGTTGTTAAGAATTACCAAAACCACCCAGGGATTATTTGCACTTTCAGTCTCCCCCTTTTTGGTAATTGATGACAACATATAGATCAAAGCTTCGACAAATGATAATAAGAATGAAGTACATTGTCGCTTTGAGAAGTATGTGATAAGCAAGAGCTCCCCCTACATTTGTTCATTGTTTAAAATTTGCTTTGGACTGCAAATGCACAATCTGTTAGGATAATTGGTTACTCTTCCATGTTACATACATCTTGGTGGAGCACTCAAAATGATGATAAGTAAGAACAAGCACTCATCACCAAGGCAAAGTGAATGATCATGCAAGAGGTAGATAATGTCATCATTCAAGCATAAGCATAAAGTGTGATATGTTCAAGCACATGATCATACAAAGTATCTCACACACAGAGACATAATGTATCTCACAAGCAAACAAAGCAAACAAAGCGAATAAGAAGCAAAAAGAGACAAATCTCTCTCTCTCTCCGAAGCCTGTGATCTATACACTTTCTCCCCCTTGGCAACAAGTTACCAAAAAGCTCGAAAATGCATAATGTTATGCGTCTCTCTAGGCTTGATCTTCGGAAGGAGGTGTTGAGATGACTCCAAGGACGAATGCATCTATAGATGATGTTGCAGCTGGAGGGGTTGCCACTGGAGGGGCAACAGGAGCTATGGGAGTTGTGGCTGCAGGTGCTGAAGTTGTAGCTCTAGTGACTGTCACTGTCACTGCTGCAGACCTTTGTGCCCTAGGCACTCTGTGGAACACTTGTGTAGTAGCTTTGCCCTTCCTCTCATATGCTTCTTCCTAGATTTCTTCAACAACTATCTGTATCTCAGTCACCTTCAAGTCTAGATCATAGAATTTTGTCTCAATGATCCTCTCCAAGCTCTCCTGGTTTTAAGTCAGGGTAGCTAGTCCTTTCTCAATCCTCAGGGTTGCTTGAATCATAAATCCAAGCTGGTCTTGCTTTGACTTGAGGAATACCTCTGATGCATCTGCTGCACTTGGCATCTTTGCTGCTTTTTCTGCTCTGGCTTTGTCCTTCTTCTCATGAGCTGCAACTGAAGATGGATCTTCAGCATCCATGACAACTGTGTTGTCCTCAAAGTCAGGCAGTAAAGGAAGATGTTCTTTGTCCAAAAGATACACTCCTTGCTTCATCTTGGAATTGATTGGCTCTTGGATGTGTGGAGCATATCCACAAGATCTCTTCTGGTCAGCTGATGTCCTTTTGATTGTCTCAACAATCAAGCTCATGGCCTTGAACTTCTATGCCACAACACCAAATAATTGTAGCAAGTTGATGGAATGGCCTCTGATCATCCTGTGATCTCCAGATTTGGGCAATAGAGTGTGCCTCAAGATGGTGTTTATGGTGGACAAACCAGGCAACAAATAGTAGACTGACCCAAACTTATGTGTCTCCAAGGCCTTATCTGGAATTTCCTTATACATCTTAGCCATGGTGTTATGATCTTTCTTCTTCTCAGCATACACATCTATAGCATTTTCTTCTTCTTCAGGGGCATGTATGAGCCTAGCTCACTCATCAACTATTGATTGGTGCCTCTGACCTTCTGTCATCCATACAATCCTTCCATCTGGATAGAAGTGAGTTGCTGAGTAGAATTGCATTATTAGCTCATCATTCCACTTGGTGAGCTTCTGACCAACAAAGTCATCAACACCATTTGCTTTGAAGCTTTCATGCACTCCTGGGAAATGATCAGCATTTGCATCAATGTATTTCCAGTCCACCCATCACATATCACTAACTGTGGGTTTCTTGTCCAGCAACACCGTCTCATAAAAATCATGTTGCTCTTTGGTGTGGAACCTGTAGTCCACTGCAGTCCTCCTCCTCACAGCATATGGATCTACTTGTCTCCATTTACTGAGACCAGCATCCTTTCTTTCCTTCCTATTTTCAGCAACTGGGTGACTATCATTGTGGTCTAGAATCTTGGGTTTGAGCTTCCTAAGCACTTGGGCTTCAGTTTCTTCCGCAGCTTCAGGCACTGGGGCCTTGTTCTTCTCTGTTGCAGGTATGTTCCCGGTGCTTCTCTTTGGAGCTTGAGCTGGAGCTTTGGGGTTGTCTTGGGCTTTTAAGGAACTTCCTGATACGTCTCCATCGTATCTATAATTTTTGATTGTTCCATGCCAATATTTTTCAACTTTCATATACTTTTGGCAACTTTTTATACTATTTTTGGGACTAACATATTGATCCAGTGCCCAGTGCCAGTTCCTGTTTATTGCATGTTTTATGTTTCACAGAAACCCAATATCAAACAGAATCCAAACGGGATAAAAACGGATGGAGAATTATTTTGAATATTTGGGATTTTCCGGAGGAAGAATGGTGCCCGAGGTGGCCACAAGACAGCGGGGCGCGCCCTCCCCCCTGGGCGCGCCTGGCACCCTCGTGGGCCACCCGTACGGCGGTTGACGCTCTTCTTTTGCCACAAGAAAGCTAATTTTATGAGAAAAATCTGGGCGAAAGATTCACCCCAATCGGAGTTACGGATCTCCGTATATAAAAGAAACGGTGAAGGGGCAGAATCTGGGAACGCAGAAATAGAGAGATAGATCCAATCTCGGAGGGGATATCGCCCCTCCCAAGCCAAGGGATCCAAGTACCAGAGGGGAAACCCTTCTCCCATCTAGGGAGAAGGTCAAGGAAGAAGAAGAAGAAGGGGGGCTCTCTCCCTCTTGCTTCCGGTAGCGCCGGAACGCCGCCGGGGGCCATCATCATCACCGCGATCTTCACCAACACCTCTGCCATCTTCACCAACATCTCCATCACCTTCCCCCCTCTATCTACAGCGGTCCACTCTCCCGCAACCCGGTGTACCCTCTACTTGAACATGGTGCTTTATGCTACAGATTATTATCCAATGATGTGTTGCCATCCTATGATGTCTGAGTAGATTTTTGTTGTCCTATTGGTGGTTGATGAATTGCTATGATTGATTTAATTTTCTTGTGGTTATGTTGCTGTCCTTTGGTGCCCATCATATGAGCGCGTGCGTGGATCACACCATAGGGTTAGTTGTATGTTGATAGGACTATGTATTGGAGGGCAAGAGTGACAGAAGCTTCTACCTAGCATAGAAATTGATGCATACGGGATTGAAGGGGGGCCAATATATCTTAATGGTTTTACCTTAATGAATGTTAGTAGTTGCGGATGCTTGCTAATAGTTCCAATCATAAGTGCATAGAATTCCAAGTCAGGGATGACATGCTAGTAGTGGCCTCTCCCACATAAAACTTGCTATCGGTCTAGTAAAGTAGTCAATTGCTTAGGGACAATTCCGCAACTCCTACCACCACTTTTCCACACTCGCTATATTTACTTTATTGCATCTTTATCTAAACAGCCCCTACTTTTTATTTACGTGTTCTTTATTATCTTGCAAACCTATCCTATCACACCTACAAAGTACTTCTAGTTTCATACTTATTCTAGGTAAAGCGAACATCAAGCGTGCGTAGAGTCGTATCAGTGGCCGATAGGACTTGAGAGAGTATTTGTTCTACCTTTAGCTCCTCGTTGGGTTCTACAGTCTTACTTATCGAAAGAGGCTACAACTATCCCGTATACTTGCGGGTTATCAAGACCTTTTTCTGGCGCCGTTGCCGGGGAGTCATAGCGTGGGGTGAATATTCTCGTGTGCTTGTTTGCTTTATCACTAAGTAATTTTTATTTGCTGTTCTTAGTTGTTCTCTATCTTTAGTTATGGATATGGAACACGAAATACCAAAAAAAATTAGGTGTAGTTGCTACTCATGGAGATGGGGAACCTCCTAAAACCCTCGATGCTCGCTATGTTCACAATATTATGTACTACTTTGATAATCCTGAGAAACCCCCATTCAATTATGTAATGGGAGTAACGTTGGATCAACGTGAATACTTTAGGGATTATCGCTTGACACAAAAAGGGAAACTATTATGGGATCAAATTAATATGTTGCGTTGGTATGCTCGGGATCTATGCTTGAGATATGATTATAATTGTTGCTCTAGGATGAAGGCTCCACACCTTCCCTTTTCATGCAAATTTAATGATAATGAAACCTTAGCTTCTTATGCTAATGGTATATATGATTACTATGATGTTGAACGAATTGAAGAATTTGTTGCTTTTAAGGCTGCTTATGAAATTGAATCTTTGTTTGAAAAGTATGAAGCTTTAGGTGATGATGTTTATAGGCCTAAAAATTTTGCTATATTGAAATATTGCTATGAAAATTATGAATACAATTACAATATTGATGCATTTATTGAGAAGGTCTCCGCTGTCCAAGAAGAGACTAATATTTTGCAGGAAGCTATGGAAGAAGAAATTGATGAAACTGTGAGCTCATTGGATGAAAAAGATGATGAGGAGGGCGAAGAACGAAAGGAGGAAGAGCGGATTGATCACCCGTGCCCACCTTCTAATGAGAGTAACTCTTCAACTCATACATTGTTTAATTCCCCTTCGTGCTTACCGAAGGATGACTGCTATGATGATTGCTATGATCCCGTTGATTCTCTTGAAATATCCCTTTTTGAAGATACTTGCTATGCTTGTGGCCAAGATGCCAATATGAATTATGCTTATGGAGATGAACTTGCTATAGTTCCTTATGTTAAACATGAAATTGTTGCTATTGCACCCACGCATGATAGTCCTATTATCTTTTTGAATTCTCCCGACTACACTATATCAGAGAAGTTTGTGCTTATTAAGGATTATATTGATGGGTTGCCTTTTACCATTGCACATGATGATTTTGATGAATGTAATATGCATGTGCTTGCTGCTCCTACTTGCAATTATTATGAGAGAGGAACTATATCTCCACCTCTCTATGTTTCCAATATGATAAAATTGCAAGAAACTACTTATACTATGTATTGGCCTTTACTATGTGTGCATGAATTGTTCTTTTATGACATGCCGATGCATAGGAAGAGAGTTAGACTTCATTATTGCATGATATATGTTACTTTGTGCTCACTACTAAATTACAAATCATTGTTAATTAAAATTGGCTTTGATATACCTTGGGATCCGGGTGGATCCATTACTTGAGCACTATATGCCTAGCTTAATGGCTTTAAAGAAATCGCTGCCAGGAAGACAACCCGGAAGTTTTAAAGAGTCATTTATTTCTGATGAGTGCTTTTGTATAGTTTAAAAACATAAAAAATAAAGAGGGGAACCCAAAAAATTTCAAAAAGGAAAGTGAAAGTGAGAAAGACAAGCATTGTTGAAGTGGGAGCTAGGCTTGAACTTTGTTCAGGCTCACGAAAACTTTGTGGATCTTGATTACAGAAACTTTTCAACAAAAATAATTATCCCCTTGTACAATTCCGTTGTATTATAAAAATAATGTGCTAAGGTTTGCCTTTAGGATGTTTATAATGCTTGTTGGTTTGTATGGTGCAGGACAGAAACTTTGGCTGTAGTGCGTGATTTTATGTTTTTAACTGGAACGTCAATTGGTTCAGATTATTTTTGCACTGTCTTGATATACAACTTGTTTATTTTTCCTAATTTTGGTAGAATTTTTGGGGTAACATAAATATGGTGGATGTTCAGATTGCTACAGACTGTTCTATTTTTGATAGATTCTGTTTTTGATGCATAGTTTGCTTGTTTTGATGAATCTATCAATTTATATTAGTGGATTATGTTGGGGAACATAGTAATTTCGAAAAAAATCCTACGCACACGCAAGATCATGGGGATGCATAGCAACGAGAGGGGAGAGTGTTGTCCACGTACCCTCGTAGACCGAAAGCAGAAGCGTTAGAACAACGTGGTTGATGTAGTCGTACGTCTTCACGGCCCGACCGATCAAGCACCGAAACTACGGCACCTCCGAGTTCTAGCACATGTTCATCATCTTGTGCTTGTGATTCCATCTCCGAAGCACCGTCGTGATCATCATCGTCACTGGCGCGACACCTTGATCTCCATCATAGCATCGTTGTCGTTACGCCATCTATTGCTTCTACGACTATCGCTACCGCTTAGTGATAAAGTAAAGCAATTACAGGGCGCTTGCATTTCATACAATAAAGCGACAACCATATGGCTCCTGCCAGTTGCCGATAACTCGGTTATAAAACACGATCATCTCATACAATAAAATATAGCATCAAGTCTTGACCATATCACATCACAACATGCCCTGCAAAAACAAGTTAGACGTCCTCTACTTTGTTGTTGCAAATTTTACGTGGCTTCTATGGGCTGAGCAAGAACCGTTCTTACCTACGCATCAAAACCACAACGATAGTTTGTCAAGTTAGTGTTGTTTTAACCTCCGCAAGGACCGGGCGTAGCCACACTCGGTTCAACTAAAGTTGGAGAAACTGACACCCGCCAGCCACATGTGTGCAAAGCATGTCGGTAGAACCAGTCTCGCGTAAGCATACGCGTAATGTTGGTCTGGTCCGCTTCATCCAACAATACCGCCGAACCAAAGTATGACATGCTGGTAAGCAGTATGACTTGTATCGCCCACAACTCACTTGTGTTCTACTCGTGCATATAACATCTACGCATAAAACCAGGCTCGGATGCCACTGTTGGGGAACGTATTAATTTCAAAAAAAATCCTACGCACACGCAAGATCATGGTGATGCATAGCAATGAGAGGGTAGAGCATTGTCCACGTACCCTCGTAGATCGAAAGTGGAAGCGTTAGAACAACGTGGTTGATGTAGTCGTACGTCTTCACGGCCCGACCGATCAAGCACCGAAACTACGGCACCTCCGAGTTCTAGCACACGTTTAGCTCGATGACGTCCCTCGAACTCCGATCCAGCCGAGTGTCGAGGGAGAGTTTCGTCAACACAACGGCGTGGTGACGATCTTGATGTTCTACCGTTGCAGCGCTTCGCCTAAGCACCGCTACAATATTATCGAGGAGGACTATGGTGGAGGGGGGCACTGCACACGGCTAAGAGATCAAGAGATCAATTGTTATGTCTATGGGGTGCCCCCCTGCCCCCGTATATAAAGGAGCAAGGGGAGGAGGCGCCCGACTAGGGAGAGGTGCGCCAAGGGGGAGTCCTACTCCCACTAGGAGTAGGACTCCTCCTATTTCCTAGTAGGAGTAGGAGAGGGGGAAGGAAAGGGAGAGGACGAGAAGGAAAGAGGGGGCCGGCCCCCTTGCCCTAAACCAATTCGGTTTGGGCCTTGGGGGGGCGCGCCCCACACTCCCCTTGCTGCCCTCTATTTCCACTAAGGCTCATTAAGCCCTCGGGGGGGTTCCGGTAACCCTCGGTACTCCGGTAAAATCCCGATTTCACCCGGAACACTTCCGACATCCAAATATAGGCTTCCAATATATCAATCTTCATGTCTGGACCATTTCGAGACTCCTCGTCATGTCCGTGATCACATCCGGGACTCCGAACAACCTTCGGTACATCAAAACTCATAAACTCGTAATATAACTGTCATCGAAACCTTAAGCGTGCGGACCCTACGGGTTCAAGAATTATGTAGACATGACCGAGACACGTTTCTGGTCAATAACCAATAGCGGAACCTAGATGCTCATATTGACTCCTACATATTCTACGAAGATCTTTATCGGTCAAACTGCATAACAACATACATTGTTCCCTTTGTCATCGGTATGTTACTTGCCCGAGATTAGATCGTCGATATCTCAATACCTAGTTCAATCTCGTTACCGGTAAGTCTCTTTACTCATTACGTAATGCATCATCCCACAACTAACTCATTAGCCACATTGCTTGCAAGGCTTATAGTGATGTGCATTACCGAGAGGGCCCAGAGATACCTCTCCGACAATCGGAGTGACAAATCCTAATCTCGAAATATGCCAACTCAACATGTACCTTCGGAGACACCTGTAGAGCTCCTTTATAATCACCCAGTTACGTTGTGATGTTTGGTAGCACACAAATTGTTCCTCCGGTAAACGGGAGTTGCATAATCTCATAGTCATAGGAACATGTATAAGTCATGAAGAAAGCAATAGCAACATACTAAACGATCAAGTGCTAAGCTAACGGAATGGGTCACATCATTCTTCTAATGATGTGATCCCGTTAATCAAATGACAACTCATGTCTATGGCTAGGAAACACAACCATCTTTGATCAACAAGATAGTCAAGTAGAGACATACTAGTGACACTATGTTTGTCTATGTATTCACACATGTATTATGTTTCCGGTTAATACAATTCTAGCATGAATAATAAACATTTATCATGAAATCAGGAAATAAATAATAATTTTATCATTGCCTCTAGGGCATATTTCCTTCAGTCTCCCACTTGCACTAGAGTCAGTAATCTAGTTCACATCGCCATGTGATTTAACACCAATATTCATATCTGTATATGATTAACACCCATAGTTCACATCGTCATGTGACCAACACCCAAAGGGTTTACTAGAGTCAATAATCTAGTTCACAGCGTTATGTGATTAACACCCAAAGAGTACTAAGGTCTGATCATGTTTTGCCCGTGAGAGAAACTTAGTCAAAGGGTCTGTCACATTCAGAGCCATATGTATTTTTCAAATATTCTATGTCTACAATGCTCTGCATGGAGCTACTCTAGTTAATTGCTCCCACTTTCAATATGTATCCAGATTGAGACTTAGAGTCATCTGGATCGGTGTAAAAGTTCACACCGATGTAACTCTTTACGACGAGCTCTTTTATCACCTCCATAATCGAGAAATATTTCCTTAGTCCTCACTAAGGATATTCTTGACCAATGTCCAGTGATCTGCTCCTAGATCACTATTGTACTCCCTTGCCAAATTCAGGGCAAGGTATACAATAGGTCTGGTACATAGCATAGCATACTTTTATAGAACCTATGACTGAGGCATAGGGGATGACTTTAATTCTCTTTTGTATTTTCTTCCGTGGTCAGGATTTTAGTCTTACTCAATTTCACACCTTTGCAACACAGGCAAGAACTCTTTCTTTGACTGTTCCATTTTGAACTACTTCAAAATCTTGACAAGGTATGTACTTATTGAAAAACTTATCAAGCGTCTTGATCTATCTCAATAGATCTTGAAGCTCAATACGTAAGTAGCTTTACTTAGGTCTTTCTTTTAAAGAACTCCTTTCAAATACTCCTTCATGCTTTCTAGAAAAATTCTACATCATTTCTGATCAACAATATGTTACTTACATATATTTATCAAAAAGGCGGTAGTGCTCCTACGCACTTTATTGTAAATACAGGCTTCACCGCAAGTCTATATAAAACTATATGCTTTGATCAACTTATCAGAGCATATATTCCAACTCTGAGATGCTTGCACCAGTCCATAGATGGATCGCTGGAGCTTGCACATTTTGTTAGCACCTTTAGGATTGACAAAACCTTCTGGTTGCATCATATACAACTCTTTTTTAAGAAAACCCTTAAGGAATGCAGTTTTGACATCCATTTGCCAGATTTCATAAAATGTGGCAATTGCTAATATGATTTGGACAGACTTAAGCATCGCTACAGTTGAGAAAATCTCATTGTAGTCAACACCTTGAACTTGTCGAAAAACCTTTTTGCGACAAGTCGAGCTTTGTAGATAGTAACACTACTATCAGCATCTGTCTTCCTCTTGAAGATCCATTTATACAATATGGCTTGCCGATCATTGGGCAACTCCACCAAAGTCCACACTTCGTTCTCATACATGGATCCCATCTCTGATTTCATGGCCTCAAGCCATTTCGCGGAATCTGGGCTCATCGTCGCTTCCTCATAGTTCGTAGGTTCATCATGGTCTAGTAACATGACTTCCAGAACAGGATTACCGTACCACTCTGGTGCGGACTGTACTTTGGAAGACCTACGAGGTTTTGTAGTAACTTAATCTGAAGTTTCATGATCATCATCATTAGCTTCCTCACTAATTGGTGTAGGAATCACTGGAACTGATTTCTGTGATGAACTACTTTCCAATTCGGGAGAAGGTACAAATTACCTTATCAAGCTCTACTTTCCTCCCACTCACTTCTTTCGAGAGAAACTCCTTCTCTATAAAGGATCCATTCTTAGCAACGAATGTTTTGCCTTCGGATCTGTGATAGAAGGTGTACCCAACAGTTTCCTTTGGGTATTCTATGAAGACACACTTCTCCGATTTGGGTTCGAGCTTATCAGGTTGAAACCCTTTTCACATAAGCATCGCAACTCCAAACTTTTAAGAAATGACAACTTAGGTTTACTGCTAAACCATAGTTCATACGGTGTTGTCTCAACGGATTTAGATGGTGCCCTATTTAAAGTGAATGTAGCTATCTCTAATGCATAACCCCAAAACGATAGTGGTAAACCGGTAAGATACATCATAGATCACACCATATCCAATAAAGTGCGGTTACGACGTTCGGACACACCATTATGTTGTGGTGTTCCATGTGGCGTGAGCTTTGCAACTATTGTTTAAAATGAAGGCCAAACTCGTAACTCAAATATTCTTCTCTATGATCAGATTGTAGAAACTTTATTTTCTTGTTACGATGATTCTCCACTTCACTCTGAAATTCTTTTGAACTTTTCAAATGATTTAGACTTGTGCTTCATTAAGTAGATATACGCATATCTGCTCAAATCATCTGTGAAGGTCAGAAAATAACGATACCCGCCACGAGCATCAACACTCATTGGACCGCATACATCGGTATGTATTATTTCCAACAAGTTAGTAGCTCGTTCCATTTTTCCGGAGAATGGAGTTTTAGTCATCTTGCCCAAAAGGCACGGTTCGCAAGCATCAAATGATTCATAACCAAGTGATTCCGAAAATCCATCTTTATGGAGTTTCTTCATGCGCTTTACACCGATATGACCCAAACGGCAGTGCCACAAATAAGTTGCACTATCATTATTAACTTTGCATCTTTTGGCATCAACATTATGAATATGTGTATCACTATGATCAAGATTCAATAAACCATCACCATTGGGTGTATGACCATAGAAGGTTTTATTTATGTAAATAGAATAACAATTTATTCTCTATCTTAGATGAATAATCGTATCGCAATAAACATGATCTTATCATATTTATGCTCAACGCAAACGCCAAATAACATTTATTTAGGTTTGACACTAATCTCGAAAATATAGGGAGTGTGTGGTGATGATCATATCAATCTTGGAACCACTTCCAACACACATCGTCACTTCACCCTCAACTAGTCTCTGTTTATTCTATAACTCCTGTTTCGAGTTACTAATTTTTAGCAACCGAACAAGTATCAAATACTTAGGGGCTACTATAAACACTAGTAAAGTACACATCAATAACTTGTATATCAAATATACTCTTGTTCACTTTGCCATCCTACTTATTTCCGCTTCTAGTGACCATTTCCTTTGCAGTAGAAGCACTCAGTTTCAGGCTTTGGTCCAGGTTTGGGATCTTGCACGGGAGTGACAACTTGCTTGCCATTCTACTTGAAGTTCCCTTTCTTTCCCTTTGCCCTTTACTTGAAACTAGTGGTCTTGTCGATCATCAACACTTTGATGCTCTTTCTTGATTTCTACCTTCGTCGATTTCAACATCACAAAGAGCTCGGGAATCGTTTTTGTAATCCCTTGCATACTATAGTTCATCACGAAGTTCCAATAACTTGGTGATGGTGACTAGAGAACTCTGTTAATCACTATCTTATCTGGAAGATTAACTCCCACTTGATTCAAGCGATTGTAGTACCCAGATAATCTAAGCACATGCTCACTAGTTGAGTGATTCTCCTCCATCTTTTAGCTATAGAACTTGTTGGAGACTTCATATCTCTCAACTCGGGTATTTGCTTGAAATATTAACTTCAACTCCTGGAACATCTCATATGGTCCATGACGTTCAAAACGTCTTTGAAGTCCCGATTCTAAGCCGTTAAGCATGGTGCACTAAACTATCAAGTAGTCATCATATTGAGCTAGCCAAACGTTCATAACGTCTGCATCTGCTCCTGCAATAGGTCTGTCACCTAGCGGTGCATCAAGGACATAATTCTTTTGTGCAACAATGAGGATAAACTTCAGATCACAGATCCAATCTGCATCATTGCTACTAACATCTTTCAACACAATTTTCTGTGAACATATCAAAATAAACATATGAAAGCAACGACGCGAGCTATTGATCTACAACATAATTTGTAGAATACTACCAGGACTAAGTTCATCATAAATTTAAGTTCAGTTAATCATATTACTTAAGAACTCCCACTTCGACAGACATCTCTCTGGTCATCTAAGTGATCACGTGATCCAAATCAACTAAACCATGTCCGGTCATCACATGAGATGGAGTAGTTTTCAATGGTGAACATCACTATGTTGATCATTGATACGTCCATTTTGCATCATGCTTTTATGTCAATATTTATTGCATTATGGGCTGTTATTTCACGTTATGTCACAATACTTATGGCTATTCTCTCTTATTTTACAAGGTTTACATAAAGAGGGAGAATGCCGACAGCTGGAATTCTAGGCTGGAAAAGGAGCAAATATTGAAGGACTATTCTGCACAACTCCAAAAGTCCTGAAACTCAACGGAATACCTTAGAATAAATAAAGAAAAATCATCGCCAAAGAT
>NC_041383.1:310505585-310551529 GCF_002162155.2 Triticum dicoccoides | reverse complement strand
GCGCGCCCCCTACCTCGTGGGCCCCCTGGTGGCTCTCCGACGTCCATCTTCTCCCGTATGAAGTCTTTCGATGAGAAAAAAATAGAGGAGAACCTTTTGGAATGAGACTCCACCGCCACGAGCTATTCTGCCGGGGACCAATCTAGGGCTCCGGCAGAGCTGTTCTGCCGGGGATAATTCCCTCCGGGAGGGGGAAATCATCACCATCGTCATCACCAACGCTCCTCTCATCGGGAGAGGGCAATCTCCATCAACATCTTCACCAGCACCATCTCATCTCCAAACTCTAGTTCATCTCTTGTATCCAATTCTTGTCTCCAAGTCCGGGATTGGTGCTAGTAGGTTGCTAGTAGTGTTGATTACTCCTTGTAGTTGATGCTAGTTGGTTTATTTGGTGGAAGATCATATGTTCAGATCCTTTATGCACAATATTACCCCTCTGATTATGAACATGAATATGCTTTGTGAGTAGTTACGTTTGTTCCTGAGGACAAGGGAGAAGTCTTGCTATTAGTAGTCATGTGAATTTGGTATTCGTTCGATATTTTGATAAGATGTATGTTGTCTAACCTCTAGTGGTGTTATGTGAACGTCGACTACATAACACTTCACCATTATTTGGGCCTAGAGGAAGGCATTGGGAAGTAATAAGTAGATGATGGGTTGCTAGAGTGACAGAAGCTTAAACCCTAGTTTATGCGTTGCTTCATAAGGGGTTGATTTGGATCCATATGTTTCATGCTATGGTTAGGTTTACCTTAATACTTTTGTTGTAGTTGTGGATGCTTGCAATAGAGGTTAATCATAAGTGGGATGCTTGTCCAAGTAAGGGCAGTACCCAAGCACCGGTCCACCCACATATCAAATTATCAAAGTACCGAACGCGAATCATATGAGCGTGATGAAAACTAGCTTGACGATATTCCCATGTGTCCTCGGGAGCGCTTTTCCTATTATAAGAGTTTGTCCAGGCTTGTCCTTTGCTACAAAAAGGATTGGGCCACCTTGCTGCACTTTATTTACTTTTGTTACTTGTTGCTCGTTACAATTTATCCTATCACAAAACTATCTGTTACCACTTATTTCAGTACTTACAGAGAATACCTTGTTGAAAACTGCTTATCATTTCCTTCTGCTCCTCGTTGGGTTCGATACTCTTACTTATCGAAAGGACTACGATAGATCCCCTATACTTGTGGGTCATCAAGACTCTTTTCTGGCGCCGTTGCCGGGGAGTGAAGCGCCTTTGGTAGGTGGAATTTGGTAAGGAAAAATTTATTTAGTGTGTTGAAATTTTCTGTCACTTGTTACCATGGAAAGTAATTGTTTGAGGGGCTTGTTCGGGGTATCTTCACCCCGTCCAGTTGAGCCAAGAGTTGCTCCTCAACCTACTGAACCTATTGAATCTATTGAAAATGAAAGTGCTTTTCAGATTCCTTCGGGTATGATGGAAAAACTGCTAGCTAACACTTTCGCAGGAGATGGAACAAAGCATCCTGACGAACATCTACGCTTTGTGGATGATATTTGTGGACTATTTAAGTTTGCAGGTATACCCGATAATGCCGTTAAGAGGAAGGCTTTCCCTTTATCTTTGGAGGGAGACGCATTGACATGGTATAGGCTATGTGATGATACGAGATCATGGAACTATAAAAGATTGAAATTGGAATGTCATCAAAAGTATTACCCTATGCATCTTGTTCATCGTGATCGCAATTATATATATAATTTTTGGCCTCGCAAAGGAGAAAGCATCGCTCAAGCTTGGGGGAGGCTTAAATCAATGTTATATTCATGCCCCAATCATGAGCTCTCAAAATTGACAATTCTCCAGAATTTTTATGCTCGGCTTTCTGATAATAATCGCACCATGCTCGATACTTCTTGTGCTGGCTCTTTTATGATGAAGTCCATTGAATTTGGATCAAATTTATTGGACAGAATTAAACGCAACTCTGAAGATTGGGACCTCGACGAAGGTAAGGAGTAAGGTATTACACCTAAGTTTGATTGTGTTAAGTCTTTTATGGATACCGATATTTTCCGTAAGTTTAGCACTAAATATGGACTTGACTCTGAGATAGTAGCTTCTTTATGTGAATCTTTTGCTACTTATGTTGATCTCCCCAAGGAGAAGTGGTTTAAATATCATCCTCCCATAGAAGTAAAAGTAGCTGCACCTATTAAAGTTGAAGAAAAGATTTTCATTTATAATGATCCTATTGTTCCTACTTCTTATGTTGAGAAACCACATTTCCCTGTTAGAATGAAGGATCATGCTAAAGCTTCAACTATTGTTCGTAAAAGCAATACTAGGACTTATACACCCCCTGAGCAAGTCAAAGTAGAACCCAATATTGCTATTGTTAAAGATCTCTTGTCTGATAATATTGATGGGCATGTTATTCAATTCACTGGTGAAACTGCTAGAATTGCTAAACCCTGTGATAGAGAAAAACATAGACTTGTGGTAGGCGTGCCTATTATTTCTGTTAAAATAGGAGATCATTGTTATCATGGCTTATGTGATATGGGTGCTAGTGCTAGTGTTATACCCATTGATTTATACAAAGAAATTATGCATGATATTGCACCTGCTGAGTTAGAAGATATTGATGTTACAATTAAACTTGCCAATAGAGATACCATATCTCCAATGGGAATTGTTAGAGATGTTTAAGTCTTGTGTGGGAAAACCAAATATCCCGCTGATTTTCTTGTTCTTGGTTCTCCACAAGATAGCTTTTGTCCCATTATATTTGGCAGACCCTTCTTGCGTACTGTTAATGCTAAGATAGACTGCAAAAAGAATGTTGTTACTATTGGCTTGGACGATATGGTTCATGAGTTTAATTTCTCTAAATTTAGTAAACAACATCGTGAGGAAGAATTGCCTGGTAAGGATGAAATTATTGGTCTTGCTTCTATTGTTGTACCTCCTAGTGATCCTTTAGAACACTATTTGCTAGACCATGAAAATGATATGTTCATGAATGAAAGAAGGGAAATAGATGAAGTATTCTTTAAACAGGAACCTATTCTGCAACACAATTTGCATGTTAAAATCCTAGGGGATCCCCCTCCACCCAAGGGTGATCCCGTATTTGAGCTTAAACCGTTGCCTGATAATCTTAAATATGCTTATCTTGATGAAAAGAAAATATATCATGTTATTATTAGCGCTAACCTTTCAGAGCATGAAGAAGAAAGATTATTGAACACTCTAAAGAAGCATCGTGCCGCTATTGGATATACTCTGGATGATCTTAAGGGCATCAGTCCACTCTATGCCAACATAAAATAAATTTGGAAGCTGATGCCAAACCAGTTTGTGATCCTCAACGACGTTTGAATCCTAAAATGAAAGAAGTGGTAAGAAAAGAAATACTCAAGCTTCTGGAGGCAGGTATAATTTATCCCGTTGCTGATAGTCAGTGGGTAAGTCCTGTCCATTGTGTCCTTAAGAAGGGAGGTATTACTGTTGTCCCTAATGATAAAGATGAATTGATTCCGCAAAGAATTATCACAGGTTATAGGATGGTAATTGATTTCCGCAAATTAAATAAGGCTACTAAGAAAGATCATTACCCCTTACCTTTTATTGATCAAATGCTAGAAAGACTATGCAAACATACACATTATTGTTTTCTAGATGGTTACTGTGTTTTTTCTCAAATACCTGTGTCGGCTAAAGATCAATCAAAGACTACTTTTACATGCCCTTTTGGTACTTTTGCTTATAGACGTGTGCCTTTTGGTTTATGTAATGCACCTGCTACCTTTCAAAGATGCATGATGGCTATATTCTCTGACTTTTGTGAGAAAATTTGTGAGGTTTTCATGGATGACTTTTCCGTCTATGGTTCCTCTTTTGATGATTGCTTGAGCAATCTCGCTCGAGTTTTGTAGAGATGTGAAGAAACTAATCTTGTCTTGAATTGGGAAAAGTGTCACTTTATGGTTAATGAAGGTATTGTCTTGGGGCACAAAGTTTCTAAAAGAGGTATTGAAGTTGATAAAGCCAAGGTTGATGCTATTGAAAAGATGCCATGTCCTAAGGACATCAAAGGTATAAGAAGTTTCCTTGGTCACGCCGGATTTTATAGGAGGTTCATCAAGGACTTCTCAAAAATCTCTCGGCCTCTGACTAATTTATTACAAAAAGATGTACCATTTGTCTTTGATGATGATTGTGTAGAAGCATTTGAAATACTTAAGAAAGCATTAGTCTCTGCACCTGTTGTTCAGCCACCTGATTGGAATTTACCCTTTGAAATTATGTGTGATGCTAGTGATTTTGCTGTAGGTGCTGTTCTAGGGCAAAGAGTTGATAAGAAATTGAATGTCATCCATTATGCTAGTAAGACTCTAGACAATGCTCAAAGAAATTATGCTACTACCGAAAAGGAACTTTTAGCGGTTGTATTTGCTTGTGATAAATTCAGACCCTATATTGTTGATTCTAGAGTCACTATTCATACAAATCATGCTACTATTAAATATCTTATGGAAAAGAAAGATGCAAAACCTAGACTCATTAGATGGGTTATCTTGCTTCAAGAATTTGATTTACATATTGTTGATATAAAAGGAGCTAAGAACCCCGTTGCAGACAACTTGTCTAGGCTAGAGAATGTTCTTGATGACCCACTACCTATCGATGATAGCTTTCCTGATGAGCAATTAAATGGCATAAGTACTTCTTGTAGCACTCCATGGTATGCTGATTATGCTAATTATATTGTTGCTAAATTTATACCGCCTAGCTTCACATACCAACAAAAGAAAAAGTTTTTCTATGATTTGCGACATTACTTTTGGGATGACCCACATCTTTATAAAGAGGGAGTAGATGGTGTTATTAGACGTTGTGTACCTGAGCATGAACAGGAACAGATCCTACGCAAGTGTCACTCCGAAGCTTATGGAGGACATCACGCTGGAGATAGAACTGCACATAAGGTATTGCAATCCGGGTTTTATTGGCCTACTCTCTTCAAGGATGCCTGTAAGTTTGTTTTGTCTTGCGATTAATGTCAAAGAATTGGTAATATTAGTAGACGTCAAGAAATGCCTATGAATTATTCACTTGTTATTGAGCCATTTGATGTTTGGGGCTTTGATTATATGGGACCTATTCCTGCCTCTAATGGTTACACTCATATTCTAGTTGCTGTTGATTACGTTACTAAGTGGGTAGAAGCTATTCCAACTAGTAGTGCTGATCATAACACTTCTGTTAAAATGCTTAAGGAAGTTATTTTTCCGAGGTTTGGAGTCCCTAGATACTTAATGACTGATGGTGGTTCACACTTTATTCATGGTGCTTTTCGTAAGATGCTTGCTAAATACGACATTAATCATAGGATTGCATCTCCATATCATCCGCAGTCTAGTGGTCAGGTAGAATTGAGCAATAGAGAGCTCAAATTAATTTTACAAAAGACTATCAATAGGTCCAGGAAGAATTGGTCCAAAAAACTTGATGATGCATTATGGGCCTATAGAACTGCATATAAAAATCTTATGGGTATGTCTCCGTATAAAATGGTTTATGGAAAAGCATGTCATTTACCTCTCAAACTAGAACATAAGGCATATTGGGCTATTAAGGAGCTCAACTATGATTTCAAACTTGCCGGTGAGAAGAGGTTATTTGATATTAGCTCACTTGATGAATGGAGAACCCAAGCTTATGAAAATGCCAAGCTATTTAAAGGAAAAGTTAAAAGGTGGCATGACAAAAGGATACAAAAGCATGAGTTTAATGTAGGTGACTATGTATTGCTATACAACTCTCGTTTAAGATTTTTTGCAGGAAAACTTCTCTCCAAATGGGAAGGTCCTTACGTTATCGAGGAGGTCTATCATTCCGGTGCCATAAAAATCAACAACTTTGCAGGCACAAATCCGAAGGTGGTGAACGGTCAAAGGATCAAACACTATATCTCAGGTAATCCTATAAATGTTGAAACTAATGTTATTGAAACTGTAACCCCGGAGGAATATATAAGGGACACTTTCCAGAACATTCCAGACTCCGAAAAGGAATAGGTATGTGGTACGGTAAGTAAACCGACTCCAAAACAATTTTTAAGGCAATATTTCTCTGTTTTGGAATATTTAGAAAAATAGATAAGTAAGTAGCAGTCCGGGGAGGACACGAGGCCTCCACGAGGGTGGAGGGCGCGCCCTACCCCCTGGGCGCGCCCCCTACCTCGTGAGCACCTCGTGTGGCCTCCGGACTCCGTTTCCTTGCATGATACGTATTTTGGTCGGTAAAAATTCATTATATATACTCCCGAAGGTTGTGACTCTCGTATCACGCAAATCTCCCCTGTTTTTGTTTCGAGCCATTGCTGCTGCAGACTAGAGCAAGATGTCTTCCCAAGATTCGAAGGGAGAGAGCTACATGGCTGATTATATTGCAAATCCCAAGGTATATGGGGACGTGGAGCATTATGGCTGGACCACGGAGGAAGAAGAAGACTATGATCCAAAGAGGAAGGAGGAAACGAGTTCCGACGAAGAGGACTATCCCCTACCTCAACTTGGTGACATCCATGTGGAGTTCAAGAAGTCAAGCCTCCATAAGGTCCAATCTATCCCACCTCGTTTTTTGCAGGACAGTAAGGCAGCACTATGCAAAAAGATAATGAAACTTGAGCTCGAGAATGAGGATCTGAGGTATGAAAATTTTAGCCTCAGACACAAGCTAGAGAAGAAAAATGCGACAACTCCATCATCAACAACACCTCCACCGCCAACAACAAAGAAGGATATATAATCACATGGGTATGGGCACTCCCCTTGGCAACTGCCAAGCTTGGGGGAAGTGCTCTGGTATCGTATCACCATCACAACTCCTATCTTTACCGTTTTTCTTAGTTCGATCCTATTAGTCGTATCTTGATTTAGTAGAATAAAGTCATGGGATGATCTAGTTTTGAGTTTTGCTTTATGATCCTTCTTTGTAATCGAGTCCGTGAGCTATATAATAAAGATTAGTGTTGAGTCAAGGGCTTGAGTATTTTGCCATGATCTTGGGTGATTAGAAGAAAAAGAATAAAAAGAGTCAAGAGTTCATATTGATCTTATTGAAAGTAATGACTTCACATAGAGAGAGTATGATGATTTAAAGTTGTTGGGAGTTGGCAAATATAGCTTTGGTCATCGTTGCAATTAATAGGAAGTAATAAGGAAAGAGAGGTTTCACATATAGATATATTATCATTGACATCTTTTATGATTGGGAGCACTCATTAAAATATGACATGCTAAAGAGTTGATGTTGGACAAGGAAGACAACATAATGAGTTATATTTTCTTACATCTGAGATAAAGTATGTTGTCATGGTTCCTCTACCGTGTTGAGTTTGCCTTTCCCCCTCATGCTAGCCAATTCTCAGCACTAAGTAGAAATACTACTTGTGCTTCCAAATACCCTTAAACCAGTTTTGCCATGAGAGTCCACCATATCTACCTATGGATTGAGTAAGATCCTTCAAGTAAGTTGTCATCAGTGCAAGCAATAAAAAATTGCTCTCTAAATATGCATGACTTATTAGTGCAGAGAAATAAGCTTTGTATGAACTTGTTGTGGACGCAATAAAAGCGACGGACTGCATAATAAAGGTTCACATGCAAGGGGCAATATAAAGTGACGTTCTTTTGCATTAAGATTTTGTGCATCAACCCTAAACGCGCATGACAACCTCTGCTTCCCTCTGCGAAGGGCCTATCTTTTATTTATTATCCTCTACCTTATGCAAGAGTCACGGTGATCTTCACCCTTCCTTTTTCATTTTATCCTTTGGCAAGCTCAGCATGTTGGAAAGAACATGATATATATATCTAATTGGATGTGGGGGGCGTGAATTATTATTGTTGACATTACCCTTGAGGTAAAAGGTTGTGGGGCAAAAACTACAAGCCCCTATCTTTCTTTGTGTCCGATTAAAACTCCGTAACCACAAAGTATCGCGTGAGTGCTAGCAATTATGAAGGACTAAGTGATAGTTGAGTATGTGGACTTGCTTTTAAGCTCTGACATAGACTATTTCCGATGTTATAATAAATTGCAATTGCTTCAATGACTGAGATTATAATTGTTGGTGCCCAATAAAGTTTCTGATTCATATTTTGGCTTTGTGAAAAGATCATCACTAGAACATAAGTAATCATATGACAAAATTTATATATGTTGCTGTTATGAAGTTATCATGATGCCTTCATGTCCGTATTTTATTTTTATCGACGCCTCTACCTCTAAACATGAGGACATATTTATTGTTATCGGCTTTTCGCTTGAGGACAAGCGAGGTCTAAGCTTGGGGGAGTTGATACGTCCATTTTGCATCATGCTTTTATGTCAATATTTATTGCATTATGGGCTATTATTTCACGTTATGTCACAATACTTATGGTTGTTCTCTCTTATTTTACAAGGTTTACATAAAGAGGGAGAATGCCGGCACCTGGAATTCTGGGCTGGAAAAGGAGCAAATATTGAAGGACTATTCTGCGCAACTCCAAAAGTCCTGAAACTCCACGGAATACCTTAGAATAAATAAAGAAAAATCGTCACCAAAGATGAAGGCCAGGGGGCCCACACCCTGCTCATGACGATGCCCCCCCCCTGGGCGCGCCCCCTACCTCGTGAGCCCCCTAGTGGCTCTCCGACATCCATCTTCTCCCATATAAAGTCTTTCGATGAGAAAAAAATAGAGGAGAACCTTTCGGGACGAGACTCCGCCGCCACGAGGCGGAACCTTGGCGGAACCAATATAGGGCTCCGGCAGAGCTGTTCTGCCGGGGACAATTCCCTCCGGGAGGGGGAAATCATCACCATCGTCATCACCAATGCTCCTCTCATTGGGAGAGGGCAATCTCCATCAACATCTTCACCAGCACCATCTCATCTCCAAACCCTAGTTCATCTCTTGTATCCAATTCTTGTCTCCAAGTCCGGGATTGATGCTAGTAGGTTGCTAGTAGTGTTGATTACTCCTTGTAGTTGATGCTAGTTGGTTTATTTGGTGGAAGATCATATGTTCAGATCCTTTATGCACAATATTACCCCTCTGATTATGAACATGAATATGCTTTATGAGTAGTTACGTTTGTTCCTGAGGACAAGGGAGAAGTCTTGCTATTAGTAGTCATGTGAATTTGGTATTCGTTCGATATTTTGATAAGATGTATGTTGTCTAACCTCTAGTGGTGTTATGTGAACGTCGACTACATAACACTTCACCATTATTTGGGCCTAGAGGAAGGCATTGGGAAGTAATAAGTAGATGATGGGTTGCTAGAGTGACAGAAGCTTAAACCCTAGTTTATGCATTGCTTCATAAGGGGCTGATTTGGATCCATATGTTTCATGCTATGGTTAGGTTTACCTTAATACTTTTGTTGTAGTTGCGGATGCTTGAAATAGAGGTTAATCATAAGTGGGATGCTTGTCCAAGTAAGGGCAGTATCCAAGCACCGGTCCACCCACATATCAAATTATCAAAGTACCGAACGCGAATCATATGAGCGTGATGAAAGCTAGCTTGACGATATTCCCATGTGTCATCGGGAGCGCTTTTCCTATTATAAGAGTTTGTCCAGGCTTGTCCTTTGCTACAAAAAGGATTGGGCCACCTTGCTGCACTTTATTTACTTTTGTTACTTGTTGCTCGTTACAATTTATCCTATCACAAAACTATCTGTTACCACTTATTTCAGTACTTACAGAGAATACCTTGCTGAAAACCGCTTATCATTTCCTTCTGCTCCTCGTTGGGTTCGACACTCTTACTTATCGAAAGGACTATGATAGATCCCATATACTTGTGGCTTATCAATCATATCTACTATATGATTCACGCTCGACCTTTCGGTCTCCATGTTCTGAGGCCATATCTGTATATGCTAGGCTCGTCAAGTTTAACCTGAGTATTCCGCGTGTGCAACTGTTTTGCACCCGTTGTATTTGAACGTAGAGCCTATCACACTCGATCATCACGTGGTGTCTCAGCACAAAGAACTTTCACAACAGTGCATACTCAGGGAGAACACTTCTTGATAATTAGTGAGAGATCATCTTATAATGCTACCATCAATAAAAGCAAAATAAGATGCATAAAGGATAAACATCATATGCAATCAATATAAGTGGATATGATATGACCATCATCATCTTGTGCTTATGATCTCCATCTCCGAAGCACCGTCGTGATCACCATCGTCACCGGCACGACACCTTGATCTCCATCGTAGCATCGTTGTCGTTACGCCATCTATTGCTTCTACGACTATCGCTACCGCTTAGTGATAAAGTAAAGCAATTACAGGGCGCTTGCATTTCATACAATAAAGCGACAACCATATGGCTCCTGCCAGTTGCCAATAACTCGGTTAAAAAACATGATCATCTCATACAATAAAATATAGCATCACGTCTTGACCATATCACATCACAACATGCCGTGCAAAAACAAGTTAGACGTCCTCTACTTTGTTGTTGCAAATTTTACGTGGCTGCTATGGGCTGAGCAAGAACCGTTCTTACCTACGCATCAAAACCACAACGATAGTTCGTCAAGTTAGTGATGTTTTAACCTTCGCAAGGACCGGGCGTAGCCACACTCGGTTCAACTAAAGTTTGAGAAACTGACACCCGCCAGCCACATGTGTGCAAAGCACGTCGGTAGAACCAGTCTCGCGTAAGCGTACGCGTAATGTCGGTCTGGGCCGCTTCATCCAACAATACCGCTGAACCAAAGTATGACATGCTGGTAAGCAGTTGACTTGTATCGCCCACAACTCACTTGTGTTCTACTTGTGCATATAGCATCTACGCATAAAACTAGGCTCGGATGCCACTGTTGAGGAACGTAGTAATTTCAAAAAAATTCCTACGCACACGCAAGATCATGGTGATGCATAGCAACGAGAGGGGAGAGTGTTGTCCACGGACCCTCGTATACCGAAAGCGGAAGCGTTAAACAATGCGGTTGATGTAGTCGTACGTCTTCACGGCCCGACCGATCAAGCACCGAAACTACGGCACCTCCGAGTTCTAGCACACGCTCAGCTCGATGACGTCCCTCAAACTCCGATCCAGCCGAGTGTCGAGGGAGAGTTCCGTCAGCACGACGGCGTGGTGACGATCTTGATGTTCTACCGTTGCAGCGCTTCACCTAAGCACCACTACAATATTATCAAGGAGGACTATGGTGGAGGGGGGCACCGCACACGGCTAAGAGATTAAGAGATCAATTGTTATGTCTATGGGGTGCCCCCTGCCTACGTATATAAAGGAGCAAGGGGAGGAGGCGGCCGGCCAGGGAGAGGCGCGCCAAGGGGGAGTCCTACTCCCACTAGGAGTAGGACTCCTCCTATTTCCTAGTAGGAGTAGGAGAAGGGGAAGGAAAGGGAGAGGAGGAGAAGGAAAGAGGGGGGCGGCCCCCTTGCCCTAAACCAATTCAGTTTGGACCTTGGGGGGCACGCCCCACACTCCCCTTGCTGCCCTCTATTTCGGCCCATGTAGGCCAATTAAGCCCTCGGGGGGGTTCCGGTAACCACCGGTACTCCGGTAAAATCCCGATTCCACCCGGAACACTTCCGACATCCAAATATAGGCTTCCAATATATCAATCTTCATGTCTCGACCATTTCGAGACTCCTCGTCATGTACGTGATCACATCTGGGACTCTGAAGAACCTTCGATACATCAAAACTCATAAACTCATAATATAACTGTCATCGAAACCTTAAGCGTGCGGATCCTACGGGTTCGACAACTATGTAGACATGACCGAGACACGTTTCCGGTCAATAACCAATAGCGGAACCTGGATGCTCATATTGGCTCCTACATATTCTACGAAGATCTTTATCGGTCAAACCGCATAACAACATACGTTGTTCCCTTTGTCATCGATATGTTACTTGCCCGAGATTCGATCATCGGTATCTCAATACCTAGTTCAATCTCGTTACCATAAGTCTCTTTACTCGTTATGTAATGCATCATCCCGCAACTAACTCATTAGCCACATTGCTTGCAAGGCTTATAGTGATGTGCATTACCGAGAGGGCCCAGAGATACCTCTCTGACAATCGGAGTGACAAACCCTAATCTCGAAATATGCCAACTCAACATGTACCTTCGGAGACACCTGTAGAGCTCCTTTATAATCACCCAGTTACATTGTGATGTTTGGTAGCACACAAAGTGTTCCTCTAGTAAACGGGAGTTGCATAATCTCATAGTCATAGGAACATGTATAAGTCATGAAGAAAGCAATAGCAACATACTAAACGATCAAGTGCTAAGCTAATAGAATGGGTCAAGTCAATCACATCATTCTTCTAATGATGTGATCCCATTAATCAAATGACAACTCATGTCTATGGCTAGGAAACACAGCCATATTTGATCAACAAGCTAGTCAAGTAGAGGCATACTAGTGACACTATGTTTGTCTATGTATTCACACATGTATTATGTTTCCGGTTAATACAATTCTAGCATGAATAATAAACATTTATCATGAAATAAGGAAATAGATAATAACTTTATTATTGCCTCTAGGGAATATTTCCTTCAGATTAAGCCATGAAAAAGTTATATTACAGTAGACACAATGCAAAAACAAAATATGAATTGGTTTGCAATAGTACTTAGAGTGGTGATTTGCTTTATTATACTAACGGATCTTACCGAGTTTTCTGTTGAAGTTTTGTGTGGATGAGGTGTCTAATTGAGTAGGTCTCGATATGAGGAAAAGGAAGAGAGGCAAGAGCTCAAGCTTGGGGATGCCCGAGGCACCCCAAGTAAATATTCAAGGAAACTCAAGCGTCTAAGCTTGGGGATGCCCCGGAAGGCATCCCCGCTTTCTTCAACAAGTATCGGTATGTTTTCGTATTCGTTTCGTTCATGCGATATGTGCAAGTCTTGGAGCGTCTTTTGCATTTAGTTTTCACTTTTCTTTTATGCACCATGCTGGTATGAGATAGTCCTTGGTTGATTTATAGAATGCTCATTGCACCTCACTTAAATCTTTTGAGTATGGCTTTATAGAATGCTTCATATGCTTCACTTATATCATTTGAAGTTTGGATTGCCTGTTTCTCTTCACATAGAAAACCGCCATTTGTAGAATGCACTTTTGCTTCACTTATATTTGTTAGAGTGTGGGCATATCTTTTGTAGAAAGGATTAAACTCTCTTGCTTCACTTATATCTATTTAGAGAGATGACAGGAATTGGTCATTCACATGGTTAGTCATAAAATCCTACATGAACTTGTAGATGGCTGAATATGATATGTTTGATTCCTTGCAACAGTTTTGCGACATAAAGATGGTGATATTAGAGTCATGCTAGTGGGTGGTTGTGGATTGTAGAGACACTTGTGTTGAGGTTTGCAAGTCCCGTAGCATGCACGTATGGTAACCGTTGTGTGACAAATTTGAAGCATGGGGTGTTTCTTTGATTGTCTTCCTTATGAGTGGCGGTCGGGGACGAGCGATGGTCTTTTCCTACCAATCTATCCCCCTAGGGGCATGCGTAGTAGTACTTTACTTCGAGGGCTAATAAATTCTTGCAATAAGTATGTGAGTTCTTTATGACTAATGTTGAGTCCATGGATTATACGCACTTTTACCTTTCCATCATTGCTAGCCTCTTCAGTACCATGCATTGCCCTTTCTCACCTCGAGAGTCGGTGCAAACTTCGCCGGTGCATCCAAACCCCGTGATATGATACGCTCTATCACACATAAGCCTCCTTATATCTTCCTCAAAACAGCCACCATACCTACCTATCATGGCATTTCCATAGCCATCCCGAGATATATTGCCATGCAACTTCCATCATCATCATATACATGACTTGAGCATTCATTGTCATATTGTCTTGCATGATCGTAAGATAGCTAGCATGATGTTTTCATGGCTTGTCCGTTTTTTGATGTCATTGCTACGCTAGATCATTGCACATCCCGGTACACCGCCGGAGGCATTCATATAGAGTCATATCTTTGTTCTAGTATCGAGTTGTAATATTGAGTTGTAAGTAAATAAAAGTGTGATGATCATCATTATAGAGCATTGCCCCATGAAAAAAAATGAAAAAAGAAAAAAAATGGAAGGCCAAAGAAGCCTAAATAAAAAAGGGGGCCAAAGAAGCCCACCCCAAAAAAGAAAAAGAAAAAAAGAAAAAAAAGAAAAAAAGAAAAGAAAAGGGGCAATGTTACTATCCTTTTACCACACTTGTGCTTTAGAGTAGCACCATGTTCTTCATATAGAGAGTCTCCTATGTCATCACATTCATATACTAGTGGGAATTTTCATTATAGAACTTGGCTTGTATATTCCAACGATGGGCTTCATCAAATGCCCTAGGTCTTCATGAGCAAGCAAGTTGGATGCACACCCACTTAGTTTTCAGTTTGAGCTTTCATACACTTATAGCTCTTAGTGCATCCGTTGCATGGCAATCCCTACTCCTCGCATTGACATCAATTGATGGGCATCTCCATAGCCCGTTGATTAGCCACGTCGATGTGAGACTTTCTCCCTTTTTGTCTTCTCCACATAAACCCAACCATCATATTCTATTCCACCTATAGTGCTATATCCATGGCTTGCGCTCATATATTGCATGAGGGTTGAAAAAGTTGAAGCGCGTTAAAAAGTCTGAACCAATTGCTCGGCTTGTCATCGGGGTTGTGCATGATGGGGGCATTTTATGTGACGAAAATGAAGCATGGCCAAACTATATGATTTTGTAGGGATAAGCTTGCTTTGGCCATGTTGTTTTGAAAAGACATGATTGCTTTATTAGTACACTCGAAGTATTATTGTTTTTATGTCAAATGATAGACTATTGCTTTGAATCACTCGTGTCTTAATATTCATGCCATGATTAGACATATGATCAAGATTATTCTAGGTAGCATTCCACATCAAAAATTATCTTTTTTTATCATTTACCTACTCGAGGACGAGCAGGAATTAAGCTTGGGGATGCTGATACGTCTCCGTCGTATCTATAATTTTTGATTGTTCTATGCCAATATTATTCAACTTTCATATACTTTTGGCAACTTTTTATACTATTTTTGGGACTAACATATTGATCCAGTGCCCAGTGTCAGTTTCTGTTTGTTGCATGTTTTATGTTTCGCAGAAACCCAATATCAAACGGAATCCAAACGGGATAAAAACGGACGGAGAATTATTTTGGAATATTTGGGATTTTCCAGAGGAAGAATCAACACGAAACGGTGCCCGAGGTGGCCACGAGATAGGGGGCGCGCCCTCTCCGCTGGGCGCGCCTGGCACCCTCATGGGCCACCTGTAAGGTGGTTGACGCTCTTCTTTTGCCGCAAGAAAGCTAATTTTATGAGAAAAATCTGGGCGAAAGATTCACCCCAATCGGAGTTACGGATCTCCGGATATAAAAGAAACGGTGGAGGGGCAGAATCTGGGAACGCAGAAACAGAGAGATAGATCCAATCTCGGAGGGGATCTCGCCCCTCCGAAGCCATGGGAGCCAAGGACCAGAGGGGAAACCCTTCTCCCATCTAGGGAGAAGGTCAAGGAAGAAGAAGAAGAAGGGGGGCTCTCTCCCCCTTGCTTCCGGTGGCGCGGGAACGCCGCCGGGGGCCATCATCATCACCGCGATCTTCACCAACACCTCCGCCATCTTCACCAACATCTCCATCACCTTCCCCCCTCTATCTACAGCGGTCCACTCTCCCGCAACCCGTTATACCCTCTACTTGAACATGGTGCTTTATGCTTCATATTATTATCCAATGATGTGTTGCCATCCTATGATGTCTGAGTAGATTTTCGTTGTCCTATTGGTGGTTGATGAATTGCTATGATTGATTTAATTTGCTTGTGGTTATGTTGTTGTCCTTTGGTGTCCATCATATGAGCGCGCGTGTGGATCACACCATATGGTTAGTTATATGTTGATAGGACTATGTATTGGACGGCAAGAGTGACAGAAGCTTCTACCTAGCATAGAAATTGATGCATACGGGATTGAAGGGGGGCCAATATATCTTAATGCTATGGTTGGGTTTTACCTTAATGAACGTTAGTAGTTGCGGATGCTTGCTAATAGTTCCAATCATAAGTGCATAGAATTCCAAGTCAGGGATCACATGCTAGCAGTGGCCTCTCCCACATAAAACTTGTTATTGGTCTAGTAAAGTAGTCAATTGCTTAGGGACAATTCCGCAACTCCTACCACCACTTTTCCACACTCGCTATATTTACTTTATTGCATCTTTATCTAAACATCCCCTACTTTTTATTTACGTGTTCTTTATTATCTTGCAAACCTATCCTATCACACCTACAAAGTACTTCTAGTTTCATACTTGTTCTAGGTAAAGCTAACGTCAAGCGTGCGTAGAGTCGTACCAGTGGCCGATAGGACTTGAGAGAGTATTTGTTCTACCTTTAGCTCCTAGTTGGGTTCGACACTCTTACTTATCAAAAGAGGCTACAACTATCCCATATACTTGCGGGTTATCACTTCCCCAGACTTGCTGGCATCCCCCATCAACTTCTGTGACTTAGCAGGAGGTGCTTGAGCAGCAACCTCTTCTTCCTCTTCCTCCTCACTTGCAGAATCCTTCCTCATAGATGGATTTGCAATCACTCTAGCTATAGTTTTTCTGACCCTCTTCTTCCCTTCTTCACCTGCTCTTGGCTCAAGTGTGAAGACCATAGTTTCCTGAGTGGAGGTTCTGGCCTTTGACATGGGAACTCTCTTGGAAGGTGCGTTCTTGTGCATACCAGCTTTTGTTGCAGCAGCAGTTCCATATTCCTTTTTCAGCACTTTCTTCTTGGAGCTTACTTCCTCCTCAGCAGCCATATAGTCCTTATCCTCTAAGTCTGAGGTTCTCTTCTTCCTTGTCCTTGTAGCTGCCTTGGGAAAATTGCTTGGAGTGCTCCTGCTGCCATCATCAGAGCTACTAGAGGGACTAGTGCCCTCACTCATGTTCACTTGCTCTTCTGATTTGTTCTGGCTATCACTCTACTCAGACATTCTGGCAAAGCAAACTGACAGCAGACCCTGTGAATAGATGTAGATGAGGTAGAGTAAATGAGCATCACAAAGTGCAGAGTTTTTGCAAAAAGAATGAGTCAAAAACTTAGTTTTAGTTTTCTACAGGAAGCATTTCGGAGCTACCGATTTGTAAAACTCGGTGATACCGAAGCAATTTTGGAGTCTAAACATGTGCAATCGATCAGATCAAGACACAGTTTGGTGACTCCGAGTTTGCTAGGGTTTCACAAAGTCCTGGTATCGGTCACATCGATTTGCAACTTTCGGTCAGACCGAAAATCACTTGTGCTTTGCCTAAGCCAAATTGGTGGAACCGATTCCTACAACTCGGTCGGTCCAAGATGAGTCCGACGGAAACCTAACCCTAAATTTTCAAATCAAATCTAGTCTGATGGAAGTTCTCTGTGGATGGATCGATCTCATACGTGGTAAAGAACATGGCATTGACCTTGTGCTCAGAATCTGAGGTAAAAAGAATGCACAAGGGTTCGAACTCATACCCTAGCTCGGTGGTGAGTTTGCTATGGCGGCAACGGCGGCATTGAAATACGTTGACGGCGGCAGAGACCAGCGGCGGGAGGTCGCTGGCGACGAGGTGACAATCCGGAGACCCGAGGAAGAGCAGGACACGCACGGGCGAAGAGGTTTTGAAGTGATTTCCAAAATCTGGCCCGTTAGTATATATTTCCTAACATTGTCGGTGTGACTGAGTGGAACAACTCGGTGGCACCGAGATACAGAATCGCAAGCGGTTACTTCAACTCGGTGAGACCGAAATGTTCTAATCAATTGCACCGAGATTGAAAACTTGATCAACCCAGTGAACTCGGTGTGACCGAAATGGAGGAGTTGGTCAGACCAAAATACACAAAGAGGTTTTGGAAGTTTTAAGTCTATGACAAGACGGTACTCCGAGTGCTCCTCACACGGAGGGTTTGAATTTGACTTAGATCAAACTTTGTGATGTAGCATGAATAGAATTTGAGAAGAGAAAAGCATAGATAGCTAGAGGGAGTTCTTAGGCATTCTTGTCCATCCATTTGGCAAAAAGAAGAAACTCCAAACAATCAAAGCAACAAATGGATATCCTCGAATGAGAAAAGTATGCAACCAACATGCTCACACAATAAAATAGCAAATGAAATATCTGGCAAAGCATGCACAATCACTCTAGCATCTATCAAGCAATTGGCGATGACTAGGCCATCTATGTATGAGTATATTGACTTAGGAGTCAAAAGAGAACATTTGATCATAGGTCATACTCATCGTTTAAGCACAAGTGGGGTTACCACTTTTACATAAAGCATTGTTGTGTTCACACCATTAGAGTTGCTTTAGCTCAATTCTTAGAGTAAACCTCCCGCTAGATGTGATATCCCCCCTTAAGAGGGATCAACTAACCTTGGGTTTTGTCGATGGTGACTTCATGTAGATATCGAAGATGTGGATGCTCATTGTTAATGTAGATCATTTGAAGCAATTCATTGGAGTGAGCTGCACTTTCAATACCTACATGGGTTAGTCCCACAAGGAACAAACAAGGATATCCATAGACATAGAGTGAAGCACACACATGATGATGTCCATGGAAGCATTAGGTTACCTTGTCCCTTGTCTTACCAACAAGAGGGTTTGTGACTCCTTGAACTAGCACAAGATGTGCAAGTTGTTTGCACTTGTCCTTACCAAAATAAATATGAGTGAAGTATGTTGGCGGAGTCACCCTCAAGAACTCTCTAGTTCTTCTTCTTCGGGATCCACATCATCTTGATGGGAATCCTTGGAGTTGTAGATGTACTTGATGAAGTAGAACTTGATGTAGTCTTGGGAACCCACTTGACCAAGGCCTTCGGAGCATCTTCAAATGCATCAATATCTTCTTGAAGCTTGTCATTGCCTTTTAGCTTGTGGTCTTGTGGTGGAAGATCATCTTGAGCTTGTGTCCCCTTGAAGGAAGTAGGGTCATACTTCTCTTGTTGAGGAACAAACTTTGTCTTGGGGTATTGATCTTCTTCCCACTCAACTCCATTGGCATTGAACTTTCTTTCAAAACCAACACCTTGATTCTTCCGGTGCCTTCCTTGCTTGCGTACAATTTCCTCAAATTGCTTACTCACGGCAAGGCTTTTGTAAACACATTTCTCTATAATTCCCTTCAATAAGCTATTTTCTTGCTCAAGTGTAACTTGGCTAAGAGAATCATTAGTGGAATCAAGAGAACTACTAGAAGCAACAATATTAGATTTAGCATGATTATTTTTACTACTAGAAGAAGATTCTTTCTTGTTCTTGTTGCTAGATTTTACTTGTGGCATGTAAGTAGACAAGAGTAAACACTTGGCAATGTAAGAAGAACTTTTCTTCCGAATATCATCATTGATGGCCTTTAAGAACTCATGCTCTTGCTCAAGATTGAGCTTTTTGAAGCATAACTTCTCATGAGTTTTTAGAAGTTCCCGATGATCTTCTAAAGTAGTTTCATGAGCTAACTTAAGAGTGTTTAGTTCTTTAGTTAGACGCTCAATATCCTTCTTATCATTCTCATTCATTTTATCTTGATTAGCATGATTAGTTGATGTTTCATCATAGTATTCATCACCAGAGTTGTCAACAAGTAAATCATCATCACCTAGCAAGTCATCTTCATCACTATTGAAATCAACATACTCGGGGTGTGTTACCTTGGGGCCTTTAGCCATGAAGAATCTCCCAATTCCTTCATTTGGTGAATCAAATATGTCATAGGAGTTGGTTGACACAAGTGCTAGACTGGCAACACCTTCATCTTGAGTATATTTGGAGTCGGAGTGATAACTTCTCTCAGAGTGGTGGTCGGAGTCAGAGCCGGATACCCATTCACCAACATGAGCTTGATGCCTTCGTTTTGTGTAGCTCCTTGATGACTTGTCCTTCCTTTTCGAATCATTGCTTCTTCGAGAGGTTCTTCGTTCATAGCGATCATCCCTACTCCTTCTCTCTCTTGGAGGTGATTCTTCCCTTTTGCTCCGTCTTTTTGGTGAGTCTTCTCTTCTTTTGTAGGGAGCACTCACTGGAGTAGTGTACGGGTCTTCCACAATTGTAGCAGTTTCGCTCATGACTAGAAGATCTTTTGTCATTGTAGGACCTTGACTTGGAACTTCTTTCCTTGCTTCTACTCTTATAGAATTTGTTGAAGTTCTTCACCATTAAGCTCAATTATTCATTGAAGGCTTGTTTCTCATTTGATGATGTAGGAGCATCACATGAGGCTTTGTAAGCACCACTAGATTCGTTGTGAAGCTCTTCTTTGTCCTTGAGTGACATCTCATGAGCAACAATTCTTCCAATGACTTTGGTTGGCTTGAGATCTTTGTAATTTGGCATCATTTGGATCAATGTGCACACGGTATCATATTTTCCATTCAAGGCTCTCAAGATTACGGATGGCAATGGGGACAATCCCCTATGGGGATGCCTACAACATCCCCATCCCCATCAATTCCCTATCATCCCGTCCCCATCCTTGTTTACATGACTGGGGATAAAAATTTCCCCATACCCATGCCCCACTGGGGAACGGGGCCCCATTAGGGTCCCCATCCCCATAAACAACACCATCTATTACCTTTTGGAGAGTGGTATCTCCTAGATTGGTTAGGTGTCACTTGGGAGCCTCCGTCAAGATTGTGGAGTTGAACCAAGGAGTTTGTAAGGGCAAGGAGATCGCCTACTTCATGAAGATCTACCCTAGTGAGGCAAGTCCTTCGTGGGCGATGGCCATGATGGGATAGACAAGGTTGCTTCTTCGTGGACCCTCCGTGGACTCGAGCAGCTGTTACCCTCTGTGGGTTGAAGTCTCCATCAACATGGATGTACTAGCATCGCCTATTGGAACCACACCAAAAATCTCCGTGTCAACATTGCGTTTGCTCCCTCCAAACTCCGCCCATTAACTTTCTTGCAAGTTGCATGCTTTACTTTCCGCTGCTCATATACTCTTTGCATGCTTGCTTGAATTGTATTGAGATTGCTTGACTTGTGCTAAGTTGCTAAAATTTGCCAAGAACTAAAATTGGGAAAAGGTTAAGTTTTTGTTTGGTCAAGTAGTCTAATCACCCCCCTCTAGACATACTTTCGATCCTACAAGTGGTATCAGAGCTTTGGTCTCCATTTGCCTTGATTTCCATAGCTTTGGTGATCATAGCCTTGGTTTCACAACCTAGGAGAGTATGGTGTCTAGCGAGGGAAATTACCACCGTAGAGGTCCTTACTTTGATGGTACTAATTTTGCTAGTTGGAAACATAAGATGAAAATGCATATTCTTGGACATAACCTCGTCGTTTGGGCTATTGTGTGTATTGGCTTGCAAGGTGAATCTTTGATGGGAGAGAACCAAACCGTGAAGCTACCACGGAAGAATTGAAGATGTTGCAATACAATGCTCAAGCTTGCGATATCCTCTTCAACGGATTGTGCCCCGAGGAATTCAACAAAATCAGCCGTCTTGAGAATGCAAAGGAAATTTGGGATACTTTGATTGATATGCACGAAGGTAGCGACTCCGTCAAGGAATCCAAGTTGGATGTGCTCCAAAGTCAACTTGACAAGTTCAAAATGAAGGATGGTGAAGGTTTCACCGAAATGTACTCTAGGCTTGTTCTCATCACAAATGAAATTGTCGGCTTAGGAAGGGAAGAGATGACCGACAAATTCATCATCAAGAATATCTTACTCATATACATAATATGACACCCTATGATCAACATAAATACATGGTGTTGTCCTTGTCCTGCTAATGCTTATCTAGGTCGTATTGACTTCTTGGTCATGGTGGCAGCTGAAGTGAGGATGTGAGATATGTTTAAGGTTTTTTTCAGAGCTTTTTTTGTTTTCGCAAGTTTGTTTGTGAATATTTTAACGTTGACCGCAGTGTCACGGTTACTAACCGGGTCCCCGATGGGTATTGGGTCTGGGGAATATGATATCGTCCCCATCCCCATTGTACCCTATGGGGAATAAATTAGTTTGGTAAATATCCCAATGGGGATGTTTTTCGCCCATCCCCACCCCCTAATAGATGAAATCCCCAAGGGTTTGGCGGGTATGGGGCCCTGTTGCCATCCCTAGATGGTGTGTTGTTGATGAACTCCTTGCTCTTGTGCTTCAAATGATAGTCTTCCCAACACTCAAAACTCTCTCATAGATTTGGCTATGGAGGAAAGATGATTTGAGTGGAAAGCAACTTGGGGAAGGCTAGAGATCAAGATTCATATGGTAGGATTGGAGTATCTTGGTCTCAACACATGAGTAGGTGGTTATCTCTCAGAAAATGAGTAGTGGAAGTGTAGGTTTGTTCTGATAGCTCTCCCCATGAATGAAGACTGGGTGGAGGGGTATATATAGCCTCCACACAAACTCTAACCGTTACACACAGATTCCCAAACTCGGTGGGACCAAATCAACAAACTCAGTTAGACCGATTTAGGTCAAAATATGAACGTTAGATTTTCGGCGGGACCGATATAGTCATCTCGGTGAGACCGATATGCTAGGGTTAGGGCATAACGTAATCTCGGTGTAACCGATAGCATAAACTCGGTTGGACCGATTTCGGCAATAGGTAACAGAGGGTTGGTCAGGCAAACTCGGTGGGACCGATTTGCTCACTTCGGTGAGACCAAAGTGTTACGAAAAGGAAACAGGGAGTTTGCAATGCAGACTCGGTGGGACCGATTTGCTCATTTCGGTGAGACCAAAATGTTACAAAAAGGAAATAGAGAGTTTGCAATCCCATCTCGGTGAGACTGAAGTAACTAGGGTTTGTGGCAATGGCTATGTCAAATGAAACTCGGTGGCGCTGGATAGATCAAATCGGTGGGGCCGAATTTGACTTTAGGTTTAGGACTATGTGGAAATGAGAAAGTGGTTGAGGGTTTTGGAGCATATCACTAAGAATTTTGAGTAAGTAAGCCATTAAGCGACACCTCATCCCCTTTTAATAGTATTGGCTTTCCTATGGACTCAATGTGATCTTGGATCACTAAAACGAAAATGTAGTCTTAAGCTTGTTGCCAATATATGTTCTTTGCATTTTGAGGGGTCCACATCTCTAGTCCATGCCATGCCAATCATTGAACTTTCTGAAATTATCATCTTGAAATAGCATTAGTTCAATGAACTATATGTTGTTAAGAATTACCAAAACCACCCAGGGATTAGTTGCACTTTTAGAGATCAACTGCTACAGATTTTTGAACAAAGTGGGATAAGGCTCGATACGATACCATCCACAACCCATGGACGCGGCGACACACGACGTTGACGAGATCGGCGGCACGGGACATTGAGAAGATCGGCGACACGCGACGTCTAAGCCATCTGCGGCAGCCTGCGCCGAGGAGATCGATGATGCAAACACACACAGTATTCTTGGCGGCCGGTGCGCTCTCGTATTAATTAGTATCATACTATCAATTAGAACGTGGATAGTATGTACATGTATAGAATTAGGGGTAATTTGGTCTTTTCCCATGCTTATAAATGGAAAAGGAAAAAAGAAAATAACTAAAAGAAGAGAAGTGGTATGGTAATCATGGAGCCAATGAGCAAAGTGGCAATTTTGCGAAGGCCATCTTGGAAGTGGCAATCTTGAGAAGCCACGTATTGAAAGTGGCAAATATCCAATTTTCTCCTCCCCAAGAAAATTGGATATTTGCCACTTTCAATACGTGGCTTCTCAAAATTGCCACTTTCAAGATTGGATAGTACGTATGTGTATAGAATTAGGGGTAGTTTGGTCTTTTCCCATGCTTATAAATGGAAAAGAAAAAAAGAAAATCACTAAAAAAAGGGAAGTGGTAATCAAGGAGCCAATGAGCAAAGTGGCAATTTTGCGAAACCCATCTTGGAAGTGGCAATTTTGAGAAGGCACGTATTGGAAGTGGCAAATATCCAATTTTCTCCTCCCTCCCTGTGCCTGCCCCCTCCCCCTGCCACCCCAATCCTAACCTCAGATGGCGCTTCCCGCATGAGAGGATGCTGCCACGGCAGCAACGTTGAGGGGGGCTTCATCATCGTCACCGCAACAGATGTAGAAGCAAGGGGCGGCTGGAGGGGCGGGGCTGGACCGAAAGCGCATCAGGGACGTGCTCGATAAGCACCTGGAGAAGGCGGTCGGGTCGCCCTCCACGTCGAGAGGCTCGGCGGGTGCCCGAGGCAACCACAACCGCGTCGTAGTGCCGTCCTCCATCCCCAAGGGCCGCTGCTCCAAAGGTGACGCGATCTCCCCCTCTCCGCACACATGACGTTCCGTGGTCTATAATTCGTGGTGTTGTGAGGCGTTCGTGGGGTCTGGAGTTAGGGCATGTACAATACATATGTCCCGCTACAAGAAGTAGTTTGAGGCACCTACATTTATTTCTTCTCCCAATGCAAGCTATAACTAGTGAGCCTCATTAAGAAATAGAAAATAAAGACTCGCCTTTTCAGCTTTTGACACCGGACAACACTTTTTTCTCTCCAAGCACCCGCCTCCTGCAGAGGATCCCACTTCCCTATCCGAACCTACTTTACCTGATATCCGATCCTACATGACATGCGAGGCATCATCATCGGGCTATGCATTGTACATGCCCTTACGTTCCTGGGCTGTGAAGGGCAGCATGCGTTCTACTAGGATAAAATTTGGCATGGATTGGGGTTCCATCTTCATTTGCGAGCTGACGTGATATTGCTACGCAGATTTGAGTGCATGTGGTAGATCTTTTTTTGTTGTTGTTACGTTGAATGTTAGCAAGTGTGTTGGTGTGCTTTTGAATGGACCACTGGCATCTGGCTTTTTGGTACCTGTGAAGGTGTTAGAGATTTGCTATACATTTTGGAATGTTAAGATAAGCTTTCAAGATGTTTTTTTAATATGTCGGGTGGGTTTGGGGGGATCCCTACCTGAATGTTGATCTCTATTCAATGAAATGGAGCTGGTTTATACGGGAAACCTGTTCAAAAACCTTGATCCAGCTTATGTGAAAAACCGGATCGAAAACCAAACCCAAGTGGCAAGTACATCCTGCCAAGGCAAGAAACAGAAAAACTCAAAATAACCCAATTACCATCTACAACAGAACGCAAGGATCAACTACCTAAGAGCATCTCCAGCCGTTGCCCCCCCAGGAGGCATTTTTTCGCCGCTTGGGGGCCTGCCGGCGAGAATTTTACTCCGGGGCTGAAATTTCTTCCAGTCGTTGGCCCCCCAGGTAGCAACGAGCAGGCGGAGCAGCGCACCGCCGCGGTCTCCGAGCTCTCGCATGCACCACTGCCCCCTCCCATTTCCTTGGCGTGCTCCCAATGCTGGAGGCACCAACGTCCCCGGGACGTGCGTGCATTGCGGACCCATGCACCGCCGCGGTCTTCGAGCTCGACCGCCGATGCTCCGTCCTCATGCCCGCGGCGAGCACCACGTACACCAGGCGCTACTCCGGTGCATGCGGGCACATCATACGTACCCTGGCAGCGAGCTGGTCGGCGCGCTCCTTGGATGCGCGAGAGACAGAGCGCTCCAAGAGCAAGCGTGCCCGGAGGAAGTCGATGGTCATGGGCATCACCACCGCCGCAGGGTCCTCCATCCGCACCGCGCACGCTCAAAGCCTCGGCATGCACACGCCAAAACAAGATGAAGCTTCAGGTAGCCACGGTAGCCATCTTCCTCCTGGTGACCGCGGCCACGTCGGCCCGGGCTGTGACGTTCGACGCGTCGAACATGGCGTCGGACACCACCGGCGGCCAGTGCTTCGACCAGGCCGCCGGCCTCGCGTACTCAAAGCAGGTCCTCTCCGACGCCTCAACCTTCATCTGGAGCACCTTCAACCAGGGCGCCGTGGCCGACCGCAAGCCCGTGGACGCCGTCACCCTCGTCGTGGAGGAGTTCGATGGCCTCGCCTACGTGTAGCTCAAGGTCGGGCTCGCGCCTGGGCACTGGAGGCCGCGGGGAGCGGCAACCGGTGGGATGAGGGGTACGACATCACGGCGAGGTTCCTCGACTATTGTGACTCGCTCAAGCCCGCGTTCGTCGCGCAGCTCAATGCCAAGATGAAGAGCGGGTACATCGATGACTTCTTCAGGCGGCTGCCGGTGCGCGGCGGTTTGCCGCCGCTGGCGCTGCGTCGTGTCCCGCGCGCCCCGCTGCCGTCGTTCATCCCTACCGTGGGCGTCGCGCTCAGCCTCGGCTTCCCGTGTGGCCCGCCTACGGCGTCATCCTCATCGACTGCCGCGGCCACCGCCTCCTCCTGCGCGAGCTCGACGGCCATGGCTCCGTGCAGTCGACCAAGAAAGAAACAAAGAAGTGAAGGGAGGATCCAGAACGGCAGAGAGATGCTAGCAGGCGGGCCAGCGCCTGCAAACGGCGAGATTAAGCCCCCCAGCTTCCTAGTTTTGCCTTGGGGAAGCCGGCGTCGTTTTTGGTCGAATCCGGTGAAAACTAAGGGGCTGGGGGTGCGAGTGGGAGCTTTTTTACTCGCCGCGGTGAAAAAGTGACTTGGGGAGGCTTCTTAGGGGACTAGTGGAGATGCTCTAAGCATGTAGGAGGTGGGGTGATTCAGTAGTGGTTGGGTGATGGCCGAGTGGAGCAGACGTCCACCACCGATCAAACCAGGACGGCGAGGGCCAATGCGAGGGTGGCCTTCGCAGCCCTCCAATCGTGTGAGCAGGCGCCGGGTGGCTTGGCATCGGCAGGCACGTTGGGCGACGATAGATCTAGCGACGCCGCCGGCGGCATGTGCCTCCCCGGTAATGGGGAAGCGAGCAAGCAGGGACTATCGTGTGGCATGGATCGGAGGGAGGGCCGGCGCACCGGGCGGCGCCGAAGTCAGGCAGGAGAGAGGACGTGGGGCGCAAGAGGGAGAAGCGGAGCGTCGTGCGACAACAGACGCGTCGTGGTTCCATCGCGAGGATGTGATACGGGCCGGCTTGGGGCCCCTACATCCTGCGACAGGCCGAGTGAGGCAGCCAGCTGACGTGATGAGAGGCAGAGCCCCAGGCCGAGGCAGCCAAAGCCAAGCCATCCGCGGTCCGAGCAGAACGAGCATGGGGACGCGAGGAGGCGGAAGTCAAGCGCCACACAGGAGCGCAAGGTGGTTGTAGTCGAGCACCGCACGCAGGGACGGAGCCAGAAAATAGCGATGGGGGGGGGGCTTGAACTATAAGAGTCGATCACAATTATATAAGAGACAATCATATAGGCATATAGCATAGTAAATATCATGGGGTCTAAATACTCAAAAAATTGCCGCGGTTCTACAATATGAATAATTTGCATATCTGTTAATTTGAATGAAAATCATGATTGGATAATTTCTTCAGAATTCTACTAGTTTAAATTGGCTAGAAAATGTTCTCAACGAAACTCTTTCTCTTCGTGATTACAAACCCATAATTTGACAGTCAATTTTTTCTGATTGTTTCTATGTTCTAGTTCCTAGTTCCATTGTTTTTAAGGAACACATCAAAATAAGGCAAATACTGAGAGCTTGAACCAATTGACTTGAAAAATATGAATTGACTGAGTTCTCTTCCTCTATATGTCTACACACACATAATTGGACAATACAAGAATATCTAATTAGTTTTTAATGTCCATATATTTCTACAATTAGATTCTAAGACACAGACTAATCAAATACTGAAAATAAACTAACCTTTTGTTGATCGTCTGGTCCCTCATCCGTGTGTGTGCGGCCAACCGGATTGCGCCTGCGATCTGCGGATCGGCACGGCGGGAAGTCGTGCCGTCGGGGAGTCGGACAGAGGCCTTCCCTCCTCGGCGGATGGAGAGATTCGATGGAGAGGTGGATGATCTAGATCCAGGGACGATTTCAAGGGGGGGCGAGGGGGGGCTAGACCCCCCCCTAACGATTTTGTTTTACGTACGTAATTCTGAAGTAGCGGGTAAAAAAAAGGAAAATAACGAGTGCTTGGATAACTTCGCCCCCCCTAACCACGTGAAGTCCAAAACTACAAAGCCCATATATAGCAAGGCCCTGCAGCAGTAGCCCACGATGGGAAGACAGAAGACGCAATCAGCATTCGTTTACCTTTCTTAATTGCCCCCGATGCGATACAACCGCCGTCTAGCGCAGTTCCCAATCTAGCGTTGTGTAACTCCTAACTCAAGACTTAGACTGCCGAAGGGGGGCAAGGCGATCCAATGGTTGCTTGGATGCACGGCTGGCCATTCGGCCGCACAGCTAGCATGATCGGCAATAAGGCAAGCAAGGACTTCTCACTTTCGTTACTTCATCCATGGCTTACTTTAATTATTTAGATTAATTTGTGCCTGTAGGAGTAGAAAGATTGCAATTAGAATATGCATGATCCGTGAGACAAGATTTTAGATTGTTTATCCCCTTCAGTAGTAGAAAGATTTAGACCATTAGCTGCATTTGTTTCATGGAGTAAAAAATTAATAATTGTTCAAAGCCACCATCTCTTTTCACCCCTTGATGAAATCTATCATTAACCTAGGCTACAACCGTCTCTGCCTAAGTTTTTTGCCAATCAGTTTCCACGCGCAAAATCTCGCCCCCTCCATGTTAAAATCCTAGCTCCGTCCCTGTCTAGATCTACTGGGCGGGCGGGCGGCGGCTAGGAAGTTTTTCCAATCGCAGGAATCGAGGAACGACGAATGAGCACATTGTGGGAACGAAACGATCGTGCGTACATCGTGAACTCGCTGGTGGTCGTGCGTATTGCTTCCAGACTCCTTGTCTTCCACGTGGGCTGTTTTTATTTTTATTTTTCCCTGTATTGGGGCCGCTGGCCATGTACATGGGCTATAGGCCTCACGTTGTGTGATGGCCGGATGGATCATAGGAGGGGCGAGACAACCAGAATTCTGTGCTTAGGAAGAAAATTATATGTGGTACCTAATCGCTATTAAGAGGTGACGAGATCGTTAGGGGGGGTCTAGCCCCCCCTCGTCCCCCCTTAAGAATCGTCCCTGACGTCCGCATGGGGGTGCGATGTGGAGGAGAAGACACACTGCAGTCTCCGGCGAGGAAGCAGCAGCTCTGCCCGGACCAGAGAAGAAGAGGCGGGCGGTCTAGCAGCGCGTCTTAAGGACGGTACGACGAAGAACGTATCTCATGCAACGGTTGAATTAGTGCAACGAATGCACCGATAGATTCTGGTCCATTGGATAGAGAATAGATGGAACAGATTTATCACAATCAGGGTTGTCGGTACATTTTATATCTAGGACCCTGCAGAATCATTGAAAGATGTAAGTAGTCCTCAACAAACATACCGTCTCTTCCCCATCTCCTGTTCCTCTTTCCATGGGATTCGCTTTTTCTGTACCAAGTCGTCGAGCTATGATCCATGGTGCTGCGAGATTTCTTCCAATCTCGATGGCGGCAACCACCTTCGGTGCGATCCCTCTTCACCCTTCCCCCCACCTCTTTCCCATCAGCTATTCCTCTACACGACGGTGCTCGTTAGGGCTTGGCGCTGTCGACGGTACAGATGTAGCAGATGTCGACTCTTATGATATTGCCTCTATTTTCATTTCAAAAAATTGCGAGTTTCAGGTTTTCTGTCTAGAATTCCAGATGTTGTCCCGTTTCCTGCAAGCATGTGGCCTCTGTGTGAATGGTTCGATAATGTCTTGTTTGCCAGTTTCTTCAGTCTGGTAAAATTCCTTTGTGAAAATAAAAACGGGTTATCCTCAATTTCAGGCAGTACTGATTTCAGGTAAGAATTCTGACTGAAAAGAGTAGTCAACCAACAACCAGTGGATTAGAGCCCAAACTTCCATTAATTCGAATCAAGGTACAATATTAGTACACTAGTACAAGTGCTCTATGAAAAAATCATGAATATATATATATATATATATTTTGAAAGTTCTCATATTGTCTTGCATGTGGATTACTCTTTGTTTACAACAATGAACCAACAATTATTTGGTTAGGAGCACGTCGGCAAGGTACCTTGTTCACACTGTCTTCCCAAGTTTACATGAATGAACTCATTTCATTTCCTCTTATTGTAAGGTTGTAGACCCCCAAGATGTCATTAGTGAGAAAATAGATTGAGCCATGAGAAATTATGCAAGTGTTTCATCGACGACTAAGGTGCTTGTTGAAACAGATTGCCAAATCCTATCTTTGTGGAATGAAGAGGGAAAGCAGTTGGGTATCAGTTCACAAGATGAAGTTTACTCCTTTATCCATCTAGGACTAGGATTCAAGTCTCAGTTTGCATGACAAAATAGAAATGTTGCTGCAGACATCTGTACAAGAGAGGCAGAATATATAATGTGTTCTTGAAGCAGATTTTCCAATTGTATGAAAAATAAATTACATGAAGATTTTGCTTTTTTTTTGCCAAAGTCAGCAATGAGCAATTATGCAACAGTTAGATAAGCTGATACAAAAACACATCTTTTATATTTTCCGAGGTGTTATGCACAATTTAAAAGAAGCCGGTCAAACAAATGTATAAAGGAAGATGAGACATGCCTTCGTATGCAATCTACAGCAGAGTAATACTGCTACTTGAAAAGCAATAAAGAAGATTTTGATACATCTTAAACATTACATATTTCAGGTATGGGTCCTGTCAAGATTTTTCTCAGTCCATCATACACAAAGTCAGCCATAGGTATTTCTCAAAATTCAGGTATGGGTCCTGTCAAGATTTTAATCAAGTCACTCCTGCTGGACTGCCATCCAGCTAAAAATATGCTTGAAAATAAGACATACTACATCGACCATATCTCTTGATGGGTAATTATGATAGGATTTGGCAGAACTGGAGTAACCTACAACATAGCTGCACACATCAAGATTTTTACGTCAGAGAAAAGGAACAATGTGATACAAATTGAGGAACATTTTTAACTAGTGATGCGACAGAGAGCTTGACTGGACATTTTAAAGGCCCTTTCCATTTATCATGAACAAATTAAAGTGGATAACAAGAACATAATACATTAGTAGTTCATGTCCAAGAACATCACATGAACAACTAGTAATTAACCTACTCTTGCCCTGTATGCAGACTCCCAGGTCATCATTTTATCACACACATGTCAGGTCCCTTCATGTACAAACCTTACTATAAAATTATCAAGTGTACATGAAAACTGTATAGAAATCAAAACAAAAAGTCAGAAAGAACACATCTCCCTCGTCTACTTTTTCCACTATCGGTCATAATTAGTGGTAAGATTTGGCGCTCATACTATTCAATCCAAATGCCATTGGTTTCAAACAAATTGGGCAAACTGAAGGGATTGGAAAAATAGACTGTACGTGCATAACAGAAGAAACAAATTTGGAGCTTATACCGCAGATATCGTTTAGCAGTAAAAAGATTTTTTTTAAGAGCAGTAAAAAGATGGTGGCTGGCTCCTAATTAGCATGATCTGGTACATGATTTGGATCCTAGGCTCGTGGTGCTTCAACATCGGAAGTCGGAGAGAGGGAGGGAGATGGAGGACATGGAGAGAGAGAGAGATGTGCAGCTTGCCCATATTTCTCTTAATCCTAGCTCGAGGCATTGGTACACAAGATGGAAGCGAGATTGACAAACTCAGAACGGGGGGTCAATTAGCTTGATTTAGCTATACTTGGAGGTCTGTTTTGCAAAGTTTACCAGCAGCTCCATTTGCACCGCATCCTGCCCCTCTCTTTTTAATCCAACGGCTGATGTAGCAGCGGAGCACCTGGTGCACCAGTACGTCTGGTGCACAGGATACGTTCTCCGGTACGACGAGGGGAGGAAGTGGTGGCGGCGGGGTCGGGGGTTGGGATGGGGGCTCGTAGTCGCGAGCTCCATCGTACCATCCTTCTGAGATGCTTTGTGGATGTGTTATTTGCATCTACCACTAAAAAAGTGTTACCTGCAGATTGAGAAGGTTGGTTTGCTGTTGTATACGCATATTGAATTTTCCTTTTAGTTTTGCTAAGATTCTCTGAAGGTGATTGTGGGTTGTGTAGCTGCGTTTAGTGATGTTGTTACCTCGTCAGCTCTTTGGGTGTTTTGAGATGCTGGTATATGAGCTCACGGAGTTTACTCGTTTTATTTTAACTACTATCTGCAATGTTTCTATTATATTTGCAAATACTCCCTTTGTAAACTAATGTAAGACGCTCAAAATTTGCACGCTTTGTGCAATTCTAGATTATCACAGTGTCTAATCATCTTTTTTTTAATGTTAGCAAAGTAACCTATTGAATTTAATCTCTCCCAACAAGAACAGAAATAAAATTTACTCGTTTTATTTTAACCTGAGAATCGTGCCACTTGCACTTTTTCAAAAAACACCCTGTGCTCGGACAGAATTTTGGAGCAGGGACATCCATACACAACACCACCTGGTGCCCGGTAGTTCCAACGGGCTGTCTCTTCTCCTTTCTCCTCCTCTCAAGAAAGAAACAGAGTCTTCTAGACCCCTCCCAAATTCCTCGTCGCCGCCGGGATCTCGCGTCACCGCTCTCCTCCGCTGCCTCCCGAACTTCCCTCGCTCTGGATCCGGTCCACCATGAGCCAAGCCTCGCCGCCAAGTCCCTTGCCGCCGCCTGTGTCCTATGTCCCCACGGCAGCCGCCGCCGCATCGGCCCCCTTGCTCGATGCATCGGCTCGGCTCCAGCGCGTGACCCAGGGTCGCATGGTGGGCTGCGCGAGCCTGCTGGCCTGCCCCGCAGCCCCCTCGCCAACATGGGCCCAGCCGCCCCTCCTCGCCTCGCGAGGTAGCTGGAGAAGAAGCTGCCGGATCGGAGGCTACCGCAGGACAAGTTCATCTGCTGCTGCTGTGTCTGCTTGTTGAAGAAGGGTGTGCCGGCAGGAGGAGGCAGTGTTGAGAGTGCTCGATCTGCAACAGGGCGAGCTTGGGCTGCACCGCAGGTGTGTCTGCTGCTGAATTTTCCAACTGCTACTGTTCCCTATACCTGTATTACATTATGCTTCGAGCTTTACCCACGACCTCTCCTTCTAGACCTGGGCACGCAAGATATCGGAGACTGAGAGGATAGTGCAGTATATATTCTTTGTTCTCCGTTCGGAGCCTGTCCACTCATTCCATTTTATGCAGGCTCTGGTTCTCAACCTCCAACATGATTCCCTTTCTTCCGTGCCTCCAATGGAGGCTACCAGCGGCAGGAACGCCACGAGACATCCTGGCATTGCAGATGCAGAGCTTTCTAGGGGCGGCCTGTTTGTTTCCGGCCGCGCCGATGTCAACTACCTTGATCCACTGTGACTGTCCCCAACCACGCTCAACTCCCCGTAAGTCATGTTTTTCTCCTACCAGATCAAAAAAATTGTCAAGTTTTTGGAGTACAGTTGTGTGCCCGATCCGTTCATGATTGAAATTATGGTCTCTAAACATGTGATTTGTGAAATTTTTAGCAACAAATTGTTTGTGGATCTGCAAAGTATGTTGTCACCAGTGGATTCAGACTTCCTATTTAATTTTTTGCAGAAACCTGTACCATCCCCTCAGGTCAATATTCATACCCTTTTTCATTGCGACATTTGTCAGATTTTTGTACTTGGGATGATTTGGTGCAAGGTATAGAGGAGCATGATCAAGCATGGCTAAATATATTTGCAAGTAGAGAAGTTCTTGAGTCACACACTAAAGGAAGAGAGATAAGCTTTTTCTCTTTGTTGTATCAAGTAATTTACTTCCCAGTCCGCTATATATTATTGTGTACTGAACGCAGTCTGAAATAACCTCTTTTACAAAAAAATACATACCTGTGTGGTTGTGTGAGATCTATTTGGAAGTGCTAATTGATGAAATGTATGTAGCATTAGTAATAACCTTCTGATGTGTGGTCAGATATGTGATAATTAGTGAAATGTTGCTTTAGATAGTTTTTTCATGACTTCAACATGTGCCTAACATCTCCTTGATCATGTGAGTTCATATATCAGTTTTTAACTTCTGCAAGTAAATTTTGATGTTGTGCAAGTTATATATGATTGGAATCACAGGGAAAACTGTGTGATTCTTTTCTTTCATGATAGTAGACTCTTAAACCTACATGAACCAGCATAATTGTTGTAAACATTATTTAAAGACGTATATCTTCATTTATCTTAATTAGTTTAGATACATGGCGAGGGAAATTCTACTCGAAGCTCATTGCGTCAGATAGTCAACCAAACGCACCACATCGTGGGCTGGCCCACCATGGCCGGAGATGAGAATGACCGCTCAAAGTGGAGTCGGAGACGACGCGACAAATCAGATTTTGGTGCATTATATAGTCTCTCGGCAGTTTTATTCCCTATAAAATGGTACAAATTTGTTTATGTTGAATACTATTTCAGTGTCGCGAGGCAAAAACCACTAGATTTTTTTTAATTTAGTATGTTTAGAGCATTGGGATCCTAAGTAGTTGTCTTTTAGTTTAAGGAATATTTGTCCTTCTGTCCACTTGCTAAACAAATATTGTAGTTTAACACTTTTGTCAAAAAAAATCTTCGCCAAAATACTACAGATCATCTATAGGCTTGTTAATTTTTCCTTTGCCTAAATATACTACAGACCATTATACATGCAATACTGATTGTCCGATATCTTTTTAGGTGTTTTTAGGTGAGAAGATAGATGAAGTGAGGGCTCAAGAGCTAATATTTTCGCGCTGATGTTTTGAACAAACAAGAAAAAGAAGGATACACTATGCTTGACAAACGATTCCATGACCTGATAGATGCCTATGGTATGTAACTATGTAAGTTGAACTAGCTGTGTGAGTTATGCCTGACATTTTATTCTCTTCATGGTGGTGCTGTGTACAGATTCATGCTTCTTGTTCATATTCAGCAAAGTATTCAGTCAAACACCTTTACTTAATTCTTGTTTCGTAAGGAACCTTCTATAAGTGTGTGCTCAAAGCTCGCTATAGTATGTATGTTATTTGAATATATTATGCTATTTATCTTAACATTCAAAATTGGTGTGCCTAAATAGCAAGAAATGAGCAATGTTGAATCCTTGGATTAAAGGCAACATAATAATATGTTTTTGGAGATTTCTTGTTGTGCCCATGCTGATGATTTGGGTGATTTGGCGTGAGCGCAACAGCCACCGCTGCATATTTCACAATTCAGAGTTATTTGCTGCGGTGCTTGCGTGCATTTGCCATTGAGTAATCCAATGTTGAAAGGAGGCTGAAGCACGACACATCATTTTGCCATAGTTTAATGGGCTAACGGCTGATGTGTGTATTGCCTTCTACTTTTCATGTGTTTGTAAAGTATTTGTTCCTTCTATCAATGAAACCGACAACGGCCACTTTGGGTCATCAAACTGAACCTATATTTCTATGGAATCTTGCGGTGAGGTTGAGGCATCATCAAACTGAACCTATATTTCTATGGAATCTTGCGGCGAGGTTGAGGCATTAATGTTCATTGAAGTGCCAAATTCATGTACATGAAAAAACTTTCTGAACTTGTATATAGTATCTTATGTATGCAAGTTATATATCCTATATTTTATGCATGTTCTTTTTTCATCTTAATTCTCACCCATGGGTGGCATTTTGGACCGTATTAATGCTCATGGGCATGGAGATATGATGTTGCACGGCATGAGTAGGTGATGGAAGAGGAGATGTGAACATGTTGGCCCCATTGGATTGAAGCCGGAGGATGAAGTAACTTGTTGCCATACCTCCATTGCACATACTCTTGGGGATAGATAATGAGATTGTGGTGTTGTCGTTCTTTCATTATCGATATTAAGGTTAGTCCAAAGTGATATGCTTAATGTGTCACCATTTCTAGCGGAAAATGATGTGTGCTTGAGGTCGAGCACATGTCAAGTGAGGTGGAACAAAGACATAGACAGATTTGGAGTTAGGTGTCATCACAAATTCACTATTGCCAGATATGTGGACTTGTTAGCTATTGCGAAATGCTCTCTGTCCCTAGCGGACACCTCGATATAGGACTTAGCGGACAGAGGGAAAGCCGAGTAGGAAGAACAAGTCCTCTTCCAAGGTGAAAATGGAAGCCCGTATGTTTGATTGTTCCCAATGTGTACCGATCAAATATTCAAATGTATAACATCATTTTGATCAATGTCTCCTACATTATTTCGTTGTCCCCTAGCATTGCACTCATGCCTTCTTTTTGATTCCGTAGCGTAGCACGGGCATCTTACTAGTTACATCAGAAGTCTTTTCGACTCTCGAGTTGCTTGTGTAGAGCAATGTGTGCCACCACCAAGTCCCGAACTAAATGCCCCATAGGCCATTGGATTACGGAAACCTTATCGCCAGGCTTCATTAGTTTCTATGTTAGATGCTTTTCTCATTTGCTTGTTTTCCGCATGAATCATACAAATTGGATGCAGAAATACATAAGTTTTGAATCATTATACTTAAATTGCTCCAATAGCCATCTTAGACGGAATGCACCCTCATGGCTCGACTATAAATACTTATCAGTATATCAGTGGCTTAAGGTGTAAAAACATCTGGGAAAATTAATTTTGTTTCTGGAAACAGCCTCTTGCAGAAATGTAGGGAAAGGCTGCGTACTATAGAATCAAAGCGGTCGGACCCTTGCCCGGACCCTGCGCAAGCGGGAGCTACGTGCACCGGGCTGCCCTTTTTTTTATACTGCTCTGCTTTGAAGAAGCTCTTGTTCTCTCTTTAAGTATGATTCCACTCACAAATTCTTGGGTTAGTATATTGTTTCCTTAGACATATCTATACTCCTTTATAGTGCACGAGTAGGTTTTGGTATTAGCCGTCAGATATGCTACATCGGATGGTTGGTAAGTGGCAAATCTGTGAGCTGCTGCCTGCTAGTCGTAGATTAAAGTCCATCCAACGGTTCAAGTCGCCTGGATTCACAGCTACAGTATACCTCATCCAACTGTCCTGCCATCCAACCTGATGAGGCAATGACAAACGGGGCAACAGGTAGCTACTGTGAACAAGTTACATCAGTATGTTTTAAGCTCTTTTTCTAGACAACTCATGTGGACACCAGATAAGATAGGAAGAATAGAAAGGTCAAGATTCACGAGAGAGTTCTAGAAAGATGAGATAATGTGGTCTGGATAAAGATAATGCGGTATAGTTACCAAAACATAGTTTTTTCAATTGTGCTATATTACTTAGTAAGATGCTCCTAATAATCATGGAACTTAAACCAACCCGTTGCACTTTTCTCTTACAAAATTCATAAGAGTAGTTTTCTCTACGTGCTTTACCATGTCCTAGTAATGCTATAGCCTAGAAGTTGAGAGCATAATGCAAAATTGTTGGCTTAATACTTATATCTGTCTTTGGAATTGTACTTAGAGGTATGATGCAGATCATATCTACCTGTCTCCTAATTGCTATGGTGTATTCCAGGTCTGTTGAGTTATTCCAATTCTGCTTTCAGTAGCACTTTATATTGTTAGTTAGCTAAAGTTGTTGCTAGCTATGTTTTTGTAGTTGCTCCAATGTATATATTTTCTGCATGCGTGTTGTATTTGCGTCATCTATGTTAGCTTAGGAGATATGCTGCTGCTTTTCTATTTTGTTGTTTTTCTAGTAGCCTAGTTTGTACAGGTTTTTCCCCCCTTAGCCTGGTTTTTGTTTCTGTCGGTCGGAGGCCGCCTTTGGTGGGGTCTACTGCTGCGCCTTCTTTGTCATTTTCTTTTAATAAATATTGACCTGCATTTAGGTGCGTGTTTGAGAGAGAATCAGTTTGTGAACAAGTGCATTGATGCTTCCATGCTCTTCACGTTGCAGGGGAGTCTAAATCTGACAGTGAAGCATCAGATGTTAGTGGCTCTGATGGAGAAGACACCTCTTGGATTTCATGGTATTGCAACCTAAGAGGGAATGCGTTCTTCTGTGAAATCGATGATGATTACATTCAAGATGACTTCAATGTTGTGGGCTTAGCAGTCAAGTTCCATATTATGATTATGTTCTTGATCTCATTTTAGATATCGAGTCTTCTCATGGTAATTGTTCTCAATATTTACTCATTTAAATGGAACCACCCGACGGGTGTATGTTAACAAGAAATGTTAGATGCATTTCTGCATTTGATATGATGCAAATGTGTTGTCCCTATACAGTTATTTGACTCATTTAACGTCACTAGTTTGGATGCTCAAAGCCTTTACTAGTAGTGATGCTAACACTTACTGGTTGCTTGGGCTCTGTTTCTAAGTACTCCCTTCGTCCCGAATTAGTTGTCTTAGATTTGTCTAGATATGTGTTAGATACATTCGTATCTAGACAAATCTAAGACAAGTAATTTGGGACGGAGGTAATACATTTTTGGTGTTACAGATTTTTTTTTAGTTTCCCAATGCCCTTGAATTTGTTTCTTTACTAGTTAAACGCTGAAGTAAAAGGTGCCATATCAATTACTGTAAGCATAAATGGAAGGTTTTATCTGCCACACTAAATAACATCAATCCTTTGCATGGGCTTTGGTTGGTTGATTTCGTGCAATATATGGCTCTCACTTGTCCATGGCATGGTATTGTGCATGTTTCCTTTTACATTGCCTACTGCTATTGCTGATGTTCTTGATTATTTGAATATGTAGGTGATATTTTCACAGAAGAACAAAATGAGCTAGTGGAATCAGCTGCTGAGATGTTGTATGGGCTATTTCATGCGCGATACATTCTTACCGGTAAAGGGTTGGCTGCTATGGTAACTGTTATGCTAACCTTGCTTTGCTAGTACTTGCCCATATTTGTTTCCGAAAGGCTGAAATTCGCTCATGTCGGTGAAGTTTAATTTGTAGTAAGTGGTAACTTTTATTCCTTACTTTTGGCAGCTGGAGAAATACAAGAACTATGACTTTGGACGATGTCCACGGGTTTATTGCTGTGGCCAACCATGTCTACCAGTTGGACAATCGGATATTCACTGATCTAGTACAGTGAAGATATACTGTCCCAAGTGCGAAGACATCTACTATCCACGGTCTAAATACCAAGGCAGTATCCTAATCACTCTCTTATTATACTGTCTCAAATTGGTGTGTTTTTCTCCTGGGGAAAAAAGAGTGTCATCTACAAAGAAATATTTACATATCTGCATCACGGGGATATCATAATTGAAGAAAATTGCTATTTTGTTGTTATATTTTGCTGTTTTGTTGACCATGTCCAGATATTTTGCTGTTTCCTCACCTGTTTCTGATGACATACGATCATCTCAAGCCCCAGAAGCCCTCGCAGCGCTATGTTCCTCACGTATTTGGCTTCAAGCTCCACAAGCCATTATGCGGAGGTGAAGGAAAAGATAAGAGGCCCCGGAAGACTACTGTAAGAGTGCAATCGCCGGATCATGCTGCCCGCCAGATCATGCTGCCCACCCATATTGTGTGCCCTGTCTGGTCTATTCAACATTGAAATGTTGGTATAAAAGAAGACATGAGACGATGTTGTAACTTAATTCCAGCTCTACTGGCTAGTAAATCTGGACCTCTGTTTCCAAAACCACCCGCTATCGAGAAATCAAAGTTATGGTCGACAATATCATGCCAGTTATCGTTTAGATATTTCTTCCGCAAATCTGATCGCTATGATACGCCAACTTGGAAGAAATGGATTAGAAAATTAAATCAGCTAGGCAACTCTTTGTTTATTTAATTTAAAAACTATTCATTCATTTTATGACACGTCAAAATTTGATGTCATATCAATTGTGGGACCCTCTAGAAGCCCCTTCAAATATAAGCGTAGAGCTTGTCTAAAAAAAAGCGTAGAGCTGCTTATGTCAGCTATCACGATAGCTCCAATTCCCCTGCCGGAAAACCTAGTTTTTTTTTATCTCCTCCGGCAGTTGTTACCCGCCGAGAGTCTCGCTGGCTGATTTTCTCCTGTGATCTTCCTTCACCCATCGTGTGTCTCCCTCCTTTGCTTCTCGTGGGTGGCCCGGGGTCTCGAACCATGGCGGATGAAGAGGAAGAAGCATGATGCGATCTGGAAATAAGGATGTTGAGGACTTTGGAAAGATTGGATTTGCATTTCATTGAGATTTGCGTTTTTTTTTGAGACAATCATTGAGATTTTTTTTTTTTTTGAGATCTGACAATCATTGAGATTTGCGTGAAACAGAAGGCCACCAAAATATATGTACGCAATTACCAGGCGCCCGGCCCGGCCGGGTCCAGCCCAAACAGCCCAACCCAAACGCAACAACGCCTTCAGTGTCGCCACTCCTCTTAGCGTCGCCTTCTCCAAATCGCCGAAACCCCAATTCATTCAGCACCCACTCATCTGCAGGTCGCACACATCCATCCCGTACCTGTCCGACGAGGGAGGAGAAAAAAAAAATGCTGCGCCACGCCGCCCGCCGCCTCGCGTCCCGCGCCGCCGCTGCCGGCAGCGGCTCCATGAGCCGCAGGGCCCTCGCGACGGCGCAGGCGCCCGCGGAGGCGGGCGAGGACCCCGCCTTCCTGGAGGCGTGGAAGAAGGTGACCACAATCATCGAGCCCCCCCAGACGCCCATGTCGGCCATGAAGCCCCGCCCGCCCACGCCGGCCTCCATTCCCTCCAAGCTCACCGTCAACTTCGTCCTCCCCTACAAGTCCGAGATCACCAACAAGGAGGTATATCGTCGTAACCTCCCCCGTCGTCCCACCTCCCGATCTCAGATCTGTGCGTGTGCGTCTAGGGTTCCGACCGTTCGCACGATCTTTCGGCCGTTTTTCTTTTTTCGGTCGGAGATTAGGGACGTGTGAGAGGGGCCTTTGTGATCTGGTTCATCCCGCGGGATGGGTGGAATCCTAGGGGCGATTTGGTTAGGAACCACGAATGTCCCTTGTATGGTCTTGTCATGGGATGCTTTTGATCATGTCATTGTTCTGGTGGAATGGTTGTGCTGGGTCGCTTGTTGCGCTTTGATCCTGTGCATGGGTGCGCTTCAGTTTTGTAGTCTGCGTGAGATTGTTGGATTATATCAGTTAATCTGATGTCTCTGTGGGTAAGCCTGATCATTCCAAACCTCACCTTTTTGGAGTGCCATGCACCAGATGGCTTATATGTTGATTGACTGTACTGAGTAGAACATGTGTCCTCCTAATGGTTATTGCCGTCCACAAGGAACTGCAGTTTTCACTTGGGGCTGTGGATGCTTTAATTGTAAGCACTTTAGATTTCTGCTAGCATCTTCAGGCCATTAAATTCTTAGTGGCGTCCTAGTAGACTTCTATGATTTTTTTTTTTCAATTTGTACCGTGAGGATTGTGACATGCCTCCTTGTGGGTATCCTTGTATGTTTTTCTTCTCCCAAGCTTCTAGCCCAGTGCCTAGATTAAGTATTAGTCCGATAAAACGATTTTTCTTTCATATTTTGCATTTAGAGGCTGTTCGGATTGACGCCCCAGGCTGCCAAGCCAAAATATTGGCGTTGACCGGGTACATGGGAACCGTTTGTATCGAAGCCAATTCTTTGGCGTGCCCTGACTACCTCCAGCTTTCTAGTTCATTTTTTTGCCAACTACTGGCCAGGGCGTGGGCGGCAGAAAGCAGCGCCAGTATTTTGGCTTGCCCATGCATTGGCAGGGTTAGCATAGGCAATATCCAAACAGCCCCTTAGTGCTCTGTTTGCTTTCTGGTTTGTTCCTTTGTTGTGATATGGTTCATTATTCTTATTTTTTAGCTGTAGTTCGGAGCCTTGTTAGTGGATTTAGGACAATAGGGCTACATTTATATGAGTTGTGAACTTCTGATCACATGATATGGTGCACCGTTGCTACAGTAGTTGGAACAATATTAATGTTTAACGACATTTGCCCTCGCTGACATTAACTAATTATACCTGTTGTCAATTTTCTTGATTGAGATAACCTTCATTCACTTACTGCACTGTTTTGCACAAACAGTCTTTGTGTCTGGAACAATCATAACATTCTCCCATGATATATTTTCTTGACCTTTTGTGGTAGCAATGCCCCAGTACAGTTTCCAATTTAGCTATGAATGTTTCTGTATTATTCTTAGTGTATCAAAGACATGTCATGAGTTGCTTAAATACTACTCCCTCCGATCTTGTATAAATGTTGTGGGAAAACAACTGAGCCAGTTACTACTCATAGTATAACTTCCGAATGTTTTGGGATCAGAGGGAGTAGCATCTTTTATTGCGATGAGTGGGTTTCTTGAACTGGGAGTAGAACATGCTCAAATCTGTGTCAAATCATGATATGAATAATTAAATTATTAGACGGCCAGAAGGTGAATTGATGGTCTGATGTGCCAAGCGTTTCTTAAACTTAATCTACAGTTAATAATGTTTACTTTAAGTTACCTAGTGTCTTTGGTTATCTGAATTTTTTTTCGAGTCCTTGAATTTACCTTTTTTTAGGTTTCCAATTTTGTTATTAGCTATCAATTTTATTGTTGCTATTTGTCTGATAAGTAATTTTGGTGTTTGAGGTAAGTTCATTTTGTGATGCTGTATTTTTGGTGGGAGAAGGTCGGAGAATGATTTTCAAATTTTGTACATTGATTCCTAAATGCTTATGCTCGCTTAAAGTGCTACTCTTGATCATTTGTATGGTCTTATGTTTTTGTCACTACTCATCTCATATTGTTTGGCTATTGTCAGGTTGACATGGTAATGGTACCGGCTACAACTGGCCTGATGGGTATTTTGCCAGGCCATGTTTCCACAATTGCAGAGCTCAAGCCTGGTGTTATGTCTGTACACGAGGGAAATGATGTTACAAAGTACTTTGTGAGCAGTGGCTTTGCATTCATCCATGCAAACTCCATTACTGATGTTGTGGCTGTTGAGGCTGTCCCCCTTGATCAGATTGACCAAAGCTTGGTCCAGAAAGGTCTTGCTGAATTCACTGCCAAGCTTGGATCAGCCTCGACTGACCTAGAGAAGGCGGAAGCTCAGATCGGAGTGGATGTTCACAGTGCGCTCAATGCTGCATTGACTGGTTGATGATGACATCTTACATTTTTATGTCCTTTTCATCCGCATCTTTAGAATGTGAGTTGAAGTCCGCAAACTCATGAATGAGGATGGATGGAATTATCTTAAATAAATTATACTCCATCTCAAAGAAAGACTTGTGTTTCTTCCTGCGAGGATTTTGTAATGGTAATATTTTCCTGTGTTCCAAAATCCGGTGCTCCCTTCAGTTTTCATTTCTCAGTTGTGACTTGAATCAAATGGAATTGATTGATTTCCATTTCATAATTCCAGTCAAATTGTCAAAATATAATCAAAGTTATTTCTTTTCATGTTTGTGATGTTGTGGTTCCTGGTGAGTTGAACTCTTCAAAATTGTGCAAGTTTTTATCAACCCACGACGACATGTTGTCATGTTCTGTGTATCTGTGATATCTATTTCCTCGCTAAAACGTATGAAAGGCACGCTACCCTTGCAGGCTGAGAGGAAAAAGAAGCTAGAGTAGTCATTTTTTTCTCAAACTTGAATCTGTTACGTGGTGCGCTGTAAACATTCATGTGAAAACATTCTAGATATTTGAGCCGCTGGGCTGTACTGAGATTCATGCAGTTGGTTGTTTTCTCATTGGTATGCGGACATGGGCCATTGCCAGTCTTGACGAGCAGATATTCCTACAGTTTGTCTAGATGTTTTTTAAGCAGATATTCCTACAGTTTGTCTAGATGTTTTTTAAGGATGTCACATCTAAGCTCTCACAAATATATAATGCAGCAACAAGAAACAAAAAAAAAAGAACTAGAAAAAAAAATAGACCACAAGCACAATGGACATCAGCTTAGACGTGACATAACTATGTCACATCTAAATGTGTCCTACACAGACCCATATTCCTAAGCATACGGTATGTTTTGTTTACATGGTTCGGTTCACGGTATCGGTATTAATATTTTGGTAAATCTATACCTACCTACTAATAAAATGTCTATTGCTTCTGTGATGTTAACTAATCCGTAGTCTCTGGTAACTAACCCGGAGTACACAGTGACAGGAAATTAAAAAGAAGCCCCCTGATATTTTGGCAAATCAACCCAAAGTCCATCCAAAACTAATGTTTTTTTTTAAATATACTACATATCTTTTACACCCAGACTTCAATTTTAACATGTTATAATGAATTTTGATTAGAAAAGTGAAAAAAAGTGGAAACCCCAAAAAAGGAAAAAATGGTTTCAAAAGGAAATAGAACGAACAGACAAAGAAAAAAAAACAGAAAAAAGAATAACAAAAAGAAAAAGAACAAAAAAGAGAACCCGGTTTTGGAACCATGTCGAAGGTTCCCAAAACCGAAAAAGACCAGCTGGAATGTCCTCTCCCAAAACCGGCAAGGACGAACGCATTAACCGGGCCAACCCAGCTAAACGCTCGCTTGCCGCCTCCCTATACGAAAGGTCGATAACCTGACGCAGAATGCGTCATATAGGGTTTTCCCCTATTGACGCAGTTTCCATCACATAGGACATCCCGAATTATGGGACAGGTGTACTGGAATTTTGAAAAGGAAAAAGCTTGATCTATGTGTGAACGGAACTTTTGGGCCGGCCAATGTGCTGGCGCAAGGTTTTTTAAATTCATTTTTTCTCTTTCTTTTTCTTTTCAAATTTCATTTTTTGATAATATAGATAATTTCGGATTTCAAAGAAGTTTTGAATTTTTTAAAATGAGCTTTTGAAGAAAATGTTCAACAAACGCTCGTAGATTTTAAAAAAAATGTTCGCATATCCGAAAAATGTTCACAATTTTGAACAATGTTCGCGTATTCAAAAAATCTTCATCAATGTGAATAAAGATGACAAATTGAAATAATATACATGAAAAGTTTAAGAATGTTCGAAAAAATGCTCATGAATTTCGATTTTTTTGCAAACTTTGTAAAAAAGTTCATGAATTCCAAAAAATTATCACAGTCTAAAAAAATGTTTTTTTGAAAAAGGTCACAATTTCAGAAAAGAATCACAAATTTGAAAGAATCTTCATCATTTCAAAACAAATGTTTATTAATTTAAAAAATGTTCATGATTTCAAAAAAAATGTTCATGATTTCAAAAAACATCTTCAGAAAATTGGAAGATGTTCGCGATAAAAGTCAAAAAAATATAAATAAAAAACAGAAAAGAAACGAAAGAGTACTCAATAATCGTATTCACACATTTAAAATGTGTTTGTGACTTATGATTTTTTTTGTGATTTCTAAAAACTCGTCATGCTATTTAAAATATTTGTGTAGTATTAAGAAAAGTGTTAACTTATTAAAATAATGTTCATATAATTTAAAAATCAACCTCCTTTAATTTTTCATGTAATTCTAAAAAGCGTTCTTGTGCTTAAATATATTCATAGTTTAAAAAATATTCATGTTATTTTAAAAATTCCATGTGATTTAAGAAGGATTTACGTGTTTATAAAAGAATGTTGATACATAAAAAAACAAATGCACAGTTTAAAAGTGGAGCGGCCGTATGAGGGATGATGTATGGAGTAGGCGTGGGATGTAGCTCAGGAAGGAAGGTCGTCACAACCAACTCGACGAGATTAATTTTGAAAGTATTAAACATTCACCTGCAATGACTAAGTTCAAGGAAAAATATGTCATGCGGTGGTCGAGATCATCACCAGGATTGACCATGGTCGCACGCATTGTGATTAGCTTGACACCATGACCGTGATCGAGGAGGGTGAAAAGGAGGATAACGGAGAACACATGAGAGGCACTATGTTGAAATAGATAATGTGGACCTGAATTCGTGAAATCATTCTTATTGCGATGGAGCATGTGTTTTTTCTCCCGTTTGCAACCCACGTGCATGTTTTTTCTCGGGCGGCGCGGGGATCTCGGGGCGGCGACCTCGATCGGTGGCGCGGTGCGGCCTGCCTGGCGGGCGACACCTGCCGGTGCAGA
>NC_041383.1:310411231-310505311 GCF_002162155.2 Triticum dicoccoides | reverse complement strand
GACTGCATGGGCGGCGTGGACAGGGCGGCGCTACGGCGGCTCCTTGATGGCCGCCCGGAGTTCCATGGGAGGCGTCATCTCCGACTCGATCTACTCTGGTTCGTGCTGGCTACAGTAGCGACTACGGTCGACGCCAATACTACCTGGACGGATCTGACGGGTGGGCATGGATCGGGGGAAACTCCAGGCCAGCGTGGCGTCCACACCAAAGTTGATGCGCTCGACGCTGATTACCTTTCTGGAGGCTTCGGTGTGGATCATACGCCCCCACCTCTGCCATGAGCGCAGGCGAAAGCCTCTGTTCCTCTGTTTGGACGATGATGGCACTTTGGTGTCGTGTTCCTTCCTGAAGGCGTCGACCGAGGACTGCTCAGGGTGGTGGAGTTTCTAGTAGTTCGGAGTCGACGCGAGATGGCATGTAGGTGGAGCGGTGTGGCATCAACAGTATCATCGATGGCGGGTCTCGGCGGCATGGCACAGTCGAGTCTCGGCGTCCGATGTATGGAGATGGACTCGCACAGGAGGAGGAAGCTGCCTGGCATCCTGGTGGCGTCGACGGTAGCGAGACCGTGCAAGGTAGATGCAATAGTACATATTTGAAGATGGATTGGTGGCAGGTGGCTGCGGCAGCCTCGTACCCGGCAGGCGTCCTAGTTGAGGAGTGCGCCGGACTGGTAGGTGCCCCATACCCGGCAGGCGTCCTGGTTGGGACCTCAGGTCTTAGATGTTTAGGTTTGGCTGCGACGTCTGTTTGGTATTAGGCCCAGACTATCAGCGCCCCTTCATCGATTGGATAGGTGTAGCGACAATTGTTGCTTAGACGGTGGCTTTAATCTTGCTGTTGTATGACTTTGTAAGGTTTTATGAGAATAATTAATAAAGTGGTCGTATACATCGCCCAGATGCAGAGGCCGGGGGTCATCCTTCTTTTTAAAAGAAAACGTTCATGTTTCCTAGTAGTACAATATAACATTGAGGGCTCTCGTGTGCATTTACCATTGTGTAAAGGCCACAGTTCATTGAAGCAAAGGATATAAAAACTGACGTCGTAAGGAGGGTGCTTGAAGCCCTGAGCACCAACCACCTGGCGTGCGTGTCACACTTGTAGGCGGTTTCCACCACGGACAACGAACCTCACTACCGACCAAGCATTTAATGCCTTCGCAGGCTACTCGGTGTGGCCCATAGGTCTACGTATACTAGACCACCACCATCATGACATATAGAATGGACACGCGCCTCGGACCGATAAAGCGTAGGCCCTATCGGTCAGATGAAGGCGACAGGGCCCAGACAACCTTTTGACCAAGGGAAGCAGCACCTCGCGTCACACCAGGCATTACGATGACAACTGGGACCTGAGCATCTACTGGGAGCACTTGAGTGTCTGACACACTTGGTGTCTGTTTATGTAACATTCCAAATTTTTAATTTAGAATATTATACATTACATCATCATTGCATATCATATTTTATTGCATTTTGTCTCGATTCTATAAATTCTACGCAACTCAAGGACCCATGAAGAGAGCTGGGAATTCCATTATTTTCATATTTGAGTTTTCTCAAATTTTTGAAAATAGGATCATTTGATTTAGTTCTTTTATCTTTAATTATTTCTATTATAAAAATATGAGAGAGGGAATAAAATGACTTTCTAAAAATAAAGAAATATTGATGACTTAATAATAAAATCAAACAAAATTTTATTTCAGAGTTTTATCGCTATTTTATTTGAATTAGGAAAAATGCGCGTTTTTCAAAATTGCATTTAGGCCCCAAATAAATGTTCATCTGTCCGGCTTGATTTTAGAAGTCGGGAAAAATTTATTTCAAGATTTTTGGAGTCCATTTAATATCTCTTTTATTTGTTTTTCTGCACGTAATTATTTTAAAAAACGCGAACCGACCTAACCGGGCCGTGTCCGACTAGGACACTTGGCCCGGCCGGCCTTTATAAGCGCCGGTAGGCCACCCCGAGCCCACCCGAAACCCTAGCCACCGCCGCCCTCGATCCGCGCGCCGCCGCCAGCCGCCGCCGCCGCCGCCACCCCTCGTCGCCGCCGCCGACCGCCGTCGCCGACCGCCCCGTCGGACCACGCGGCCTCGCCGCCGACCGCCGCCGCCCTCGCCGGAGTCCGCCGCCGCCGGAGGTAGCCACCGGATCCGCCGTCGGTTTACGCCGGTTAACCACCCTTTTTTTATAAAACCGCGGTTGTTTTTTTAATAGATCGGTTTTTTCCCGATTTAGTTTTTTTAGCGAACGCCTGTTCGTTCGTTCGTTCGTTTTAACGAACGATTTTTCGTCTTTTAGCCACACACAACGAACATTCGTTCGTTAGCCTGTTCGTCCGTTTTTTCTTTTTCTCGGATTTTCCGCGATTATTTTCGATCGCGATTTCTCATCCGATTTTCGTTCTATTATATTTTCTGCTCGTTTATCGGAATCAGGCGATTCAAGCGCTTAGAGTTTCGTCTCAAAACCCTCTTTCCGTTTAACCAACTCAAACAAGTTTTTACTATTGTAAAATTTGACTTAGGTCCAGATTAGTAAATGAAGTTTGTTTCTTTCGCCGTTTGACTTTCGTTGCTTCGTTTGGTTTGATTCTTTTTGCAAACCGGAGTTCTTAAGTTGAACTTTTTGGTTAGATCTCTTATTTGAGTTTTACGTGTGCATTAGATGAGTACTTATTGTATGCTTGTTTGTTTGCGATAGAGTACCCGGAGTGCGCCGCTTGCTACTTCGAATCTCTAGGTTTCACGGATCATCAGCAAGGCAAGTAACACTTTGATCATACCTCTTTACTACCCAGTTTTATTGCATTAGATCAATCCTCAAACAATTGCATGATTAGGATCTGATTAATATGTGGGTTTTGGAAAGTAGATGAGGTAGAACCTATTACCTGTTTTATTATCAAACCTTTGGTAGTTACTTCTATGTTTGCTTATATTGCCATGCTATGCTAGTAGACGTGGATTGGGTGTGTGTATCCATGACAGATGTGAGATTATTAATTAATGGTTTATTTAAGGTGGCAACTTAAATTCACATCTGGGTGGATTGAGGAACCTGGGGAACCTAGTGTTGTCTGTATTTTTTTGGAAATCCCGGGGTACCGTGTGATTCTCCTATGGACCGCCACCCAGGCTCAAAGGGATCATGAGATTCTTCATGCTAGAAACTTCCGTGTGCAGCCGCAAGCTACTATGGGCTTTAGCATAGTTGATTAAGTTGCGTGAGCTCTTGAAGAGGTAGACTAGCAGATGTAGAGGATGTAGGTTGGTACTGTCTACCCGGAGTAGAGACTTAATGCTTCTGAAAGACTGTGTCTCGGTCATCCGTTTCTCAAACACCATGTAGTGCGAGAAATCAAGCGGAGGAGATCGAGTCTTGCGGGGAAAAGTGCGCAAACCTCTGCAAAGTGTATAAACTAATCATGGTTAGCCGTGTCCCCGGTTATGGACGTTTTAAGTATCTAGTACTTGGATTATCATGTGAATCTCATCATGTTACTTAATTTAATTTTGTTGGGTTAATGATGATGCTTAATTGGGATTGAGTTGGAGTACCCTTCTCAATGTTTAACAACCACCATGATAGTTAAATAAAATTTATTCCTTTGTTGTAGGGAAAAATTGGCTTTATGCAAAACTGTAACCATAGAGTTTTCCACAAGCCATATATGCATGTAGTATAGCATAGTTCTGTTCATTACTCTCTATGTGTTACATGCCAGTATATTCCATGTGCTGATCCGTTTTCGGGCTGCAACGTTCATGTTGCAGACTTTTCAGACGACGAGTAAGGTGCCTTAGGTCATGATCTTATACTCAGTGATGCCGTTGGAGTTGATGGACTCGCTTATCTTCCAAGCGTTCCGCTGTTATCGTTATTAGATGACCTTAAGCCATATTTATTGTAATAAGTTCTCTTTTGAGACATTCGATGTAATAATTGTGTGATTGCTACTCTATTATAAATCCTTCAAGTACTGTGTGTGTCAGCATTACCGATCCAGGGATGACACTGATGCACAGAGATTGGACTATTTGAGGTCTGGTCGCTACAAGATGGTATCGAGCACACGCTGACTGTAGGACACGACCACTAAGCTTAAGCCCTAGATCACTACTCTCTCTTCTCATTTATGACTCCTCATCTTTTCTACTCTTTTAGGATGGCGGATGCAAGGAACAAGTTCACGCAACCGGATGAAGATACACCCTTTGGACGCCACTTGAAGGAAGTTACTAGATACCTGAACATCGGAGTGCCAAGCTTCATCGGGACCTACATCGCCACTTTACCCGAAGAAGAGTGTTGGATGATTCAAGTTCAAGTTCCAGGAAGAACGTTCATGCCCGTCACTGAGCCCATAGAGTTTTCCTTTGATGCACCAACCTGGAGTCTAGGAAAGAGCATGGCAGCTCACATCACCATGGGATGCATTGGATAAGTTTACCACAAGGATCTCAAGGATACTATCTACCAGATTTGTGGGCGCCGAGATGAGCAATGGGAGATGATCAACACCAGAAAGGATAGATCAATTGCAGCTTTCATCCAGGAGTTCGACCAGCACATTCTTCACCAGGAGAACCAGATGTGCGCAGGCATGATAGATCTGAAGAAGGCTATGACCAAGATCACGGAGCTGGAGGAAGAACTCAAGTCTACACGCGATGGATATGAGGAAGAAATGACGACACTCGTGGAGAAGAATGATGATCTGAAGAAGAAGCTAAAAGTATTTATGGGATTTCCTGCGACTGGAGGAGAAGACGATGATTGCACTTGCCCGGAGAACTACATCATCATCGACGACATCGACTCGGACCCAGACGATAGCGATGATGACTTTGTTGATGAAGCTGGAGCAGATATCATGGAGTCTTCGACCGAGCAGTTTTTCTAGTCGACCACCATAACAGTAGTAACATTTCCCCATGTATATAGTATAGTCCGAGCACTTTTGTAAACGATAGTTAGACCGTTGTATGCCCTTGTTTGATTTGATTGAAGTGATATTGATTGAATTTGTCTCATGTGCATATGGGTAGTGTTTTTCTCTCTAGACCTTATTCTATTCTATATCCTCATCTTTTCTAAACCCTCAGATGCCTCCAAGACGTGACAATGGATTTGCTTTCCCACCGGAGCTCACTCAGTTGATCCAGCAGCAGAATGCATTGATGCAGATGTTAGTCCAGAATCAGAACCAGGGGAACAACAACAACAACAACCCACCACCACCACCACCTGTTGATCACTTAGCCCGTTTCTTGAGGCTGAATCCGCCGGTGTTCTCCAGTAGCACTGAGCCGATATTTGCAGATGATTGGCTCTGCAAAATGGGAAGGGAGTTTACCACTGCAGGATGCACAGATGCGGAGAAGGTGTGTTTTGCCGCACATTAGCTTGATGGACCTGCAGCATCATGGTGGGAGAATTTCACAGCCACTTATCCTATCGACACTGTCACATGGGATCAGTTTCAGCAGGCTTTCCGTACTGCCCATGTTTCAGCAGGAGCAATGGCCATGAAGAAGCGTGAGTTTTGCAACTTGGACCAACGAGGACGTACTGTTGGCCACTATGTGGATGATTTTAGTAAGCTAGCACGTTATACCCTAGATGACATTGCTATGGATGCAGCTAAGTAGGAGAAGTTTCTGGAAGGACTGAATGATGAGCTGAGCATCCAGTTGATGGTAGCAACCTTCAACAACTACCAGGAGTTGGTAGACCAAGCTCTCATGATTGAAGGGAAGCAGCAACAGATTGACAACCGCAAGAGGAAGTATGGACAAGGGAAGTACAATTGTGGAGCTCAACAGAAGCCTCGTTTTACCCTGAACTCGGGAGGACATTTTCAGCATACCCATGGAGGAGGTAGTTCGCACAACCATAGTGGCCCCAAGAATGGTAATGGGAATGGAGGAGGCAACGGACAGAACTGCACCAACCCATCAACACCAGCCAAAAGGGCTCTGAGCCACATTACCTGCTACAAATGCCAGAAGACTGGACATTATGCCACCGAATGTCCTGAAGCGAAGAATGGAAATGGCAATGGAAGCTCTAGGAAGAAGCCCAACCCTTTCAACAAGGGAGAGGTGAACCACGTTAGCGTGGAGGAGGTTGAAGCCCAGCCAGATGTAGTAATAGGTAAGTTTTTGGTTAAGTCATTTACTGTAATCGTTCTTTTTGATACTAGTGCATCACATTCATACATTTCAAGGGGATTTGTGGATAAGTATAAACTGCCAACCCAAGCCCTTAGGTCACCCATGTTAGTAACCTCGCCAGGAGCAGAGTATATGCCTAGTCTATGGTGTGATCGGTTACCATTAAGGATTGCTAACTACGTGTTTCCCTCAGACCTAATAGTATTGGAGTCGCAAGGACTGGATGTGATATTAGGCATGGATTGGTTATCTAAGTATGGAGGGAACATTGAATGCGCCAGTAAGTCGATTTTGCTTACCACGCCAGAAGGAAGAAGGATCAAGTACGTATCCCGGCATGTGCCGAAGAGGACTCAAGTAAATTCCTTATCAGGAGTTGTACAGGAGGAAGTGCCAGTGGTGAAGGATTTTCCTGACGTATTTCCAAAGGAGTTGCCAGGCATGCCACCGGATAGAGACATTGAGTTTTTGATTGAGCTTTTGCCAGGCACAGGACCAATATCTAAGAGACCGTACAGGATGCCCGCAAAAGATTTGGAGGAAATTAAGAAGCAGATTAAGGAGTTACTGGATAAAGGCTATATTCGCCCAAGTTCTTCGCCTTGGGGATCGCCAGTGCTTCTAGTAGAGAAGAAGGATGGATCATTAAGGATGGTTGTTGATTATCGAGGATTGAATGAAGTGACAATCAAGAACAAGTACCCACTGCCGATGATAAATGACTTGTTTGACCGATTGCAAGGAGCTAAGGTATTTTCCAAGATTGATCTGCGATCAGGATACCACCAGTTGAAGATATGAGAGCAGGATATACCTAAGATGGCTTTTACCACCAGGTACGGGCTGTATGAGTATACCATTATGCCATTTGGTCTGACTAACGCGCCTGCCTATTTCATGAACATGATGAACAAGGTGTTTATGGAGTTTCTGGATAAGTTCGTCGTGGTGTTCATTGATGATATTTTGGTCTACTCAAAGAATGAAGAAGAGAATAAGGAGCATTTGTGTTTGGTACTGGAGAATCTCAGAGAACATTAGTTATACGCCAAGTTCAGCAAGTGTGAGTTTTGGTTGAAGGAAGTTGGATTCCTCGGACATGTTATATCCGAAGAAGGAATAGTAATAGACCCCACCAAAGTTGTCACTGTGACAAATTAGGAAGCCCCAACAATAGTTGGAGAGATCCGAAATTTTCTTGGACTCGCAGGATACTACCGGAGGTTCATTTAGAATTTCTCGAAGATTGCAAAGACCATGACGGAATTGTTGAAGAAGGACACCAAGTTTAAATGGACTAAGGAATGTGAGGCTAGTTTCCAGGAGTTGAAGAAACGTTTGGTTACATCACCAGTATTGATTCTACCTGATCAGCGCAAGGATTATGAAGTATATTGCGATGCTTCTCGTCGAGAACTTGGAGCAGTGCTTATGCAGGAGGGAAGAGTTGTTTCGTATGTCTCACGAACCCCAAGAGTTGAATTATACTACACATGATTTGGAGTTAGCAGCCATAGTGCATGCTTTGAAGACATGGAGACATTTTCTCATCGGAAACCATTGTGAGGTGTACACGGATCACAAGAGTTTGAAGTACATCTTCACGCAGAAGGAGTTGAATCTCAGGCAAAGGAGATGGTTGGACCTCATCAAGGATTATGATATGAGATTGCATTATCATCCCGAAAAGGCTAACGTAGTAGCCGATGCGTTGAGCCGCAAGAGCCATGTCAACACACTCATGACCGGAGAGTTACCAAGGGAGTTAGCCGAGGATCTTCGCGAGCTATGTTTGGAGATAGTTCCGAGAGGCTATGTAGCAGCGTTAGAGATTCAGTCTACTTTGATGGATAAGACCAGAGAAGCTCAGAACACTGACAAGGAGATTGCCGAGATAAAGGAGAAGATGAGTAAAGGAAAAGCTAAGGGATTTCGTGAGGATGAGCACGATACCCTATGGTTTGAGGATTTCTTGAGGAAGTTGGGACACCCCTGCAGGGTATAAACTTTCGAGAGCCGTGCCCGCATATGTGGCAGATGGGAATTTGTTAATATCCGATTGTAGATAACTTGACATTTAACTTAATTAAAATGCATCAACCGCGTGTGTAGCCGTGATGGTCTCTTTTCGGCGGAGTCCGGGAAGTGAACATGGTTTGGGTTATGTTTGAAGTAAGTAGTCGCAGGATCACTTCTTGATCACTTCTAGATGATGACCATTGTGTAGTTTCTCTTCTTACTCTTGTACTCGCCTTTAGCCACCATATTTTTCTTATCAATTGCTACAACTCCATCTCATTACCTTATCCTACCCATAAGCTTAAATAGTCTTGATCTCGCGGGTTTTGAGATTGCTGAGTCCTCGTGACTCACAAGATACTACCAAAATAGTTGCAGGTGTCGAGGATGCCAGTGCAGGTGATGCTTCAACGAGGACCTTGGTCGTTACTATGTTTCGTTTCTTGATGATCACTAGTGGAGCCCAGTTGGGACGACCGGGGATCTAGCATTTGGGGTTATCTTCTTTTCATTTGGTTTTGACCATAGTCGGTCTATGTGTGTATTTTGGCTGATGTATGATTTATTTAAGTATTGTGTGAAGTGGCGATTGTAAGCCAACTCTATTTATCCCTTTCTTGTTTATTACATGGGATCGTGTGAAGATGACCCTTCTTGCGACAAAACCATAATGCGGTTATGCCTCTAAGTCATGCCTCGACACGTGGGAGATATAGCCGCATCGTGGGTGTTACAACACTATTTAGGGAAGATATGGATCACACTTGACATTGAAGCAACTCGAATGCCACAACTCAAAACAAAACAAAGGATTTGGCTTGCAGGATAAGCCAGAAACAAACATATGATAGATATTTCATCCGAATTTTTCATGGTGGGGCCCACACGGGCTCGATTGTACAACACCATCATGTACAAGGCAGTGCACATGACATACAAGCGTCCCCGAGTCAGCATATCCAAGGACTCCTTAAGACACAACGAGACCACTATAAAAACGACCGTGGATAGGCGGACCACTAGACGTTGAACCCCAATGTCATATCATGCATGTGCTGAAAAGAGAAAAAAAACTAGAGCTACTTGAATTCCCACCTATAAAACTCCTAAACTTTATGGTATGCAATCTGGTGTTGGGGATACAGGGGAAGCAATAAATATCTCACCCAAACTAACAATACCAACATCCAAGTTGTATCCATCCGTCAACACATAACCAAGAAACCTTCAGAAATCGTGTACCTCAACCTTCGAAAAGCATCCGTTATACGAGCTATTGCAATACTCCCGAACTCCCGCCCCAGTACTGGGTGGCGTCGAGGTTATCTCACCAACAACTGCATAAAAGAGATTTTCGATGTCGGCGAAACTTAGGTATTGCAGAATTGCAACGATAAAATTATGACGACAACACCTTGGAGCTCAACTCCCCGGGACACTGCCACAACCCCTAAATGTCAGGAGGCACCAAGAACAATGTTCTATCATAAGAATATCAGAACGATCCCAAGATACCCGCATGACCCTAAATTTTTTTAGTGAAATTTGAGGAGAGGAAAGAAAAAACATCTACGTCAGGAGGCCTCACCAGAGCGACAAAGGGACTAAGGAGTAAAAAGAATCCTACTCTCCGATATATATAATCCTAAGACTCAAAACATTTTTGTTCTAGACTCAACAACATCAGCGATTCGATCAAGTAGGGGGCTCCTAAGTCGGGGATGGCTCTGATTACCAACTTATAACACCCACGATGCGGCTATATCTCCCACGTGTTGAGGCACGACTTAGAGGCATAAACACATTGTGGTTTTGTCGCAAGAAGGGTCATCTTCACACAATCCCATGTAATGAACAAGAAAGAGATAACTAGAGTTGGCTTACAATTGCCAGTTCACACTAAGATCATATGATTCATACATCATTCATAGTACACACATAGTCCGACCGCGGACAAATCCAAATGAAAGGAAGATAACCCCAATTGCTAGATCCCCGATCGTCCCAACTGGGCTCCACTAATGATCATCAGGAAACGAAACATAGTAACAACCAAGGTCCTCGTCGAACTCCCGCTTGAGTTCAGGAGCATTGCATGCACTGGTATCATCGGCACCTGCAACTGTTTGGTAGTATCTTGTGAGCCACGAGGACTCAGTAATCCCATTACCATGGGTATCAAGACTAGCAAAGCTTAATGGATATGGAATGGATAAGTGTTGAGGTTGCAGCAGCGACTAAGCATGATATAGTGGCTAACTTACGAGTACAAGAATACGATGAGAAGCTACGCAAATGGTCGCAACCTAGTAATGATCAAGAAGTGATCCTAAAATACTTACATACAAACATAACACCACCGTGTTCTCTTCTCGACCCACTCGAAAAGAGACCATCACGGTTACACATGCGGTTGGGTGTTTTAATTCAAATCTGGTGTCAAGTTATCTACAACCGGATATTAACAAATTCCCATCTGCCACATAACCGTGGGCACGACTTTCGAAAGTTTAAACCCTGCAGGGGTGTCCCAACTTAGCCTATCACAAGCTCTCACGATCAGTGAAGGATATTCCTTCTCCCGGGAAGACCCGATCAGACTCGGAATCCCGGTTACAAGACATTTCGACAATAGTAAAACAAAACCAGCAAGACCTCCCGGTGTGCCGACAAATCCCGATAGGAGCCGCATGTATCTCGTTCTGAGGGCACCACGGATGAGGGACGCGTACAGGTGCCAAAATAACCCAGGTTGCCCTGGGGTGGCCCCGCACAGTGCTCTAGTTCGGACCAACACTCAGAGGAGCACAGGCCCGGGGGGTTGATTAAAAATACTAGGGTGTCAGCAAAAATCCCCTATTTAAGTTTTAGTTGTTATTAGGCAAATGGTAAAACCAATGTTGGGCCTTGCTGGAAGAGTTTTATTCAAAGCAAACTGTCAAGGGGTTCCCATAAACCCGACCGCATAAGGAACGCAAAATCAAGGAACATAACATCGGTATGACAGAAACTAGGGCGACAAGAGTGGAACAAAACACCAGCCATAAGGCCGAGCCTTCCACCCTTTACCAAGTATTGTGATATCCCAACATAAACATGTTCCAACATGGAGCAATCTTCAACTTCACCTGCAACTAACAACACTATAAGAGGGGCTGAGCAAAGCGGTAACATAGCCAAACAACGGTTTGCTAGGAAGGGTGAAAAGGTTAGAGGCTGACATGTCAAATTGGGAGGTTTGGCAAACAAGTGATAGGTAGTGCACCATAGAGATAGAACGAAGCAACTAGCATAGCAATGATAGTAGTGATATCCAGGGTAACGGTCATCTTGCCTGAGATCCCGCAAGGAAGAAGAACGAGTCCAAGAAGAAGATAAACGTACGTAGTCGAACGAATCCTCACAACTCTGGAACGAAACCAAAGCTAACGAGAGAAGCAAACCGGAAAGAAGCAAACAACATGGTAAACCAACAAGCATAAGCATGTCATGCTGCACAAACAAGTATGATGCATGTCCGGTTTAAAGAGGCATGGCATGGCCAAGCAAAGTGCACAAACAATACTACAAATTAAGTGGAGCTCAATATGCAACGAGTTGCATATTGACGAAACGCCACGTTCAATTATTTAGTTCACTCCAGTTTGTGCTACCCAACAATATTAAATGCTGTTAACATGGCAAGAGGTGCAACACAATAAAACTACATATCTAGGCAAGTTTAAATGAGGCCGGAACAACAAACAACAATTCTGGAAAATCCCCATGTGCATATAAAGTTTATTTAATGCAAACAATAATTTCAAACATTTTAAATGTTGTTATCATGATGCGGATGTCATATACATGTTTTATGCAATTTTTATGAAAATGTTGTCATAATATAAGATATGAAGTATTTGGTCACCATGGCGGAACGAAAGGGGTGCCACGACAACGAATCCAAAAATGATGCCACGACAACATATCAGTTCCGGTAGCTCGCGGAGATACCGGTGCAAAAGGAAGTGGGCGTGAGAGTGTCATGCAAGGATGGTGGGGTGATCCCGGCAACTGGGTGTCCCACATATCAGTGGCATGGGAAGCAAGGAACATGCAACAAATCCTACACGGTGCAACATAAGGTGCATCTCGTACAACACATGCATTCGTTCACGGGCGTCATCTCGGGGTTATACCTTCGAAGCGTGCAAACGGGATGGTTCGGGTTCGGTGCAATGTAGAGGAAATAGACGTTCTCGGGACGATTGTAGTGGAAGTATTTGTACACAGCGACGATAGTGCAAGTAGTGGTATTATCGGTCCTCGGTGACGGTAGTGGAAGTAGTGGTTCATGCGGCGGTAGTGGTACACGTTTCGTAGACATCCGGGTCGACGGTAGTGGTTCTTGGTATCTTGTGGAACTTCACGGTTCGTCGTGGTACTTGGTGGTCTCGATCGGGGCAGCAACACGTAGTCGAACTTGGGGTCTCGGTCCTAACGATCCAAAGGGTACTTGGAGGTCTTGATCGAACCGTAGTGGTACTGGGCGAGAAACACGGCCATAGTAGTCTTCTGACTTGGTTTTCCTGTACATGACTCCACGGGTCCTGGGGGGGACTCAGCGATGGCCATGGCAAAGAAGCAACAGTAGATGGTGAAGCAGGGAGCAGCAGCTTGAGTTGCGGCAGCAGCAGTCGAAGGAAGCACCTTATGATGTGGGGGACAACAAACATATACATAATAAAAAACCAATAAATTCATAAGTATGTTTTGACGGAACCAAGGCTAACGAAATCATGAAATCACTCCATTTCCAATGAACGAAGGACTAGTAACCAAACAAATCACATCAAGTTCATTACAAGGGCATGATAGCCCCGAATAAATAACCAAGAATAAAAAGAAAGTGTGATGTCGCCATCTCTGCTCTTGTATAGACTCAGCATCAGTTGCCTAAGGTAGAAGAAGGACAGGACCGTGTCCGCCGCCTCTATGACCCGCGTGCGCCTGATCTCTAGATTCATCGACATCTCGAACACCTCGTGGGACAGGCTATAGTGGGAATTTAGGTTCGCGGCTGGCGTAACAGGCAAGAACGTACTCTACTCCCTTGTGACCCTCTCACCTTAGGCATGTCGGCCACTCTGTATTATACTTCGCCACCATGTCATCTACCACGACTGACATGTTGCTCACATACTACATCACCAACTCATGACAGATCTCGGCGGGCACCTTAAGCCCATCCTTCACAATGTGGTACATGTTGGGTTCTACGGTAAGGTGCGTCGACTGCAAATTAAAATTTTCTACCCACAAAACATCTAGGAACATGCTAACAGAGATGGATCACAGATCATTACCACTTGACGCGTAGTGCCGTGCAGCGGATGTAGAGTAGGGGCAGCACGTTCAGAGTCGTCTCCTTGTCTGGTCTCCCTCGAGCAGTCGGTCGTTGTATCCCATGTACAGGTTCACCGGAGCGGCACAAGTGCACCGCCTCTAACGGTTTCTACGTGTGCAGGAGGAACACTGTGCGGTGGACTGCTAGGATCGATCACACAACCTGCGGCGAGTGGAGGTGGCTAGTTGCAACACATGCAAAGCCCTAGTGACACTGTCGAAGCAATCAATTGAATGAGTGTGTCACGCCTCCACTATATATAGGCATCCGTCATCGGCTCAACACTTGGGCCTCGCATGGATCCTAAAGCCGAAATTCTGTTCGGCCTGGATCTGAGTTCGAGTAGGATCACATCTGACTTGAGGAGTCAGATTCGACGTCACAGGTTCCTTCCCTTAAGCGCGCGACCCCTTAGGTTCAAGTCGACTTGGTCGCAGGTTGGATCACCTCTGACCCGCTCGGTTGGTAGCAGCCTCTAGCAAGCTGTGCCAACCACAAAGTAGACAATGAAGCAGGTTAGAGAACCTGTATAACATGTCACACTTTTGTTCCCTTTGCCACACGATTTATTTTTTCGGGCTCTAGGCTAGTCTCTCATCCTTGTGCTAGCCCAACCTCTTTCTCGTTTCAGTGATGTCGACCACAAACATGATTATATCATAATCCTTGTTGCATGGCCATGCTTATCTTGGCCGGAACACATGAGGGGCCTAGAGTATATCTCTCATGATCGGAGGGGCAAATCCCATCTTGCTCGACCATGTCTCGCAGCATGGGTCTGGACAAGCCCGAAACATACCTTTATGACTACCCAGTTACAGAGTAGCGTTTGGTTGGCCTAAAGCAGGTCCGTCACCATCCCGAGTACATGTGCCAGCTCAGGTCTTAGGGCATAGAACATATGTTTTACTAGAGACTCACATATAACCTATCCCTGCGTCTCATAGTCGGGTCTATACGACTCGAACCTTATATGGACTCGGATCCCACTATGTCGAATCCGACCAGATCCTTTCAAGTCCATGTTATCTCGCTAGCATCCAATGCTCCATGGCTAGTGAGGCCGAGCCATCCACCGTGTCATATGCTAGTCTAGTCAGCTATGCGTCCACATAGCTCTTTCGACTAGGGACCTTTTAGGAAAGTCATCATACAATATATAGTCCCACAAACAAGTCACGTACTTGCTGATACACATCCTTGATAATGTCAAAGGACTATCTTTACTAGTTGACCCGTTGCGCCAAATGGCGCAGAGACCTGCTAAATCCATGTTCGCGATGAAAATAGTTTCCTTTAGTAAGGACAGGCGATGTATATACTCATTGTAGTTTGGTAGAAGAAAGTCATATTTGAAATTAAACCTATGTTTAGTCGGTTTAGCTGTGGCCCGCTGGATCCATATGCCCCTTGAAAAAAATGGTTTAGTTGATTTCTTTGTGGGAAAGCACATACGGTAACAAATTTAATCCCTTTTAATAAAAAAGAATAATGTCTTGTTGTCTACATTGAGATGTACATACACATTTCAATTTGGTAATGCAGACTCATTCAAAACCACGCGCATTGAAAATATGTGTATTTTTCAGGCAATCTTTTGTTTGAGCAAGCACATAGGGTAAGAATTTAGATCCGCCATCTAAAAGCAATAGATATATTTTTTGCTTAATAAGAACATACGTATACCTAACACCATGTATAAGACCATTTAAGAAGCCCCATATTTTAAAAAAGTAGTGTTTCTATAAAAACATGTGTGTTTGAAAGTAGTCGTATGATATTCAATTCAGCCCAGGCAGCATTTCCTTCGACCGGCCCGCTTGAAGCAGAATATGAAGTGGCCCGCTTGAAGCAGAATATGAAGCGGCCCGCTTAAAGCAGAATATGAAGCAGTTGTGCATCGAATGGTGCAAAATGGCACCGTGTCCCATTTCAAACCGATAGTAGTTGAAAAATAATTTTTTGGCAATTTGGAAATACCAATGATCCTTTTAGTAATGAAAATTGAAGGTTCGAACTATGAAATAGAGTTTGGAAAATGCGACCATAAATTCTCTCTATACAATTTTCTGTGTGAGCTCAAAATTAAAAATGCCTATACTGGTTTGAAAATTCCATGTATTAGTTGGTTTAGTTGTGACCAAGCAATATGGAAATAATTTTAACCCCCTTTAATAAAAAAAACTAAGCATGTTCTCTACAATAAGATATAGATACACATTTATTTTTCACTAAGCTTTTGATTGATATCTTATTCAGGTAAGATATAGCCAAATGGCGCAATGCCCAAATTCAATCCTGGAGTGTTCTGAAACAGTTTGTGTTTCTTTAATACCTTATCAGTTTTAGAAATTTAGGTGCTTGGAAAGAATTAGCTAAAAATGCTCCATTCAGACAACATTTCAACCATTTATGGATATGATCATGTGTGCTTTTCAAATATTTGCATCTGTTAGGAGATTTATGTTTCAGTAAACATGTATGTCTAGAAGTTTAGCTCCTCTCTATATATAAAAAATGAAGGAGTCTTCTATCCATGGGTTCTGTGTTATTTAGATCCATTCATATTTTAGACCAGGCTTTAATGTTTCACCGAGATCACTATCTAGCTATTTGTACAAATAGAACAAAAACTTAATTCAGAAAACAAATGTTGTTTCCCCCTTTAATATCCGAATGAGCTAGTCCATATATTTGATTTGAATTTCACATCAAAGGGCTTCTATTCAATTTGATGTGGGTCATATTTCAGCAAACCTTTATATTGTTTGATTATCTATTGGTCAAACATTAGAAAAGATGTCAAATTTTACTGTGCCATGTACAAATCAACATAAGGAATAATATGATAACATCTGGCATGTGCTTTTGGAGGAGTTGTGATTTCTATGCCCACGTCATCCCCTTCTCCTCCTCCCGCAGATGTCGACCCGAAGGTCGTCTTCGACCTCAGGTCTCTCAGCCCGAGGAGGAAGCGAAAGGCATCGGAAGAGGAGGCGGAGGACGAATAAGTGCTCGCCCTTCTTCATCTCCGCTCTTTCAGACTGCATTACTTTTTGTGACTTGTTTTCATCTTTGCAGGGACAGGGAGATGCTGGCCCAGAGGGTGGCGTAGAGGGCCAAGGCGTTGGCGGGTGACCAGCCCCCAGCGGGTGCTTCGCACACGCCGGTGGTGGAGATCAGCTTGGACAGCAGCCCCCGGCATAGCCCCAACGTACGTCCACCATCTACTCCTTATCAACGTGCGTCGGGGTACGATCTTCTGGCACTGACCTTGCCGTGGCTGTAGGAGGAGGACGGCAGCAGGAGGAGCCACCGAGGGCCACCTCCAACACACCGCCCCCATCATCCACACCGCCCCGAGGGCGTCCTCGGCAAGGGCACCAAGCGCCGAGCCCATGCGCATGGAGGAGGAGGAGGTGGACTTGGGCACTGGTGGCTCCATCCCGGTAACAAATGTTGGCAGGGAGGGGGCCACTTCTTCTCAGCCCGGCACAGGTAAGTCACCCGCTTTTTGTTCCTGCTTTTTCTTCTGTCTTGTTTTGAACCTTGATCTTGGCTTTGCCTCATTCTCTTTTCCGGCATCCAAATCCTCCCTCGGCAGACCAGGAGGACATCGACACCATCATCACAGAGGTCGCCAAGGACGCCAAGGCCGAGGCCGACAAGATCGCCACCGAGGAGGCTGCCGAGACCGCCACTGAGGACGCCGCCAAGGGGTCTGCTGAAAAGAGCGGCAAGGCTGCCGCTGAGGAGGCCGATAAGGGTACTGCCGAGGAGGTCGGCAAGGGGCCTGCCAGGGAGGCCGGAAAGGCCACTGCCGAGGAGGAGGTGGTTGACGATCAACCCTCCTCCTCTGCTGCCTCTGGCTCGAGTAGGTACCTGAAGGTGGGTGATGACCTGTTCATCCACCTTCCAGGGACGGCGGGCACCAGGGCGCCAGCCGAGGGGGAGGTGTGTGATGACGAAGTGCTCGTCGCCGCCGGGCTCAGGGTTGTCGATGAACCGAGCACTGGGGGCGGCGGTACCCAGGAGGAGCAGCTTCTCCGGGCCATGGGCGCCAACTTCTGGAAGCTCCAGGCACTCCACCGCGCCCGACTGGACAAGGCGAAGTCCAGGGAGGCGGCGGCGGGCTAGGCAGAGGCGAATCTCGAGGAGCGCGTCGCCGAGGTGCAGGCCTGGGTCCTCCAGGCCCATGAAGAGCTGAAGGCCACCCAAGACCAGCTGGCTGAGTGCAAGCAGGAGCTTCTTCTGAAGCAGGCCGACATCAAGAAGGCCCAGGAGGCGGCGAGCGAAGAGGCTACCAAGGCCGAGGCCGCCCAGTCCCAGCGCCAGGCTGAGCTGAACTCCCAGGAGGGGGATCTCGTCGCTCGTGAGGCGGCCCTCACCACCACACTCCGCGGCAAGGACGAGGAGGTCGAGAAGCTCGTCGCGCAGCAGACTCGGGAGCTGGAGCAGAAGCACCAAGAAGCACTTGATGCCCAAGCTCAGGTTCATGACGACAAGGTGAAGGAGCTGGAGGCGGAGTGGGACGGCCTAAAGAACAGGGCCGAGTAGCTGGTGAAGGAGAAAGACACGGTCAACTGCGCCTTGACGGAGGCGCATACCGCAGTCTTTAACAAGGCCGAGCTGCTCACTCGCGCCAACGACTCCATCAAGGACCTGAAGCTGAAGCTGGAGGGTCTTGAGGGGACGCTTTCGGAGGTCAAGGCCCAGGAGGAGACCGTGACGAAGAACCTGGAGACGGAGAGGCAGATGCGGAAGAACGACACCACCAATCACAAAGATTTCATGAAGGGCGAGAACCTCTGGATCAGTCGCCTCTCCGATGTTGCCAACAGGATCACCGAGAAGCTGGCGGGTATGGGGATGTTGAATGTGAGGTACACCCCAGAGCCAAACGTGAGCCCCAACGCCAGTCTGACCCTGTTCTTCGAGGGTGTTCTTGGAGCCCTGGAGCAGTTCCACTCTAACAGAGCGAGTTCTCTGGCCAGTGAGGCCCGGCTGCTTTGCCGGGGTGCCCTGAACAAGGTTCTCACCAAGGTGGCGTACTGGTACCCCAGCGTCGACTTTGCCGCCGCGCTGGAGAGCTTGCCGGAGGATGTGGACCTCGCGCTGCTCAGGGAGCGCATCAAGCCCATCATCAGCCACGTCGACAGAATCGAGAGGGTGGAGAGCCAGCGCCGGGACTAGGCACCCTGTTTCTCATCACCACTGCAGGTTCACGACCAAGACAATTTATATCTTTAGTTAGAACTGCAGCAACAATTGATGTAACATAACTCTGCAGTACTTTTGAATGATGCATGTTATCTTCGAATTCGATCTTTCTCTGTATGTCCACCCTACGTTAATTGGGTAGGCTTGCCGGCGCGTAAACCCATGCCGCGGTGCCTCGAGGACGGATCCCCAATATCCTGCCGAGTGTGCGTGTTGCCAGGCGAGCCACCTTGCCGTTCTCAGCGCGGCTACTCAAGCTATCGAGCGGGCTCAAGATAGAACGAGAGCGTTGCCAATAGCGGAAGGCTACCCTGCCATTCTCAGCGCAGCCGCTCGAACTGTTGAGCGGACTCGAAACAGAACGAAGGCGTTGCCAATAGTGGAAGGGCCCCATTGCATGTAGGTTTCGTATACAGAGGGAAAGATCTCCAGGGAGAATAACCTTATATAAAAAGAATTGCACAAAGTTTTTGCGTGACTTAGCTTTTTGGTCACCGCACGAGCGTTTGCTACACACGCAGATGATGCCGCCTGTTCGACCGCCTCCTTCCTTGGAAACCATAGCGATGAAGGACTGCTAGACTAGCTGCTAGACCAGATTCTCACAACTGCGCCCCCTAACTGGCGCGCCAGAGATGTCGGTGAGAACGCACCTATGGGATCAACAGGATCCCTACTGTGGTCGGCGGACGCGGGGTTGTGAGAAGAGCGGGTCTAAGAGCCAGCACAAATGTCGTTTACCTAGGTCCGGGCCGCGGGGATCGCGTAATATACCCTAGTCCTGCTTTGGTGTGTATTTCAGTGTTCTTGAGCTGGCTATCGTACGTGACTTGCTCAAAGAGCCGAATCCCCCTCCAATACGCCTCGTGCCTCCTTTTATAGTCGAAGGAGGTAGCACAGTGGCACACATGAGGTGGAAAGGGTACAGTAGCTATGCTTATTGCTTGCCATTATGGGACAAGACACATTAAATGCGCCCCTGAGGTGTCCCCTTGCTTTGTTGCCGCCTCGCCTTACTTCGACACGTGTCTAGGCCAGCGAGATGGGTAGCGCCATGTAGGCTGGCAGGCTGCTGAGCTGGCGCGGTGGCGGCATCTTCACGAAGATCTGCATGTCACCAAGCAGGTGCTTGCTGAGTTGGCCTCAGGGACGCACGTCGCCACACAGGTGCTCGCCTGGCTGGCTGGGCTGGCAGTTGCATGGGAACGGCGGTGGGGTCTTGGTGCGCGCGAGCCGGACCGCGGCCCCGCAGATGTCCTCGGCAAGGGTCTTGCCGGGGGCCCCAGCAAAGGTCTTGCCATGGCACCACGGTCGTCCCCGGCAAGGATGTTGACGGAGGTCTTGTCTTCTGGTCCTCATCTGATCTTGTGGGTTAATGATCTTCACAAAGATCTGCATGCCACCATGGAGGTGCCTCCCGAGCCTTGGTTCCAATATTGTTGATGATGTTGGAAACCTCAGGCTCAAGGGTGGCACGCTCCGCTGGTGTTGGGCAAGTTGCCGTGGCAAGGCCTTTGCCGGGGCCGTGGAGGCCGCCCCAGCAAGGGTCTTGCTGGGGGAGTCCACCTTGCCCGCTTGCTCTTCGTATCTCTGTCTTGGCGTTGCTTTGATCGTCTCGTGGCTTTGGCTTCCTTCCTTTGCCTTGCTAAGCGTGGCCGCAGGCGCGGCTCTGACTGCCTGTGCACAGGTAAAGGGCCTACTTCTGTACACCAACACAGAGCTATATTTTTATTCGTCACATGATATGTGTTTTGCTTGGAGCGTATTTTCAATTTTACTTGCTATTTGAATAAAATCATTGGATCTGAAATCTTGAATGAAAAAGAATCCACCCATGGCTAGTTAATTATTTGACTACTCAGTATTTTTCACTTATATCTTTTTGGAGTAGTTTTTCATTTACTCACGTGCTTCACATATATCCTATGAGTAAATGGTTGAATGAATTGAATATCATAAATCTGAATTTATATGTGTTTCATATGCTTATACCATGGGGAGTAATGACTTCACACAGAATAAGTATAGGTAGTAAACTTATTGAAAGTTAGCAAACACAGAATTGGTCACTTGAACAATTCATGAAAGAATATTGAAGGACGAGAGATTTCACATATAAATATACTATCTTGGACATCTTTTGTAATTGTGAGCACTCATTAAAATATGACATGCTAAAAGGTTGGTGTTGGACAAGGAAGACAACTTAATGGGTTATGTTTTTCTATATCCGAAATGTTATATTGTCTTGGATCATCCAACATGTTGGGCTTGCCTTTCCCTCTCATGCTAGCCAAATTCTTTGCACCAAGTAGAAATACTACTTGTGCTTCCAAACATCCCTTAAGCCAGTTTTGCCATGAGAGTCCACCATACCTACCTATGGATTGAGTAAGATCCTTCAAGTAAGTTGTCATCGGTGCATGCAATAAAAATTGCTCTCTAAATATGTATGATCTATTAGTGCGAAGAAAATAAGATTTATACGAACTTGTGATAGGGAAGAAATAAAAGCGACAGACTGCATAATAAAGGTCTTTATCACAAGTGGCAATATAAAGTGACATTCTTTTGCATTAAGATTTTGTGCATCCAACCATAAAAGCGCATGACAACCTCTAATTCCCTCAGCGAAGGGCCTATCTTTTACTTTTATCTTCTACCCTTATACAAGAGTCATGGTGATCATCACCTTTCCTTTTTACACTTTTTCCTTTGGTAAGCATTTTGTGTTGGAGCGGGCCGGATATATATATATATATATATATATCCACTTGGATGTAGGTTTTCATAAATTATTATTGTTGACATTACCCTTGAGGTAAAAGGTTGGGAGGCAAAACTATAATCCCCTATCTTTCTCTGTGTCCGATTAAAACATTGAACCCATAAATATCACATGAGTGTTAGCAACTGTGAAAGATTAAATGATAGTTGAGTATGTGGAGTTTGTTGAATCAAAGCTCTTACATAGACCCTTACCAAAAATAAGATGAATTGCAATTGTTTGATGACTAAGAGCACTATTTCTTAGTTTTCAAGAAAGTTTATGATCTATACTTTAACATGTGAATAGCTTGTTACTTGATCATGAAAAGTTTTTTTGAGATGAGCTACTGTTATGACATATAATGATGCTAGAAAAGGTGATTGAAATTATCATTGATCAAACTTGTGCACCTCATAGCATTCACACTTCATAAATTATTTCTTTTATCATTTACCTAAAGTAGGACGAGCGGGAATTAAGCTTGGGGATGCTGATACGTCTCCAACGTATCTATAATTTATGAAGTATTCATGCTATTATATTATCCATCTTAGATGTTTTTTATGCATTTATATGATATTTTATATGATTTTTGGGACTAACCTATTAACCTAGAGCCCAGTGCCAGTTTTTGTTTTTTCCTTGTTTTTGAGTATCGCAGAAAAGGAATACCAAACGGAGTCCAATTGACGTGCCAATTTTTGATTATTTTTTATGGACCAAAAGAAGCCCCCGGAGTAAAAGAGTTGGACCAAAAGAGTTCCGGACTGTCCACGAGGGTGGGGGGCGCGCCCACCCCCCTGGGCACGGGCCCCTATCTCATGGACGACTCGAAGACCCCCCCCCCTGACATGAGACCTACGCCAAGAAATCCTATAAATACAAAAACCTCTAGAAAATAACCTAGATCAGAAGTTCCGCCACCGCAAGCCTTTGTAGCCACGAGAAATCAATCTAGGCCCTCTCCGGCACCCTGCCGGAGGGGGCCATCATCACCGAAGGCCATTGAGGAGGATCCTGGAGGGGCCATCATCGCCATGAAGGCCAAGGACCAGAGGGAGAACCTCTCCCCATCTAGGGGGAGGCCATGGAGGAGGAAGCACAAGGGGGAGAACCTCTCCTCCTCTCTCTTGGTGGCGCCAGAGTGCCATCGGGAGGGGAATCATCGCCGTGGTGATCTTCTTCATCAACATCACCACCATCATCACCATCCTCATCTCTTTTACGTGGTCCACTCTCCCGCACCCCGCTGTAATCCCTACTTGAACATGGTGCTTTATGCCACATATTATGATCCAATGATGTGTTGCCATCCTATGATGTTTTGAGTAGATATCCTTTGTCTTTGGGTTGATTGATGATATAGATTGGTATGAGTTGTATGTTTTATTTTGGTGCTGTCCTATTGTGCCCTCCGTGTCGCGCAAGCGTGAGGGATTCCCGCTGTAGGGTGTTGCAATACATTTATGATTCACGTATAGTGGGTTTCTTGAGTGACAGAAGCATAAACCCGAGTAAGGGGGTTGTTGCGTATGGGATAAAGTGGACTTGATGCTTTAATGGTATGGTTGTGTTTTACCTTAATGATCTTTAGTAGTTGCGTATGCTTGCTAGAGTTCCAATCATAAGTGCATATGATCCGAGAAGAGAAAGTATGTTAGCTTATGCCTCTCCCTCATATGAAATTGCAATGACGACTACGGGTCTTGTTAACGATTGCCTAGGATAATTCCGCACACCGACCCATCATTATTCCACACTCACTATTTATAATATTTAGTAATATATTCTAACTTTATGATAACAACACCTACTTCTATATTTTAGCTTTCCGATACCATGCAAAGTTATCCTCTTCATACCCACAACGTAGTTTTATTTCTCGTTTCTAGTTGGAAGCAAACATTCGGTGTACGTAGAGTCGTATCAGTGGTAGATAGCACTTGAACAAATATTGATCTTACCTTTAGCTCCTTGTGGGTTCGACACTCCATACTTATCACTTCCACCTTTGGGAATTACTACGATGATTCCCTGCACTTGGGGATTATCAGCGCTGCAGGTCGCGAAGACTAGTTCTCGCCGCAAGCGACGATGATCTCTTTCATCAGTTTCATGTCCTTAATACGCTACTCGGAAGCAACCACAGATTCCTCCACCAGCCTTTCACCCTCGATGCAGAGCATGGCATTCTCGTCCATAAGTTTCTTGACAATGACGCCCGTCCTCTTCAACAAGACAATGGTCTCCTCCGCGTGCTCTGCCATTCCGGCGATCTTCGACCTCAGCAGGTCGCGGTCGGCCCGGAGTTGTTCAAACGAGGCATTCAACTCGTCCTGCAGCTTCATCCAGCCAGAGATCTGATCCATCTGGCTATGGAAGATCGCATGCTTGTGCCTGTAAGAGTCCTCGCCTGCCCACGAGAGATTTTCCTAGGCCGCCGCAGCGCGGGAGGACATCTCTGCTGCATTCGCGATGCAGCAGGACATCTCTACTACTTCTGCGACGCGACCTGACCAGTCTACTACATCGATGGTGTGGCGGGACCTCCGTGCTGCTTCGGCGGTGCGGCGAGACCTTTATGCTACTTCGGCGGCGCGACGGGATATGTCGGCTGCTTTTGCAGCTAAGCGGGACATCTCTCGTGCTTCCACTTCCATGCTCGCCTCTCCACGGTGGTAATCTCTCGACCGAGAACTCAATCTGGCCATGGGAGACGCAAGAGAACGATGCTGAATGACTTGTTTGCTTTTGTGGATGAGGAGGTGAGGAAGGAATGTGCAGTCATCTTGGCATAGTATAGTATTTATAACCGAGTATTAATACGCTCCTAAGTGGGAAACCGTTCAGGTTTTGATCGGTGTGAATAGGTTTTCAATTTGGAAGGTGACGGGACGCATGCTCAAAATTTATTGACGGTTCTATAATTTCTAAGTGCGGCACTATTCCCGGACGGCGTAACATGGGCACGCTTTCTTGGCCGCGTACATGGCGTTTGGTGCACCGCAATAGGCAATGTCAGCACACGTCTTGTTCCAAGAACTGTGCGCGCTCATTATTACCATCGCACACGCTTCTTTTAATTAGAATGTGTGCCAGTCTAGCGCACACACATTGATCTGTCTAACTGTTTCTGTTTGTTGTGGCTAATCGCAAACAGTTCATCCGTGTGAAGTGTATGCCATCAATCGCACACACATCTTTGATCTGGATGACCATTTCTGTCCTGTTGCCTAATTGCAAACAGTTAATCCTTCTGAAGCGTATGCCCTCAATCGCACACATCTTTATCTAGCTGTCCTTTTCTGTTGTTCCACCTCATCACAAACATTTAATCCGAGTGAACCGTATGCTGTGTATCGCACACACCTTCATCTGGCTGCCCATTTCTTTTGTTCCTCCTCATCGCAAACAGTTCATTGAGCTGAACTGTACGTCGTGCATCGCACACGCAACTAAAATCTAAATTGATGCATCCGTCATCGCAGACGTTTGGACATTTTTATCGGTTCTATGACACCACTGTTTGCGATTATTGCATCGCACACAGTTTCTCAAAGTGTCTCTGTTCGTAGTGTCGCCTTAGCAGCATCCTGCAGTAGTGAGACGAGAAGATAACTCCAACAACCACCTTGCAAACCGCCCATTTGCTCCTGCGTCACCCTCCGGTTCCAGTGGATGTACCCTCGCTAGTAGGCCCATGTATCAAGGGGATAGCTGACAGGGTCAGTGTTGTGCTCCTATGACCTGCGGCTAGACTGACGCCAACGTAGGGGAATCCACAGCTCCTCCACGCGACCCCCTTGGCAGTACATGCACCCTTTCCATGCCCAACCTTGGTTGCGATTAAGGCCATGTAGGCTGGTGATCAGTTGACCCTGCGTCCCACATACTAGGGCGTGTGAAGCACCCGCTCTAGTGCCAACTCTCCTCGAGAACAGCACAACACACCGTTGAATGATGCAAGATCCATGAAAAACCCTTGGGAAGCCAGGATTTTTTGGGACAAAAGGACCAGAAGAAAAAGGCTAAAGTGGAAGAGATAGGACATCTTCAATGCGAAGGAATGGGGTGCCCCTCTAGGGTAAGGCGGAGCCACTACCACGAGGCTACTACCTCAAAATCACTCAAAACAACGGTCTCTGTGACTCCTGAAGCAATCATTAGCACTAGGGTCAACACAGATCCCCCTCAAATAAGATTGTCCGTTAGTCCCCTCAAAAGAACCGGAAGGAGTTTCTTCACCTTTTTCTTTCTTTCCCTTCACGCTTTTCTAGTTGTATCCTTTTGCGCAGGTTATAAACAAGCTCCCTATGGCTGAGAGCAAAGTTAATAAGATGACCACCTAAGCTAAGTTCTCTTGTCAATATCGGTCATCATCTATTTCTCCTCCTGCTTTCATTTTACCCTTCACCGCCTCTTCCAAGCTTTTGTAAATGGCATTCTTTGCGCAAATGGTGGGTCCCTTGGGAAGTGCCGACCCTCGAGAACCTCATGGATAACTTATACGCGTGCAAAAATGAATCCACCCCGAGCATCACATTACGGTTTGTGAAGCATACCTCGAGTCCTCCTCGATCACTTCACGGTTAGCACCTACAAGCTCGAGGAGCCTACGAACGAGCATGCACACTTTGCAACATGTTTTGGGAGTCCCACTTACATTTCACCCCGACCCACATTCGCTCGGAGGCACCTTATGATGTGGGGACAACAAACATATACATAATAAAAAAACCAATAAATTCATAAGTATGTTTTGACGGAACCAATGCTAACGAAATCATGAAATCACTCCATTTCCAATGAACGAATGACTAGTAACCAAAAAAATCACATCAAGTTCATTACGACGGCATGATAACCCCGAATAAATAACCAAGAATAAAATGGAAGTGTGATGTCGCCATCTCTGCTCTTGTATAGACTCAGCATCAGTCGCCTAAGGCAGAAGAAGGATAGGACCGTGTCCTTTGCCTCTGTGACCCGCGTGCGCCTAATCTCTAGATTCATCGACATCTCGAACACCTCGTGCGATAGGCTTTAGTGGGAATTTAGGGTCGCGGCTGGCGTAACAGGCAAGAACGTACTCTACTCCCTTGTGACCCTCTCACCTTAGGCATGTTGTCCACTCTGTATTATACTTCGCCACCATGTCATCTACCACGACTGGCATGTTGCCCACATACTGCATCACCAACTCATGACAGATCTCGGCGGGCACCTTGAGCTCATCCTTCACAACGTGGTACATGTTGGGTTCTATGGTAGGGTGCGTTGACTGCAAATTAAAATTTCCTACCCACAAAACATCTAGGAACATGCTAATAGAGATGGATCACAGATCATTACCACTTGACGCGTAGTGCCGTGCAGCGGAAGTAGAGTAGGGGCAGCATGTTTAGAGTCGTCTCCTCCTTGTCTGGTCTCCCTCGAGCAGTCGGTCATTGTATCCCACGTACAGGTTCACCGGAGCAGCACAAGTGCACCGCCTCTAACGGTTTCTACGTGTGCAGGAGGAACACCGTGTGGCGGACTGCTAGGCTCGATCACACAGCCTGCGGCAAGTGGAGGTGGCTAGTTGCAACACATGCAAAGCCCTAGTGACACTGTCGAAGCAATCAATTGAATGAGTGTGTCACGCCTATCTATATATAGGCATCCATCGTGGGCTCAACACTTGGGCCTTGCATGGATCCTAAAGCCCAAATTCTGTTCGGCCTGGATCTGAGTTCGAGTAGGATCACATCTGACTTGTGGAGTCGGATCCGGCGTCACAGGTTCCTTCCCTTAAGCGTGCGACCTCTTAGGTTCAAGTTGACTTGGTCGCAGGTTGGATCACCTCTGACCCGCTCAGTTGGTAGCAGCCTCTAGCAAGGTGTGCCAACCACAAAGTAGACAACGAAGCCGGTTAGCAAACCTGTACAACATGTCACACTTTTGTTTCCTTTGCCACACGATATATTTTGTCGGGCTCAAGGCTAGTCTGTCATCCTTGTGCTAGCCCAACCTCTTCTCGTTTCAGTGATGTCGACCACAAACCTGATTATTTCATAATCCTTGTTGCATGGCCATACTTATCTTGGTCGGAACACACGAGGGGCCTAGAGTATATCTCTCATGATCGGAGGGGCAAATCCCATCTTGCTCGACCATGTCTCGCAGCATGGGTCTGGACAAGCCCGAAACATACCTTTATGACTACCCAGTTACAGAGTAGCGTTTGGTTGGCCTAAAGCAGGTCAGTCACCATCCCGAGTACATGTGCCAGCTCTGGTCTTAGGGCATAGAACATATGTTTTACTAGAGACTCACATATGACCTATCCCTGCGTCTCATATTCGGGTCTATCCGACTCGAACCTTATATGGACTCGGATCCCACTATGTCGAATCCGACCAGATCCTTTCGAGTCCATGTTATCTGGCTAGCATCCAATGCTCCATGGCTAGTGAGGCCGAGCCATCCACCGTGTCATATGCTAGTCTAGTCAGCTGTGCGTCCACATAGCTCTTTCGACTAGGGACCTTTTAGGAAAGTCATCATACAATATATAGTCCCACAAACAAGTCATGTACTTGCTGATACACATCCTTGATAATGTCAAAGGACTATCTTTACTAGTTGACCCGTTGCGCCAAATGGCGCAGAGACCCGCTAAATCCATGTTCGCGATGAAAATAGTTTCCTTTAGGAAGGACAGACGATGTTTATACTCATTGTAGTTTGGTAGAAGAAAGTCATATTTGAAATTAAACCTATGTTTAGTCGGTTTAGCTGCGGCCCGCTGGATCCATATGCCCCTTGAAAAAAATGGTTTAGTTGATTTCTTTGTGGGAAAGCACACACAGTAACAAATTTAATCCCTTTTAATAAAAAAGAACAATGTCTTGTTGTCTACATTGAGATGTACATACACATTTCAATTTGGTAATGCAGACTCAGTCAAAACCATGCGCATTGAAAATATGTGTATTTTTCAAGCAATCTTTTGTTTGAGCAAGCACATAGGGTAAGAATTTAGATCCGCCATCTAAAAGCAATAGATTTATTTTTGCTTAATAGGAACATACGTATACCTAACAGCATGTATAAGACCATTTAAGAAGCCCCATATTTTAAAAAAGTAGTGTTTCTATAAAAACATGTGTGTTTGAAAGTAGTCGTATGATATTCAATTCAGCCCAGGCAGCGTTTCCTTCGACCGGCCCGCTTGAAGCAGAATATGAAGTGGTCCGCTTGAAGCAGAATATGAAGCGGCCCGCTTAAAGCAGAATATGAAGCAGTTGGGCATCGAATGGCGCAAAATGGCACAGTGTCCCATTTCAAACAATAGTAGTTGAAAAATAAATTCTTGGCAATTTGGAAATACCAATGATCCTTTTAGTAATGAAAATTGAAGGTTCGAACTATGAAATAGAGTTTCGAAAATGCGACCATAAATTCTCTCTATACAATTTTCTGTGTTAGCTCAAAGTTAAAAATGCCTATACTGGTTTGAAAATTCCATGTATTAGTTGGTTTAGTTGTGACCAAGCAATATGGCAATAATTTTAACCCCCTTTAATAAAAAAACTAAGCATGTTCTCTACAATAAGATATAGATGCACATTTATTTTTCATTAAGCTTTTGATTGATATCTTATTCAGGTAAGATATAGCCAAATGGCGCAATGCCCAAATTCAATCCTGGAGTGTTCTGAAACAGTTTGTGTTTCTTTAATACCTTATCAGTTTTAGAAATCTAGGTGCTTGGAAAGAATTAGCTAAAAATGCGCCATTCAGACAACATTTCAACCATTTATGCATATGATCATGTGTGCTTTTCAAATATTTGCATATGTTAGGAGATTTATGTTTCAGTAAACATGTATGTCTAGAAGTTTAGCTCCTCTCTATATATAAAAATGAAGGATTCTTCTATCCACGGATTTTGTGTTATTTAGATCCATTCATATTTTAGACCAGGCTTTAATGTTTCACCGAGATCACTATCTAGCTATTTGTACAAATAGAACCAAAACTTAATTCAGAAAACAAATGTTGTTTCCCCCTTTAATATCCGAATGAGCTAGTCCATATATTTGATTTGAATTTCACATCAAAGGGTTTCTATTCAATTTGATGTGGGTCATATTTCAACAAACCTTTATATTATTTGATTATCTATTGGTCAAACATTAGAAAAGATGTCAAATTTTAATGCCATGTACAAATCAACATAAGGAATAATATGGTAACATCTTGCATGTGCTTTTCGAGGAGTTGTGATTTCTATGCCCACGTCATTCGTCTCCTGGACATTCTACAAAAATGACATGAAATCAGTATTTGACAACAATAATGAAGTGTTGAAGCACATTGTCAGGAAAGCAAGAGCATCACAATTCACATACAAATTGCATCTTTATCAGTTAAAGCAACTACATAATATGTTTTGATGACTCAGGCAGTAATATCATTCCTCCACCGGAAAAGAACAGTTCTGCCATTGTTTTTTTCCTGAAGATGCCGCTACCTATTGTGAACTTTAATATCAATGGACCAATACTTGTTTCAAACTGATAGACGATTTTGCCGGTAGCTTTTTAGACAAAGGAAGTGATAGCTGAACTACAACACCCTTTCCTCTAGAAGGAATGCCCTGTGCAGAACCAACATATGTATTTTTCGATCAGTATAATGTAGTAGGCAGCAATTGTTTATGGAAAACATGAACGAATAGAATTTGAGGAAAAAGGCTAAATTTTTAAGGCTGGAAACTTGGTTGTGCAATGTAGAAAGATCCTTTCTTTATATACAGTACTTTTACATTAAAATTTGCTTTGAGAAGATGAACTAATAGTTTAAAAATGTACTAACTAATTACATACCTCTACCTACAGAGCTGCTTTGCATGTCCACAAAATTAAAATATCCATATCTTTAGCTAAACTTTAATATACATAAAGGGCATAAACTTTTCTAGCCAAGCCTCCACAGTGTGAACAATGACATAAATATACGACCAAATGCCTGCTCCAGGCATAACTTCCAGCAAAGATACTATCAATAAGTTGTTCCAACAAAGCAAACCAATTGGCTTGGTGCACAAATGCCCCAGCAAAAAAATTTTGGTACACGTTTGTCTGGGCTCCAAATATTGGTACCCCCTTCATTCGGTAGCCAATCCTGGGTGAGATGCTGGCGGCCGAATCGGTCACCAATATTTTGGTGCACCAATGTGGGCAGCAACCAAACAGCCCCTTAGAACTGATATTAAACAGTTTACTGTCTAAGAGACAAACTTCCCAAACTTCCAATTCTATTGATTCGCTTAATCTCCCAAGGGTAAAAACAAGCAGTCTAGAGCACGCAATCGCAAATGAACAATATCTCAGTAACCCTATATAATCTGCTATTCAACAGGCGTAATGATCACCCTCCTGCTACAAGCCTTTATCTACAGCTCTAAATTCCCTAGAAGCAGTAAGAATAAACCAGTTCCTGGAAGAAGCAAGACCAAACAAAATATAAGAAGGTTTTGACTGCACTGACATTTCATCAAGTAGCTTGCAATCAAGCATGGGAAAAATCACCCCATCGGAACATTGGAAGGCAAGAACCTGCAGGAATGGGAATGCATACCCAACAATAAACTCATTGTTGAATTGTGGAACAGTACCAATGGAAAAAGACCTTTTTCACCATCATAGGCAAGCTCAGATGCATAAGCATGTTGCAGTTTGTCAATAAATTTTGTACCAATGACTTGTCCAACCACTGCCCTATCATCTTCATACCTCAGATGTATACCTGCATTCATCTAATAGAGGAGCAATGATATCAGATGGTGACACAAGGAACTAAAAAACAAAGTAAACAAGGATAGATGCATACAAAATAATGACAAAAGAATTCATCTATGGTCTTTCAAGGTAACTTTGAAATGATTTGCAACAAGCTACTGAAGTTACAGAAATAGAATAGATAGCCCGTGGGGATTGAGGGTAAGAGAAATACAATCATTGGTGTGTGCATACGCATAAGAATGCCTAAATGGCACGAGTTTTTGATTTAAAGCAGGTGTTACTTCCATAGCAAATAACTTTATTTTTAGATACGGTTATTATAAATCAATGATCCAGGGGTACGTAAATGGTCCTCCCACAATCTACATATCACAATTTAGCAAAAAATAATCAAAAACTTGTGGTTGAACCATAATTTCAGAACATAACACCAATCAATGTGTATTTCAGCCACCTTGGGCATTGGAAATCAAGAGAAACAACACAAAACAAGATAAATAATAAGTAACACCAATAAACTGATCTTCAACTCAATGTTTTGTTAATCGGTCTGTGCCAAGCATCAATGCTATCTACATTATCGTGGTTCAACACAATCACCTATGGGGCCATCGGCCCCTTGTGGTTCGGCGACGGGGAAGGACACGTCGTACAAAGAGCGGAGGCAATGATGACGTGGGTAGTTTTTACCCAGGTTTGGGCCGCTGTGAGGCGTAAAACCCTACTCCTCCTTTGGTGGATTGGATGGAGGACCGTGACGAGCACACAACACTCAAGCCCGGCAAGGTCGCCTCGCGGAGAGCAATTACGTGCGTATGAGTGTACAATGGTCTAAATCCTTTCTAAGGTTGCCGTGGCCCTCCTTTTATAGGTCAAGGGGTTACCACAATGGTAGAACAATCATTATCCAGTGATTAGGTAGCCACAATGCTATCATACCTAACGTTGTAGATAGGACAAGGTGCATTAAATGCACCGCTTAGTGTCACATCATGGAAGTAGCCCGACAAGCCTTGCTGCGCCATTCAACCACCTTTTCGTCTGCCAGCATGACTTGTCCCTAGACGGGTGTCACTTAGGGGTAATCTTCCTTCTGAGTGTCTGCCATGCGCCAAGTAACAACCACTTAATCAGCTGGAGGCTCGACACTGCCTTGATAGTTGACTTGCGTTGCGATGCGATGGAGCGGTGGAGACTTTGGCGGGGTGGACCGCCATCAGCAGCCCCGGCAGGCCTACCGGGGGAATATGGCTTCATCCTGGGGGCGGCATCGACCCGACCGAGCTCGCCTGCTTGGCAAGGGAGGCTTTCCCTTAGTGATATTCAATTGCTTTGGCTTGCCTTGGTCGTCTTGATCCGCCCGTGGATCTCTCAAAGAGCTGTCTCTCCAATTTGGTCTCGTCTTGTCGCTGCGACCTTGCCCTTGAGCCTGTGTACAATCTGGGCAATGTACACCAGGGTTTGTTGCATCGACAAGAGCCCCCGGGCCTGGCCCAAACATGCTGCCACGCGCCATCGGGGTAGGCCCTATCAGGTACACAGGTAGAGGGCTTGTGGTAGCTTATTCCTTGAGATTTTCCTTGCTTCTTCATTAACCTGTGCTGGAGTTAGCTTCGTGTCTTTCCGCACGTCGCGCGGTGCCAAAAAGTGGTGGGGCCATCTCTAGAATGGCCCGTGAATGACTTTAACCCACGGGGGAGTAACTGCCAATTCACTCATCCCACCGCGCCCTTATCCTTTGCCACATATGTCGCATGCATCGAGTGGGGTAGGTAACGGAGGTGCATGGTGCGGGAAGGAGTGCAATGGCAAAGACTTGAACCTTCTTGGATTAGTATAGGAGGGCGGTCGATGGGCTTTGGCCGCCATCCGTGGCGTGGGCGGGTCGGATTCAAGGGAGCCCTCGGGAGTAGGAGGAGAATCAGCCCCCAGCCCCGGCTCGCCTATAAAAAGGGAGCACTAGGGGGAGTGGAGGCATCCATCCACGCATTTCTGCCTTCTTCTTCCTCACATCTTCCTTCGTTATGTCAAAAGGAAGAGATCGAGGCCAGGCCCGACCCTTAGTTTGAGGGTGATGACTCCGGGGGCTAGTGCCGCAGCTCGGGGAGTGAGCCTGGTCCAGGGCTGTGGGAGGCACGGTGACCGTAGTAGGGGCGGTCATGGTCCATGGAGGTGTGTCAGCGAATGTCACACTGCCCCCGGCGCTCAATGTGTTGCGCTTCTTCATGATGGTGGGGAGCCCGCCTTCCCCACGCGAGCTCGTCGTTTGGGGAAGAGGTGTTGCCCCTGCCGCAGGCTGTCAGGGCTCGTCAATCCATCGGCGGCGTCCTTAGGGCTTCTGGTGTCTGCCCGTGGGAACGTGCTCGAGATCTGCAGTAATCCCAGCATTTCTCTCTTAGGCAAGGTTGGGGATGATGCTGAAGATGGGATGCCCTCCTACCTGCCAAGGTGGGGAGTGGAGCTCCCCGCGTGCCTTGGGCGCCGCCTCTGCTAGCCGCCTCTTCGGAGGAGGTGATGGGTGAAGGGCTTGGCGTTCTCCCAGAGCGACTGTGACAAGGAAAGAATAGGCGGGGACAGGGAAGGTGAGTGGCAGGCCGTCAGGTCGGAGTACGATGGCACTGACGCCTTCGCCTCGTATTGCCGGCCTACTACCCCGTCTTCCCGCTCTCCCCCTCCCTCCTCGGCACCATCATCACCAGCTTCTTCGGGTGGTTGCCGGGGAGGGGATGCTCTCTTGGTGCCTTCGCCTCCTCTAGCAGCCTTCCAGCCAAGGCCCGGCATGACCCCCTTGCCGGTATCTGTGCCGGCGCGCCCCGCTAGTCCTGGTGGCGGTGACCAGGGCACCACCTAGCTGCCCTCTCCATCTCCCCCCTTCGCAGCCTCACAACTCCCGATCTTGTCAGGCTGCTCCTAGCGAGCTCCGGTGGGGTCAGGCCGGGCTTCTGCCCAGGCACTCCTTTTGCCCTCTTGGCCTCCCACTGTAGTCCCTAGGAGGAGAGGGACAAGAAAGGGATTATGGGGCACTTATCCTTTTTCAGTCTAAAATATGTAGGCACTTACCAAACTTTAGTTTTAAATATGTAATCTTCTTTATCCATGTTTGCGCTCTGTAAGATCTGTACTTGTTTATCTGCATATTAATGAAAAAGGACAAGCTTTGCCGGGTACTTGTGCATGTATCACGTCCATGCAGAGGTGGAATGCCTCTACACGTTTAAGTAAACAAGTTTTCTCCGGCAAGCTACCCTGCCGGTGCCTTCCGTTTGTTGCTGCGGGGCTAAGCTTGCCGGGCTCAAAATTACGGAAAGGGACCAGCCCCCTGCCAAACCTTCTCCAAAGGCCACTATAACCACCTTGACCGAAGCAACGTTCGAGTCAAAGGATGGGAGCACTCATGCTTCGAAGGTGACAAGGTTTTTATATGCACAAGTGTTCTCCTTACAGAATGCGTATGGATAAGAGGGAACTTATCTATTTGGCTTGTTGAGGACCGATGTGTAGGCTTGTCTCCATTTATTCTCTTTGGGACTAAGTCTGCGGCAAGAGCCCTGCAGTTTAGTGCAGAGGAAAACAAGGCTACATATGACCTTAAATACATGATCATGCTATGCTATGCATGCATGCAAGTTTTTTGGGGCCCCAGCGCTTCATTTATTTATCTGTTGCTCAGGGTCTGCGCCTGGCTTTGTACAAAGGGTTACATGCAGCATCGACAAGGCTTGTACAAAAGGGTGGCTGCCGGGCAGGGCCTGACAACCACGCCTTATGGGTAGAACTTACGAAGATGCTCAATGTTTCATGAGTTCTGCAATTGGATGCCATCTTTGGTCTCCAGACGGACTGCACCGGGTCTGGACACTCGTACTACCCAGTAAGGGCCTTCCCACTTTGGCGTCAGCTTGTTTGCACCCTTGGCGGACCAAATGCGCCTAAGGACAAGGTCGCCTTCCTCAAGGCTCCGAGCATGAACCCTTCGGCTATGGTAGTGGCGTGGGGCTTGCTGATAGTGTGCAGCATGCGTAGCAGCCCGGAGATGGTTCTCCTCAAGGAGCATGACATCATCATGTCGGTGCTGCTCTTTCTCTACTTCATCGAAGGCAAGTACTCGAGGTGACCCGTATATGAGTTCCGTGGGGATCATTGCTTCTGCCCCATAGACTAGGGAGAAGGGAGTCTGGCCAGTAGATCGATTTGGTGTCATACGGAGGGACCAAAGAACCACCGGCAGCTCATCAATCCAGCGCATGCCACACTTCTGCAGTCTATCAAATGTTCTTATCTTGAGTCCTCACAGCACTTCAGCGTTCGCCCTCTTAGCTTGCCCATTGCTTCTAGGATGGGCAACAGAGGCAAAGGAGACCTTGATTTCGAGGGCTTGAACGTATTACATGAAGGCGCAACTTGTGAATTCGGTACCGTTGTCAGTGATGACTCTGGTGGGTACTCCGAAGCGGCACACCAATCCTTTTTTAAACTTGATAGATGACTGTGCGGTTACCTTCCTCACGGGCTCCACCTCCGGCCACTTTGTAAACTTGTCTATAGCAATGTACAAGAATTCAAAGCCCCCGGTGGCACGGGGGAAGGGGACCAAGATGTCAAGCCCCCAGACCAAAAATGGACATGACAAAGGAATCGTCTAGAGAGCTTGAGCTGGCTGATGGATGTTCTTGGAGTGGAACTGGCAGGCTTCACATCTAGTGACTAGCTCAATTGCATCTTGGAGGGACGAAGGCCAGTAGAAACCTTGCCGGAAAGCTTTTCCAACCAAGGCTCTTAATCCAATATGGGAGCCGCACATGCCTCTATGTATCTCTGCCAACAGTTCCTTCCCTTCTTCCCAGCAAATGCACTTCAACACTGTTGGACCTCCTTATATATAGCGCGTTGTCGATGAACTGATACATACTAGCCCTCTGGGCTGCTCTTTCAGCTTCTTCTTGCTCTTTGGGAAGATCTCCTGTCTGGAGGTAATGGACGATGTGTCGGGTCCAAGTTGGAGCCTGGGGCTCGACAACAAGGATCAGCGGCACCTCCTCGTTCGTGGTAGCGCATGCCTCAATCGCAAGGACTGGTAGTTCCGCGGGAGGGTGCCGCTTGCCAAGCGAAGTGGAGTTGTTCCTGCCAACCTCTCTGTCGGGGGCTTCGGGAAGCTCTGTCGGGAGAGGCTGGCCAGAGTCCAGTTTCCTCCTCCTTCTGGCCATTCTTGCCGACGATACAAAGGGTTGAGTCAGGTGAAGAACAAAAGTCCCTGGTTCCACAGGAAGCTTTTGTGCAGCGGACTTTGACAGATGATCGGCAATGCTATTTTCCGCATGCGGTACGTGTTCTGTTTGCAATCCATCAAAGTGCTCCTCCATCTTTCTCACTTCCTCCACATATGCCTCCATCAATGAGCTCTGATAATCCTTGTTCACTTGCCTCACCACGAGCTATGAGTCTCCTCGAATGATCAACTTCTTAATCCCCAGTTCTGTCACAATTCTGAGCCTGGCAAGGAGTCCTTCATATTCAGTAGTGTTGTTGGTTGCCTTCTCCCGGGGGAAATGCATTTGGACCACGTACTTGAGGTGCTCTCCAGTGGGAGCAACGAGGAGCATGCCAGCTCCTGCACCTTGTAGTGAGAAGGCACCATCAAAGTACATGACCCATTCTTGGGGCACTTCCTTGCCAAGGATAACTGTTTGCAGCATCTCTTCGTCGGGGGTAAGCGTCCATTCCGCAATGAACTCCACCAATGCTTTGCACTGAATGGTTGATGTGCTCTCAAATTTCAGACCAAAGCTTGATAACTCCAAAGCCCATTCCACTATTCTGCTAGTGGCCTCCGAGTTCCTCAGTATGCATTGCAAAGGGAATCGGGTGACAACTATGATTTCGTGGGCTTGGAAGTAGTGGAATAGTTTCCTTGAGGCCATGACAAGTCCAAAGATCAACTTTTGCACACCAGAGTACCTTGATCTAGCCCCCTGCAACAGGGAGCTGATAAAGTAGACTGGCCGCTACACCACTTTCTTCCTTGCTACAGCCTTGGGGTTATCTTCACTCCTTTTCTCTTCTTTCTCCCGATCTGCACTCAGTCCTGCCGTGATTGGCCCATTCCCTTCTCTAAGGAGGACAGTAGCTGCAGTTGCTTCTTCTTCTACTTGCCGTTGTGCCACTAGTGCTGCACTAACCACTTGATTGGTTGCCGCCATGTACAGCAGCAATAGCTCTTGTGGTTTAGGAGCGACCAAGGTGGGGACAGAGGAAATGTAATATTTTAAGTCTTGCAGTGCCGCTTCTGCCTCCGGGGTCCACTCCACGGGCCCTACTTTCTTCAGGATTTTGAAGAATGGTAAGGCGCGCTCGACAGACTTGGAAATGAACCTATGCAGCGCGGCAACACATCTAGTTAAACGCCGCACGTCCTTAACTGACTTGGGTGCTTGAATCTTCTCAATTTCCCTGATCTTGTCGGGGTTGAACTCTATCCCCCAGTGAGACACAAAGAAGCCAAGTAGCTTGCCGAAGGGAACGCCAAACACACATTTCTCTGGGTTCAGCTTCAAGTTGATCTTGCGCAGCTTGGCAAAAGTTTCTCCCAAGTCCTGAATGAGCGTTGATCTGTCTCTGGTCTTGACCACTATGTCATCCTTGTAAGCCTCAATATTCCTGTGCAGCTGGGATTCAAACCCCATTTGCACTGCCCTTGCAAAAGTGGACCCAATGCTCTTTAACCCGAAGGGCTTCTGTACGAAGCAGTACGTGCCACATGGGGTTATGAACGTCGTCTTCTCTTCGTATTCCTTGGACATGAAGATCTAGTAATACCCGGAGTAGGCATCCAAGAAGGAAAGTAGATCGCACCCGGAGGTGGAATCCACAATCTAGTCGATGTGCGACAGAGGGAATGGGTCCTTCGGGCATGCTTTATTCAGATATGTGAAATCTATGCAAAGCCTCCACTTCCCATTCACCTTGCGCAATATCACTGGATTTGCCAACCACGTTGGGTGAAATACTCCTCTGACCAAACCAGCTGCCTCAAGTTTCTTGATCTCTTCGGCAATGAACTGCTACCGCTCCAAGGCTTGCTTCCGGACCTTCTGCTTGACGGGCCGGGCATGAGGGCAGATATCAAGGTGGTGCTCGATTACATCCCTGGGAACACCGGGATGTCAGAAGGTTGCCAAGCAAACACATCGACATTCGTCTGCAGGAAGGCAACGAGCGCGCTTTCCTATTTGTCATCAAGGGTGGAGCTGATAGTGAAAGTACCATCAGTGTCAACCAGCCCGGCCGGAACCTTCTTCATAGTGGGTGCAACAACCTTGGATCTCTTGCTAGTGGAACTCTCCGGCAAATCATCGACGGGTGCAGCATACTCCGGAGAGGTGAGGTTCTTGGACTCCTTGCCAGTTTCTTTACTACTTTCTTCCCTTTCTTATTTTCCTTGGCGGGAGCTGCTGCTTCCGTGGCTTCGGCAGCGACTGCGTCCCTGTACATTTTATCCATGCATATGATGGCGTCCTTCTGGTTTGACGGAATGGAAATGACGCCCATCAGCCCTGGCATCTTCAACGTGTTGTAGGCATAGTGGGATGCCGCCATGAATTTTGCCAGGGTTGGACGACCAAGGATTCCATTGTATGGCGGGGGGAGATTAACCACATCGAACATAATCTTCACAGTCTGGTAGTTCAATTCTCCCCCAAACGTTACCGGCAAGGTAATCTTCCCCTTTGGATGGCTCCTGCCAGGGTTGATCCCTTGGAATGTGCTGGTAACCTTGAGCTCTTCATCTGATATCTGCAACCTACTGATCAGCTTGGGGGAAATCAGATTCAACCCAGCCCTGATACGTCTCCAATGTATCTATATAATTTATGATTGTTCCATGCTATTATATTATCTGTTTTGGATGTTTAGTGGGCTTTAATATGCTCTTTCATATTATTTTTGGGACTAACCTATTAACCGGAGGCCCAATGCCAGTTTCTATTTTTTTGCCTATTTTAGAATTTTGCAGAAGAGGAATACCAAACGGAGCCCAAACGGAATGAAACCTTCGCGATGATCTTTCTTGGACCGAAAGCAAACCAGAAGACTTGAAGTTGAAATCAGAAACGCCATGAGGCGTCCACGAGGCAGGAGGGCGCGCCCAGGGGGTAGGCATGCCCCCACCCTCGTGGGCCCCTCGTAGCTCCACCAACGTACTTCTTTCGCATATATATACTCTTATACCCTAGAAACATCAGGGAGATACACGAAACCACTTTTCCACTGCCGCAACCTTCTGTACCCGTGAGATCCCATCTTGGGGCCTTTTCCGGTGATCTGCCGGAGGGGGAATCAATCACGGAGGGCTTCTACATCAACACCATTGCCTCTCTGATGAAGCGTGAGTAGTTTACCACAGACCTTCGGGTCCATAGTAATTAGCTAGATGGCTTCTTCTCTCTCTTTGATTCTCAATACAAAGTTCTCCTTGATGTTCTTGGAGATCTATTCGATGTAATACTCTTTTGAGGTGTGTTTGCCGAGATCCGATGAATTGTGGAACAAGATTATCTATGAATACTATTTGGTTCTTCTCTGAATTCTTATATGCATGATTTGATATCTTTGCAAGTCTCTTCGAATTAAAGTTTAGTTTGGCCTACTAGATTGATCTTTCTTGCAATGGGAGAAGTTCTTAGCTTTGGGTTCAATCTTGCAGTGTCCTTTCCCAGTGACAGTAGGGGCAGCAAGGCACGTATTGTATTGTTGCCATCGAGGATAAAAATATGGGGTTTATATCATATTGCTTGAGATTATCCCTCTACATCATGTCATCTTGCTTAATGCGTTACTCCGTTCTTATGAACTTAATACTCTAGATGCATTCTAGAGCTGGATAGCGATTGATGTGTGGAGTAATGGTAGTAGATGCAGAATCGTTTCGGTCTACTTGACACGGACGTCATGCCTATGTTCATGATCATTGCCTTAGATATCTTCATAATTATACGCTTTTCTATCAATTGCTCGGCTGTAATTTGTTCACCCACCGTAATACATGCTATCTTGAGAGAAGCCACTAGTGAAACCTATGGCCCTCGGGTCTCTTTTCTATTATATTACATCTCTTTTCCATTGTATCGCATCTCTTTAAATCACGTTTACTATTTTACAATCTTTACTTTCCAATCTATACAACAAAAATACTAAAAATATTTACTTTACTATCTCTATTAGATCTCACTTTTGCGAGTGACCCTGAAGGGATTGACAACCCCTTTATCGTGTTGGTTGCAAGGTTCTTGATTGTTTGTGCAGGTACTAGGTGACTTGTGCGTCGCCTCCTACTGGATTGATACCTTGGTTCTCAAAACTGAGGGAAATACTTAGGCTACTTTGCTGCATCACCCTTTCCTCTTCAAGGGAAAAACCAATGCAAGCTCAGGAGGTAGCAAGAAGGATTTCTGGCGCCGTTGCCGGGGAGGTTTCGCCAAGTCAAGTCAAGATTTGATCTCCAGTCAACTTGCCGATTTCTGGCGCCGTTGCCGGGGAGATCTACGTCAAGTCAAGCCATACCAAGTACCCATCATAAACTCTTCTCCCTCGCATTACATTTTTCGCCATTCGCCTCTCGTTTTCCCTTCCCCACTTCTAAAACGATTTTCGAAAACCTTTGCCTTTTCTTCGCCCCTCTTTCGTTCACCCCTTTTTGTTTGCTTCTTGTGTTCTTGTGTGTTGGATTGATTTTTTGTCACGACGGCTCAAGATAATACTAAATTGTGTGACTTCTCCAATACCAACAACAATGACTTTATTAGCACTTTGATTGCTCCTACTACCGATGCTGAATCTTGTGAAATTAATACCGCTTTATTGAATCTTGTTATGAAAGATCAATTTCTGGCCTTCCTAGTGAAGATGCCGCAACCCATCTAAACAACTTTGTTGATTTGTGTGATATGCAAAAGAAGAAAGATGTAGATAATGATATTGTTAAAATGAAGCTATTTCCGTCTTCGCTTAGATATCATGCTAAAACTTGGTTCTCTTCTTTGCCTAAAAATATTATTGATTCATGGAATAAGTGCAAAGATGCTTTTATCTCTAAGTATTTTCCTCCCTCTAATATCATATCCCTTAGGAACGACATTATGAATTTTAAGCATCTTTATCATGAGCATGTTGCACAAGCTTGGGAGAGGGTGAAATTAATGATACGTAATTTCCCTACACATGGTTTGAATTTGTGGATGATTATACAAAAAAAGTATGCCAGATTGAATTTTGCTTCTAGAAATCTTTTAGATTCGGCCGCGGGAGGCACTTTTATGGAAATCACTTTAGGAGAAGCTACTAAACTCCTAGACAATATTATGGTTAACTATTCTCAATGGCACACCGAAAGATCCACTAGTAAAAAAGTTCATGCGATTGAAGAAATTAATGTTTTGAGTGAAAAGATGGATGAACTTATGAAATTGTTTGCTAATAAAAGTGTTTCTTCTGATCCTAATGATATGCCTTTGTCCACTTTGATTAAGAATAGTAATGAATTTATGGATGTGAATTTTGTTGGTAGGAACAATTTTGGTAACAACGCGTATAGAGGCAATTTTAATTCTAGGCCGTTTCCTAGTAATTCCTCTAATAATTATGGTAATTCCTACAACAACTCTTATGGAAATTTTAATAAGATGCCCTCTGATTTTGAGAATAGTGTTAAAGAATTTATGGGTTTGCAAAAGAATTTCAATGCTTTGATTGAAGAAAAATTGCTTAAGATTGATGAGTTGCCTAGGAACATGGATATAATTTCTCTTGATCTTAATTATTTGAAACTTAGATCTATTCCACCTAAGCATGATCAATGAGTCTCTCAAAGCCATGAGAATTTCCCTTGATGAGTGCAAAGAAAGAACCGCTAGGATGCGTGCTAAAAAAGATTGTTTGTGAAAGCGTGTTCTTCTAGTTTTCATGATAATAATGATGAAGATCTAAAAGTGATTGATGTGACTCCTATTAAATCTTTTTTTTTCAATATTAATCTTGATAAAGATGGGATTGGAGATGAGTAAACTTGAGTTAAAAGGCGTCCCAATGATTCAGAGTTTTTAGATCTAGATGCAAAAATTGATAAAAGTGGGATTGAAGAGGTCAAAACTTTATATAGCAATGAACCCACTATTTTGGCTTTCAAGGGATTTAATTATGAGATTTTTTATTTAATAGATTGTATTTCCTTGTTGAAATCCGTGTTAAATTCTCCTCATGCTTATAATCAAAATAAAGCTTTTACTAAACATATCATTGATGCTTTGATGCAATCTTATGAAGAAAAGCTTGAACTAGAAGTTTCTATCGCTAGAAAAATTTATGATGAGTGGGAAGCTACTATTAAGATTCAGATTAAAGATTATGAATGCTGTGATTTGGGTGCTAGTGTTTCCATGATTCCAAAAAACTTTGTGTGATGTGCTAGGTTTCCGTGAATTTGATGATTGTTCTTTAAATTTGCATCTTGCAGATTTCACAATTAAGAAACCTATGTGAAGGATTAATGACGTTCTTATTGTTGCAAATAGGAATTATGTGCCCATAGATTTCATTATTCTTGATATAGATTGCAATCCTACATGTCCTATTATTCTTGGTAGACCTTTCCTTAGAACGATTGGTGCAATTATTGATATGAAAGAACGAAATATTAGATTCCAATTTCCGTTAAGGAAAGGCATGGAACACTTTCCTAGGAAGAAAATTAAATTGCCTTATGAATCTATTATGGGAGACACTTATGGACTGCATACCAAAGATGGCAATACCTAGATCTATTCGTGTTTTTATGCCTAGCTAGGGGCGTTAAACGATAGCGCTTGTTGGGAGGCAACCCAATTTTATTTTTTGTTCTTTGATTTTTTTCTCATGCTTAGTAATAAACAATTCATCTAGCTTCTGTTTAGATGTGGTTTTATGTTTTAATTAGTGTTTGTGCCAAGTAGAACCTTTGGGAAGACTTGGTTGAAGTCTTTGCGATCATGCTGTAAAAAAACAGAAACTTTTGCGCTCACGAGAATAGCTGTCATTTTTTTTACAGAAGAGTGATTTTAGGTTGATTATTTTTGCATATGATTAATAGACAAATTCCTCACATCCACCAATTTATTTAATAATTTTTAGAGTTACATAAGCATTTGAAAGTTACAGATTGCTACAGACTGTTCTGTTTTTGACAAATTCTGTTTTTCGTGTGTTGTTTGCTTGTTTTGATGAATCTATGAGTAGTATCAGGGGGTATGAACCATAGAGAATTTGGAATACAGTAGGTTTAACACCAAAATAAATAAAGAATGGTTTCATTACAGTACCTTAAAGTGGTGGTGTAACACCCCGGATGTAACTTTCCATAAATGTAACTCCAACTCTTGCCATTTTCGGCTATGTGATATATTATTTTCTCCGTGGTTGGGTTTTTGTCTTTTGTTTTGCATTTTGTTCATGTCATGGCATCATGTGCATTGCATCTTCATGTTTTCATAAAGCTTGCATCCGTTCGTAGTTGCCGCGTTCCCCCTTGCCTTCTTGACCAACCCGAGTCCAACCGGGTTTTCGATTCCCTCTTGTCTGACCGTTTGACCCTCTCTACACTTTACTCAGACCTCTTGAGTGCGTCCGAAAACTTCCCCGAACCCGACCCAGGCTGTTATTACCGATGGATCCGGATCATCCCCTAACGTCCCTAAAATATCGTACGTCCTTTGTTTGCACTTCCTATCCTATTTTCCCGGAGCCGTTCGATCGTGATCGGATGACCCAAAAACTCCACTCTTTCCTATATATATAAACCTCCTTGTCCATTTTGTAGACCAAACCCTAAACCCTAGGACATTTGTCCCCCCTAGCCGCCGCCACCTACAACCTTCCTCCTCCTCGGATCAGCCGCCGCCACCCACTCACCGAATCCCCCTCGGGATCCATCCCTCCCCAACCATCGCTCGCCACCTACAGCCTGCCAAATCCCTTCGTAGTAAGCCTCCTCCCCTCGATCCACGCGGCCAACTGGAGAAGCTCCTCCTCTCCCGCTCCTCCTGCAGCCAGCTCCTGTCCCTCGCGCCTCCTCCTCACCTCGTCTCCCTCGCGCTGCCCGGCCACCGGAGCCCCCTCCGCCGACGAGCACCACCAGCAGATGAGTGCCCCGAGAGCCCTGCTCCCTTTCCCTCCTGCTTCTGTTTATCTCTCACACGCTGCTCTCTCTCTGATTTCTTCGTAGCGCCTCCATGGACAACCTCCTCGGTTGACTTCGTGTGCCGCCCCGTTTGACCTCCAGCTTCAGTCCCTCGTCGCCCACGCCCTCGCCTTGCTCCGCCCTCGTCGTCATCCCGCAGGCGAGCAGCACCAGCAGGTCGCCGCCCCCGCTCCTACTCCTTCCTGCGTTTTCTCCTTTCCCTACTGCTCCTCTCTGAATTTTCCCCACCATGGCCGCCTCTCTAAAGGTCACCGATGCGCCCGACGGTATCAAGCTACCGGAGATCTTGCACCAGCCCTGTCGTTGCCTTCTTCCGCGCTGTTCCAGACCCCGCTGACTCGCGTCACCGTCCTGCGCCACGCCCGTGCACTGGCGTCCTCTGCATCGAAGCCCTGCTTCGGTTGCAGAGGATGAGCGCCTCCCTTCGATCTTGACTGGCTTGGCCATCCGCTTCGCTTGTTGACCGCGCCTCCAGCGGCCTCCAAGGCCCAGCCCTAAGCCAGCCGGCCTGCATCCTCTCCACCAGCTAGGCCCGGCCCATGGGTGAGCAGCCCCCTAGTGCCCCTCTATTTTTTTTCCGCCAATTGGGCCAACCAGATTCAGCCTGTTGTGTATTTTTTTCCTCCTGCTGCAATTTAGCTATTATCCAGAGAACTGCAGTTTTACAGAAAAACCCTCAAGCATCATGCATTTAATATCTCACAAACTATGCATCATATGTAAATAATTTATATATTTAAAATGCTTAGTATTTTGTCTAGTTTCATAATATGCAACTTTCATCCATGTTTAAATGTCTAAAGTTATTGTTTCATTTAATTTGCTTAAACAACATGCTAAAATGGTTTATTTCATAACTAAATAACCGTAGCTCTGAATTTAATAAACTTTATATGTAAATGGGGTGGAAAAATGCATAGATTAACTTGGTGCACTTTGTTTTACTGTTTAACAACATTAAAATATGGTTTAGGGCAGAACAGTACCGAATTCGAAATATGGACATGAGGATTTTCCGGAATTGTTGTTTGTTATTTTTGGCCTCATTTAAACTTGCCTAAATAGTTAGTTTACTTATGTTTCACCTCTTGCCATGTTTAACAACATTTAATATTGTTGTGTACCTAAAAGAGAGCGAACTAAATAACTCGAATGTGGTGTTTTGTCAATATGCAACTTGTTGCATATTGAGCTCCATTTAACTTGTAGTATTGTTTGTTACACTTTGCCGTGCCATGCCTCACTAAACCGGACATGCATCATACTTGATTGTGCATCATGCCAGGATTATGCTTGTGTGTTTACCATGTTGTTTGCTTCTTTCCGGTTGCGCTTCTCCTTGATAGTTCCGGTTACATTGCGATTGTGAGGATTCGTTTGACGACTTTGGTTTGTCTACTTCATGGACTCGTTCTTCTTCCTTGCGGGATTTCAGGCAAGATGACCATTACCCTCGATATCACTTCTATCTTTGCTTGCTAGTTGCTTCGTTCTGTCGCTATGCTGTGCTACCTATCACTTGTTTATCAAGCCTCCAAATTGGCATGTCAGCCTCTAACCTTTTCACCCTTCCTAGCAAACCGTTGTTTGGCTATGTTACTGCTTTTGCTCAGCCCCTCTTATAGCGTTGTTAGTTGCAGGTGAAGTTGAAGATTGTTCCATGTTGGAACATGGTTATGTTGGGATACCACAATATCTCTTATGTTAATTAATGCATCTATATAGTTGGTAAAGGATGGAAGGCTCGGCCTTATGCCTGGTGTTTTGTTCCACTCTTGTCACCTTAGTTTCCGTCATACCGGTGTTATGTTCCTTGATTTTGCATTCCTCATGCAGTCAGGTTTATGGGAACCCCTTGACAGTTCGCCTTGAATAAAACTCCTCCAGCAAGGCCCAACATTGGTTTTCCATTTGCCTAACAACCTAAAACCCTCCCTTGGGGTCTGCAGCCCCGAGGAACATCTTTATTTTAACCTCCCCGGGCCAGTGCTTCTCTAAGTGTTGGTCCGAACTAGAGCCACTTGCAGCGCCACCTTAGGAACTTGAGGGTTGGTTTTAGCTGTACGTAGTGTTCATCGGGTGTGCCCTAAGAACGAGATATGTGCAGCTCCTATCGGGATTTGTCGGCACATTCGGGCGGACTTACTGGTCTTGTTTTACCATTGTCGAAATGTCTTGTAACCAATATTCCGAGACTGATTGGGTCTTCCAGGGAGAAGGAATATCCTTCGCTGACCGTGAGAGCTTGTGATGGGCTAAGTTGGGACACCCCTGCAGGTTATAAACTTTCGAAAGCCGTGCCCACGGTTATGTGGCAGATGTGAATTTGTTAATATCCGGTTGTAGAGAACTTGACACTTGACTTAATTAAAACACATCAACAGCGTGTGTAGCCATGATGGTCTCTTTTCAGCGGAGTCCAGGAAGTGAACACAGTCTTTTTGTTATGATTGTGCGTAAGTAGTTTCAGGATCACTTCTTGATCACTTCTAGCTTCTTGACCGTTCCGTTGCTTCTCTTCTCGCTCTTATTTGTGTATGTTAGCCACCATATTTTCTTAGTGCTTGATGCAACTCCACCTCATTACCACTTCCTACCCATGAGCTTAAATAGTCTTGACCTCGCGGGTTTTGAGATTGCTGAGTCCTCGTGACTCACCAGATACTATCACAATAGTTGTAGGTGCCGATGATACCAGTGCAGGTGATGCAACCGAGCTCAGATGGGATCTCAACGAAGGTCTTGGTTGTTGCTATGTTTTGTTTCATGTTGATCACTAGTCGAGCCCAGTTGGGACGATTGGGGATCTAGCATTTGGGGCTATCTTCTTTTCTTTTGGATTCATCTGTAGTCGGACTATGTGTGTACTCTGAATGATGTATGATTTATTTAAGTACTTGTGTGAAGTGGTGATTGTAAGCCAACTCTTTATCCCTTTCTCATTCATTACATGGGATTGTGTGAAGATGACCCTTCTTGCGACAAAACCACAATGCGGTTATGCCTCTAAGTCGTGCTTCAACACATGGGACATATAGCCGCATCGTGGGTGTTACAAGTTGGTAATCAGAGACATCCCGACTTCGGAGCCCCCTGCTTGATCGAATCGCTGACGTTGTTGAGTCTAGAATAAAATGTTTTGAGTCTTAGGATTATATATATATCGGAGAGTAGGATTCTTTTTACTCCTCAGTACCTTCGTCGCTCTGGTGAGGTCTCCTGACGTAGATGTTTTGTCTTTCCTCTCCTCATATTTCACTAAACTTTTTTTAGGATCACACGGGTATCTTGGGATCGCTCCAATATTGTTGTGATGAGAACATTGTTCTTGGTGCCTCCTGACATTTAGGGGTTGTGGTAGTGTCCCGGGGAGTTGAGCTCCGAGGTGTTGTCTTCACAATTTTATCGTTGCAGTTCTGGAATACCTGAGTTTTCCCGACATCGAAAATCTCTTTTATGTAGCTAGTGGTAAGATAACCTCAACGCCACCCAGTACTGGGGCGGGAGTTCGGGAGTATTGCCATAGCTCGTATAACGGATGCTTTTCGAAGGTTGAGGTACACGATTTCCGAAGGTTTCTTGGTTATGTGTCGACGGATGGATACAACTTGGATGTAGGTATTGTTAGTTTGGGTGAGATATATATTGCTTCCCCTGTATCCCCAACACCAGATTGCATAACCAGAAAGTTTTGGGAGTTTTATAGGTGGGAATTCAAGTAGCTCTAGTTTTTTTTCTTTCCAACAAATGCATGATATGAGATTGGGGTTCGACGTCTAGTGGTCCGCCTATCCACGGTCGTTTTTACAGTGGTATCGTTGTGTCTTAAAGAGCCCTTGGCTATGCTGGTTCGCAGATGCTTCGTATGTCATGTGCACTGGCTTGTACATGATGGTGTTGTACGATCGAGCCCGTGTGGGCCCCACCAAGAAAACTTCGGACGAAATCTCTATCATATGTTTGTTCTGGCTTATCCTACATGCCAAATCCTTTGTTTTGTTTTATTTGTGGTATTCGAGTTGCTTCAATGTCAAGTGTTGATTCCATACCTTTCCTAAGCGGCGTTCTCATATTCCTATGTGAATACTAATCCTTCTTGTTTATCGAGTTTGTCATCCCAATTCTATTTCCAACCGGTGCGCTTCTCTTCGAGATGATCTCATCATTCTCCCCATCCGCAAGATCATTTCTAAGTTTTCTCAACGGTGTTTCTTCCATCCGTCCCAAGTTGCCTTTGTTTCCCACCCTCCCACCCTTTTTTTCTTCAAGGACCTAGATTTCTTAATCATCTATCCTTTTATTGATGGGAAGTCTCTCCATTCTTTTCCGTCAATGTTCTTATCTGGTGATTCTTAGGAAGATACTAACGGAGCTTCAAGTCTATTATTCTTTGTCTCTTTTCTTCTCTGGTGGATTAATTTCAAGCTTCGGTGTTGATTATATCTCTTCCTTTTATATCACATATCTTCCCATGTGAATTTCTATCCAAGGCTCTCTTATTTATTCACCTTGCCCAGTTCATATCCGGAGTGTTGAAGATATCTCGGAAGATTCGTGTTTCCATTCTCTATCCGTTCAAGTTATTTTGAGGTTGTTATCTCATTCAAGCCATTTAATCCAACTGGTGCAATCCCCCCTTTCAATCAATCGTTCAACGGTGTATCTTTTTAGTGGGCCCTAATCCGCAGGTCTTTGCCCAGGATCTTACCTAACACTCCTAATTTTCCCGGTGCCATTCCCAAATTCTTTTCGAAGTTTGACGCAAGAATGAATTTCATCAGTCAGATGTTTTCCCAAGATCGATTTCAAATTATTTTTCATTGTTGGTTCAACCTTTAATCTTTTCATTCTCCCGGAGTGTCTAAACAATTCATGGTGGTGTTTCTCGTCGTCATTCTCGAATTTTGAAGACCGAAGAAGAGTTCCTCTTAAATCCTTACCCGTTCTTCCAGAGATTCATGGTTCTAGCTTCATGTCATCCTCATAATTGTTTTGACTGTGACAATTCTTTTCTTACAATCCAGAGCATTTCATGAGTTGTTTCCATTTCTTTCCTCCGAAGGCCATCATGTCATAATTCTTCATTCTCAGCGTGTAGATATCGTTCTCCAAATCTTACCGGTGCATCGTTCAAATACCCTCTAATCAGTTCATGATCTTTTCGTTCTCATGTATCTAAATCCCCTCAAGTATCTTCATTCGTTTTCCAATTCTTCCCGGTGAATTGTGCCTTTGCTACTTTCATTTTCAATTTTTACGGTGGTTCGTTCAAGATTTCACTTCCTTCGTTATCATATCAATTCATTCGTTGTTTCCAAATCCTACCGGTAGTTCCATCAATACCTTCTCAAGTTTATGCTATATCTCTCTTAATACTTTCTACGAGAATAAGTAGTATGCCAAATCCGTTGCTTGTCATCAATTTAAATTGGTGAAGGATACACATAACATAATTCTTATTATTGTTTCATACAAGTGATCTAGTTTCTTCTTTCCAGAGTTGTTCATCATGTCACATTTCCCGGTTCGAGATGTTTCATCTTTTCTTTTCCGGAGTTCCAAGTTTTCCGCTTTATCTCGTCGTGAAGCTCCATCTAAATCATCGCAAGGCTTCACCTTGTGTTTTCAACTTCCCTTTCTTTCTATCATCCTTTTATTACCGGAGTTCTCCATGGAGGCTCTACATGGCGGTTCATCAAGAATTCCTTTCATTCTTCAATTGTCCTTCAAGATTTCTCTCTAAGTTATGACCCGCAAAGCTACACTCTAAAATAAACATGGTGCTCAACACATATTTTGTTTTGAGGAGTTCAAGTATTCTTCATCTTGCATTCCGAAGTGCAATTCTTCCTACCTTATCTTTTAAGGTGGTGTTATGTCACTCTTGACAATTTCCTTCACGTTTCATGATTCATATGTTGTCAAGAATGAGGTATTTTTAAATCCATCAATCTCTTTGTTGGAGTTACCTTGGGAAAAATTTCACCTAAAGCCTTCCATTGGGAATGTTGCTATTTGTGGTGCGTATCTATGATCCAAGTTATCTCTCTATCATCTTGGTGGAAGACGTTTTTCATCTCGTTGGTGTTATCAATTATATTATTTGTTTTCATAGTGGCAAAATTTCGCCTAAATTTTGAGAAGTTTTCCATAAGCCCACTACAAGCTTATTAGTTTCGTTGTTGGTTTTTCCAACTACCCTGTTGTAACCTTCTTGGAAGGGTGCTTTCCAAGCTCATTTGTGGCAGAAGTTGGCATTTTCTTCTCCATTCTTTTATTCCAATGATCTATCTTCTATTATTTCTTCCGGAGGCATTGTGATGTTGCTCTCTTCACTCATCATCTTGAATTGAGGATCATGTTCTTTTCATGCTTATCCATTTAACCGGAGTGTTGTCCGAATTTGTTCTTCCTTGTTCCTTGTTTACCTCGTTTCAATCAGAGTGGTTCCAATTTCTTCTTGTCCATTGTAACCATTTTCTTATGTCTTTCAACTTCCAAGGTTCACATGGTGTTCCTTGTTTCTATTTTCTATCGCAGTACTCTCAATTGTGTTCAACTCCGTTGTGTTCTTTCTTTCAACTTTTCAACCTCTCAAGGTTCTTTGGTTTTTCTCATTTGTCGAAGAAGCAACCTAGTTTACCTCTTCTCTTCCTCTTCCGTTTCTCTCCGGTGCCATCCTAGATCTTGGGACGAGATCCACTTATAGTGGTGGAGTGTTGTAACACCCCGGATGGAACTTTCCATAATTGTAACTCCAACTCTTGCCATTTTCGGCTATGTGATATATTATTTTCTCCGTGGTTGGGTTTTTGTCTTTTGTTTTGCATTTTGTTCATGTCATGCATCTCATCTCATGGCATCATGCACATTGCATCTGCATGTTTTCATAAAGCTTGCATCCGTTCGTAGTTACCGCATTCCCCCTTGCCTTCTTGACCGATCCGAGTCCAACCGGGTTTTCGATTCCCTATGGTCTGACCGTTTGACCCTCTCTACACTTTACTCAAACCTCTTGCGTGTGTCCGAAAACTTCCCCGAACCTTACCCAGGCTGTTATTACCGATGGATCCGGATCATCCCCTAACGTCCCTAAAATATCTCCCGTCCTTTGTTTGCACTTCCTAACCTATTTTCCCGGAGCTGTTCGATCGTGATCGGATGACCCAAAAACTCCACTCTTTCCTATATATAAACCTCATTGTCCATTTTTAGACCAAACCCTAAACCCTAGGAAATTTGTCCCCCCTAGCCGCCGCCACCTACAGCCTTCCTCCTCCTCGGATCAGCCGCCGCCACCCACTCACCTAATCCCCCTCGGGATCCATCCCTCCGCAACCATCGCTCGCCAACTTTAGCCTGCCAAATCCCCTCGTAGTCAGCCTCCTCCCCTCGATCCACCCGGCCAACCGGAGGAGCTCCTCCTCTCCCGCTCCCCCGCAGTCAGCTCCTATCCCGAGCGCCTCCTCCTCACCTCGTCTCCCTCACGCCGCCCGGCCACCGGAGCCCCCTCCACCCACAAGCACCACCAGCAGATGAGTGCCCCGAGAGCCCTGCTCCCTTTCCCTTCTGCTTCTGTTTCTCTCTCTCTCACGCTGCTCTCTCTCTCTCTCTCTTTGATTTCTTTGCAGCGCCTCCATGGACAACCTCCTCGGTTGACTTCGTGCGCCGCCCCGTTTGACCTCCAGCTTCAGTCCCTCGTCGCCCACGCCCTCGCCTTGCTCCACCCTCGCCGTCGTCCCGCAGACGAGCAGCACCAACAGGTCACCGCCCCCGCTCCTCCTCCTTCTTGTGTTTTCTCCTTTCCCTGCTGCTCCTCTCTGAATTTTCCTCGCCATGGCAACCTCTCTACAGGTCACCGACGCGCCCGAATTGCCATGTCAGCCTCTAACCTTTTCACCCTTCCTAGCAAACCGTTGTTTGGCTATGTTACTACTTTTGCTCAGCCCCTCTTATAGCATTGTTAGTTGCAGGTGAAGTTGAAGATTGCTCCATGTTGGAACATGGTTATGTTGGGATATCACAATATCTCTTATGTTAATTAATGCATCTATATAGTTGGTAAAGGGTGGAAGGCTCGGCCTTATGCCTGGTGTTTTCTTCCACTCTTCTCGCCTTAGTTTCCGTCATACCGGTGTTATGTTCCTTGATTTTGCGTTCCTCACGCGGTCGGGTTTATGGGAACCCCTTGACAGTTCGTCTTGAATAAAACTCCTCCAGCAAGACCCAACATTGGTTTTCCATTTGCCTAACAACCTATAACCCTCCCTTGGGGTCTGCAGCCCCGAGGGTCATCTTTATTCTAACCCCCCAGGCCAGTGCTTCTCTAAGTGTTGGTCCGAACTAGAGCCACTTGCAGCACCACCTCGGGGAAACTTGAGGGTTGGTTTTAGCTATACGTAGTGTTCATCTGGTGTGCCCTGAGAACGAGATATGTGCAGCTCCTATCGGGATTTGTCGGCACATTCGGTCGGACTTGCTGGTCTTGTTTTACCACTGTCGAAATGTCTTGTAACCGGGATTCCGAGACTGATCGGGTCTTCCCGGGAGAAGGAATATCCTTCGCTGATCGTGAGAGCTTGTGATGGGCTAAGTTGGGACACCCCTGCAGGATATAAATTTCGAAAGCCGTGCCCACGGTTATGTGGCAGATGGGAATTTGTTAATATCCGGTTGTAGAGAACTTGACACTTGACTTAATTAAAACACATCAACAGTGTGTGTAGCCGTGATGGTCTCTTTTCGGCGGAGTCCGGGAAGTGAACACGGTCTTTGTGTTATGATTGTGCGTAAGTAGTTTCAGGATCACTTCTTGATCACTTCTAGCTTCTTGACCGTTCTGTTGCTTCTCTTCTCGCTCTTATTTGCATATGTTAGCCACCATATTTGCTTAGTGCTTGCTGCAACTCCACCTCATTACCACTTCCTACCCATAAGCTTAAATAGTCATGATCTCGCGGGTTTTGAGATTGCTGAGTCCTCGTGACTCACCAGATACTATCACAACAGTTGCAGGTGCCGATGATACCAGTGCAAGTGATGCAACTGAGCTCAGATGGGAGCTCAACGAAGATCTTGGTCGTTGCTATGTTTCGTTTCATGTTGATCAGTAGTGGAGCCCAGTTGGGACGATCGGGGATCTAGCATTTGGGGTTATCTTCTTTTCTTTTGGATTCATCCGTAGTCAGACTATGTGTGTACTCTGAATGATGTATGATTTTTTAAGTACTTGTGTGAAGTGGCGATTGTAAGCCAACTCTTTATCCCTTTCTCATTCATTACATGGGATTGTGTGAAGATGACCCTTCTTGCGACAAAACCACAATGCGGTTATGCCTCTAAGTCATGCTTTGACACGTGGGAGATATAGCCGCATTGTGGGTGTTACAAGTGGTTTATTTTCTTATACTAACGGAGCTCATGAGATTTTCTGTTGAAGTTTTGTGTTGTGAAGTTTTCAAGTTTTTGGGTAAAGATTTGATGGATTTTGGAATAAGGAGTGGCAAGAGGCTAAGATTGGGGATGCCCAAGGCACCCCAAGGCAAAATTCAAGAACAACCAAAATCCTAAGCTTGGGGATGCCCCGGAAGGCATCCCCTCTTTCGTCTTCGTCTATCGATAAGTTTACTTGAGGCCATTTTTTTATTCACCACATGATATGTGTTTTGCTTGGAGCGTCTTGTATGATTTGAGTCTTTGATTTTTAGTTTACCACAATCATCCTTGCTGTACACTCCTTTGGGGAGAGACATGCATGAATCATAATTTATTAGAATACTCTATGTGCTTCACTTATATCTTTTGAGCTAGACAATATTGCTCTAGTGCTTCACTTATATCTTTTTAGAGCACGGTGGTGGTTTTATTTTATATAAATTGTTGATCTCTCATGATTCACTTATATTATTTCGAGAGTCTTTTTAGAACATCATGGTAATTTGCTTTGGTTATAAAATTAGTCTAATATGATGGGCATCCAAGATGTGTATAATAAAAACTTTCATATAAAGTGCATTGAATACTATGAGAAGTTTGATTATTTATGATTGTTTTCAGATATGAAGATGGTGATATTAGAGTCATGATAGTTGAGTAGTTTGTGAATTTGAGAGATACTTATGTTAAAATTTGTGATTCCCGTAGCGTGCACGTATGGTGAACCGTTATGTGATGAGGTTGGAGCATGATTTATTTATTAATTGTCTTCCTTATGAGTGGCGGTCGGGGACGAGCGATGGTCTTTTCCTACCAATATATCCCCCTAGGAGCATGTGTGTAGTACTTCGTTTCGTTAATTAATAAATTTTTGCAATAAGTATGTGAGTTCTTTATGACTAATGTTCAATCCACGGATTATACGCACTCTCACCCTTCCACCATTGCTAGCCTCTCTAGTACCGCACAACTTTCGCCGGTACAATACACCCACCATATACCTTCCTCAAAACAGCCACCATACATACCTATTATGACATTTCCATAGCCATTCCGAGATATATTGCCATGCAACTTTCCACTGTTCCATTTATTATGATACGCTCCATCATTGTCATATTGCCTTGCATGATCATGTAGTTGACATCGTATTTGTGGCAAAGCCACCGTTCATAATTTTTTATACATGTCACTCTTGAATCATTGCACATCCCGGTACACTGCCGAGGCATTCACATAGAGTCATATTTTGTTCTAAGTATTGAGTTGTAAGTAAATAGAAGTGTGATGATCTTCATTATTAGAGCATTGTCCCAGTGAAGAAAGGATGATGGAGACTATGATTCCCCCACAAGTCGGGATGAGATTCCAGACTAAAAAAAAGAGGCAATAAAAAAGGAGAAAAGGCCCAAATAAAAAAAATGAGAGAAAAAGAGAGAGGGGGCAATGCTACTATCCTTTTACCACACTTGTGCTTCAAAGTAGCACAATGATCTTCATGATAGAGAGTCTCCTATGTTGTCACTTCCATATACTAGTGGGAATTTTTTGATTATAGAACTTAGCTTGTATATTCCAATGATGGGCTTCCTCAAAATGCCCTAGGTCTTCGTGAGCAAGCAAGTTGGATGCACACCCACTTAGTTTCTTTTGTTGAGCTTTCATACACTTGTAGATCTAGTGCATCCGTTGCATGGCAATCCCTACTCACTCACATTGATATCTATTGATGGGCATCTCCATAGCCCGTTGATACGCCTAGTTGATGTAAGACTATCTTCTCCTTTTTGTCTTCTCCACAACCACCACTCTATTCCACTTATAGTGCTATGTCCATGGCTCATGTTCATGTATTGCGTGAAGATTGAAAAAGTTTGAGAACATCAAAAGTATGAAACAATTGCTTGGCTTGTCATCGGGGTTGTGCATGATTAAATACTTTGTGTGATGAAGATAGAGCATAACCAGACTATATGATTTTGTAGGGATAGCTTTCTTTGGCCATGTTATTTTGAGAAGACATGACTGCTTTGTTAGTATGCTTGAAGTATTATTATTTTTATGTCAATATTAAACTTTTGTCTTGAATCTTTCGGATCTGAACATTCATGCCACAATAAAGAAAATTACATTGATAAATATGCTACGTAGCATTCCACATCAAAAATTCTTTTTTTATCATTTACCTACTCGAGGACGAGCAGGAGTTAAGCTTGGGGATCCTTGATACGTCTCCAACGTATCTATAATTTTTGATTATTCCATGCTATTATATTATCTGTTTTGGATGTTTACTGGGCTTTAGTATGCTCTTTTATATTATTTTTGGGACTAACCTATTAACCGGAGGCCTAGTGCCAGTTTCTGTTTTTTTGCCTATTTTAGAGTTTTGCAAAAAAGGAATACCAAGCGGAGTCCAAATGGAATGAAACCTTCGCGATGATCTTTCTTGGACCAAAAGCAAACCAGAAGATTTGGAGTTGAAGTCTGAAACGCCACGAGGCGTCCACAAGGCAGGAGGGTGCGCCCAGGGGGGTAGGCCCGCCCCCACCCTCATGGGCCCCTTGTAGCTCCACCGATGTACTTCTTTCACCTATATATACTCTTATACCCTAGAAACATCAGGGAGAGCCACAAAACCACTTTCCACTGCCACAACCTTCTATACCCGTGAGATCCCATCTTGGGGCCTTTTACGGCGATCTGCCGGAGGGGGAATTGTAGCGACCAGACCTCAAACGGTCAAGTCTCTATGCATCAGTGTCATCCCTCGATCGGTAATGCTGACACACACAATACTCAAGGAATTATAACAGAGTTTCAATCTCACACTTATTACATTGAGTCCTCATAAAGAGTATGATTACATAAAGAAATCATGGCTGAAGGCCATCTAAACTAGATAACCGCGGAAGCTTTGAACGTAAATGAGTCCATCAACTCCAACGGCATAGCTGAGTGCGGGAGGGGCGGCGGCTGCGTGTGTCCGAGCCGGACACGGCGACAGCGGCGGCGAACCTCGGGACTCTCGTCTCGAGTCGGCGAGGGAGGCGGCGCGGCGCTGGGCTTTGGCCCGCTCGGCTGGGGCGTTGGCCCAGTCGGGCGACGGAGATTTTTTTTTTATAAATTTCGCCCAAAGAGAAAAATCCTAATAAAATATAAAAAAATTCTAAAAATGCTAAAAACAATTTTCACCGTCTAAATAAAATATTTAGAACAAAGTGAACATTTTTCAGGCCTAAAAATGCAATTTTCAGAAATGCATATTTTTCTAATTCAAATAAAATAGCAAATAAAATACCAGAAAAATCATGATTTGATTTTAAAATTCTTTCTCCAATATTTCTCTTAATTTGAAGAAGTCATATTATCTTCTCTCATTTATTTTTAATATTGAAAATAATTGGAGAGAAAAATAATAAAACCAAATTGATCTTTTCTTCAAATTTGAATTAAATTCAAATATGATTTTTGTGAAACCTCCAAGTCTCTCCTTGGGTCCTTGAGTTGCTTAAGACTTCTAGGATCTCAACCAAATGCAAGAATAAGATATGATGTGCATATGATGATCTATGTATAACATGTTACAAACCTACCCCCCTTAAGATGAATCTCGCCCTTGAGATTCGGGTTGGTCAGCAAAAAGGTTTGGGTGGTCTCTATGGAGATCTTCTTCTTGCTCCCAGGTGGCTTCCTCCTCGGAATGGTGGCTCCACTAAACTTTGAAAAACTTGACAACCTTGCTGCGAGTAACTCGACCGGAAAACTCGAGAATCTTGACTGGCTTCTCTTCATAGGTCAAATCACTGTCTAACTGAATTCCTTCCAGTGGCACGATATCACTTAGAGGAATATTGGCCATCTCTGTGTGGCACTTCTTCAACTGGGAAACGTGAAACACATCATGAACTCCTGACAATCCTTCCGGCAATTCCAGCTTGTATGCAACTTCTCCCATATGTTCCAAAACTTTGTATGGTCCCACAAAACGTGGTGCTAGCTTTCCCTTAACTCCAAAACGCTTAACTCCTCGAAGCGGGGACACACAAAGATATACTCTGTCTCCGACTTTGTAAACTATCTCTTTGCATTTAGAATCCGCATAACTCTTCTGCCTGGACTGGGCTACCTTGAGTCTGTCGCGAATCAACGTAACCTTCTCTTCAGAGTCTTTGAATAAATATGGTCCGAACAACTATCGATCTCCAACTTCATCCCACGATAACGGTGTCCTGCACCTCCTTCCGTAAAAAGCTTCGAAAGGGGCCATCTTAAAACTGGCTTGATAACTGTTGTTATAAGAAAACTCTGCATACAACAAATTGTCGTCCCAACTAGATCCGTAATCTAGCGCACAAGCTCTCAACATGTCCTCCAGAATCTAATTGACTCTCTCGCTCTGTCCATCTGTCTGTGGATGAAAGGCTGTACTAAAATCTAGCCTGGTACCCAATCATGCAACTGATTCCGAAACTTTGAAGTAAAATGGGTTCCTCTATCTGATACAATGGTCCTCGGAACTCCGCGCAGACATACGATCCTGGTCATGTATATCTTTGCCAACTTAGCACTCGTATAGGTGGTCTTCACCGGGATGAAATGAGCTACTTTCGTCAAATGACCGACTACAACCCAGATAGAGTCATAGCCCGAACGAGTCCTGGGCAATCCCGTGATAAAATCCATGCCAAGTTCATCCCACTTCCATTCGGGTATCGGCAATGGCTGTAGCAATCCAGCTGGCTTCTGATGCTCTGCCTTAACTCTTTGATATACATCACATACTGCTACATACTCGGCAATATCCTTCTTCATTCCTGTCCACCAGAAACTTTCCTTCAAATACAGATACATCTTAGTGTTTCTTGGGTGAATCGAATATGGCGAATCATGGGCCTTCTGCAGAATCAACTTCCTGATCTCGGGGTCATTAGGCACATAAACGCGATCCTCAAACCATAACGTGTCGTGCTCATCCTCACGAAATCCTTTAGCCTTTCCTTTGCTCATCCTTTCCTTTATCTCGGCAATCTCCTTGTCTGTCTTCTGGGCTTCTTTGATTTTACCCATCAAAGTGGACTGAATTTCCAATGCTGCTACATAACCTCTTGGAACTATCTCCAAACATAGCTCGCGAAGATCATCTGCTAACTCCTTAGGTAATTCTCCGGTCATGAGCATGTTAACATAACTCTTGCGGCTCAACGCATCTGCTACTACATTGGCCTTTCCGGGATGATAGTGCAATTTCATACCATAATGCTTGATGAGCTCCAACCATCTCCTTTGCTTGAGGTTCAATTCCTTCTGCATGAAGATGTATTTCAAACTCTTATGATCTGAGTATACCTCACAGTGGTTTCCGATGAGAAAATGTCTCCTTGTCTTCAGCGCATGCACTACTGCTGCTAACTCCAAATCATGCGTAGCATAATTCAACTCATGAGGTTTAGCTGTCGTGAGGCATATGAAACAACTCTTCCTTCCTGCATACGAACTACTCCAAGTCCTTGGTGTGAAGCGTCGCAATACACCTGATAATCATTGCGTTGGTCTGGGAGAATCAGCACTGGGGCTGTAACCAAACGTTTCTTCAACTCCTAAAAACTGGATTCACACTCCTCAGTCCATTTAAACTTGGTGTCCTTCTTCAATAACTCCGTCATGGGCTTTGTAATCCTGGAGAAATTCTCAATGAACCTCCGACAATATCCTGCGAGTCCAAGAAAACTCCTGATCTCTCCAACTGATGTGGGTGCCACCCATTGAGTCACAGAAGCAACCTTGGTAGGGTCTACTGCTATTCCTTCTCCGGATATAACATGTCTGAGAAATCCAACTTCCTTTAACCAAAATTCACATTTGCTGAACTTGGCATACAACTGATGTTCTCTAAGCTTCTCAAGAACCAAACGCGAATGCTCCTTATGCTCCTCTTCGTTCTTTGAGTAGACCAATATATCATCTATGAACACCACGACGTACTTATCCAAAAACTCCATAAACACTTTGTTCATCATGTTCATGAAATAGGCAGGCGCGTTAGTCAGACCAAATGACATAAAAGTATACTCATATAGCCCGTACCTTGTAGTAAAAGCTGTCTTAGGTATATCCTGCTCTCGAATCTTCAACTGGTGATAACCTGATCAAAGATCAATCTTAGAGAAAACTTTAGCTCCTTGCAACTGGTCAAACAAATCATTGATCATCGGCATAGGTTATTTGTTCTTGATCGTCACCTCATTCAACGCACGATAATTAACAACCATCCTTAAAGATCCATCGTTCTTTTCCACTAGGAGCACTGGGGCTCCCCAAGGTGATGAACTTGGTCTAATGTAACCTTTATCCAGTAACTCCTTAATCTGCTTCTTAATTTCCTCCAAATCCTGTGCGGGCATCCGATACGGTCTCTTTGATATTGGCCCGGTGCTAGCAATAGCTCAATAAAAAACTCAATGTCTCGATCTGGTGGCATGCCTGGTAACTCCATCGGAAATACGTCGGGGAAATCCTTCACCACTGGTACTTCCTCCTGTACAACTCCTGATAAGGAATTTACTTGAGTCCTTTTCGGCAGATGCCGAGATACATACTTGATCCTCCTTCCTTCTGGGGTGGCGAGAAATATCGACTTACTAGCACAATCAATGTTTCCTCCATACTTCGATAACCAATCCATGCCTAATATTATATCCAAACCTTGTGACTCCAAAATTATTAGGTCAGAGGGAAACACATGGCTACCAATGCTTAAGGGTAACCGATCACACCATCGGCTGGCCATATACTCTGCTCCTGGCGAGCTTACTAACATGGGTGACCTAAGGTTTTGGGTTGACAGGTTATACTTGTCCACAAATCCCCTTGATAAGTATGAATGCGACGCACCGGTATCAAAAAGAACAAGTGCGGTAAATGCATTAATCAAAAACTTACCGACAACTGCGTCGGGTTGATCCTCAATCTCCTCCGCGTTGACGTGGTTCTCCTGACCTTTGGTGAAGGGGTTGGGCTTCTTGGCAGAACCTCCATTGCCATTTCCATTCTTTGCTTCAGGACATTCAGTGGCATAATGTCCAGTCTTCTGGCACTTGAAACAGGTAATGTGGCTCAGATCCCTCTTGGATGGTGTTCAAGAGTTGGAATGGTTCTGGCTGCTGCTTCCTCCATTCCCATTGCCATTCATGGGGGCACTATGGTTGTGTGAACTTGCTCCGTTGTGCGTGTGTCCTCCATGGTTATGGCCTCCATGGTTGTGGGTATGTCCTCCTGAGTACGGGGAATAGCGGGGCTTCTGCTGAGCTCCTGAAGTGTACCTCCCCTGTCCATACTTCCTCTTACAATTATCAATCTATTGCTGCTTGCCTTCAATCATAAGGGCCCTGTCTACCAACTGCTGGTAGTTGTTGAATGTTGCCACCATCAACTTCATGCTCAACTTATCATTCAGTCCTTCCAGAAACTTCTCCTGCTTAGCGGCATCTGTAGCTACTCATCAGGGGCATAACATGCTCACTTGCTAAACTCATCCACATACTGTCCCACTGTACGCCCTCCTTGGAGCAAGTTGCGAAACTCATGCTTATTCATGCTCATAGCTCCTGCTGAGACATGGGCAGTGCGGAAAGCCTGCTGAAACTGATCCCATGTAACAGTGTCAATGGGGTAAGTGGCTGTGAAATTCTCCCACCATGATGCTGCGGGTCCATCAAGCTGATGTGCGGCAAAACACACTCTTACCGCATCTGTGCATCCTACAGTGGTCAGCTCTCTTCCAATCTTGCGGAGCTAATCATCTGCAACAATCGGCTTGGTGCTACTAGAGAACACTGACAGATTCAACCTTAGGAAACGGGCTAGGTGATCAACAGGGGGTGGTGGTGGTGGGTTGTTGTTGTTGTTGCCTTGGTTTTGATTCTGAACTAAAAGTTGCATCAAGGTATTCTGCTGCTGTATCAACTGAGTGAGCTCCGATGGGAAGGCAAATCCATTGTCACGTCTCGGAGGCATCTGATGGGTTTAGAAAGGGTGAGAAAACAGAATAGAATTGGGTCCAAGACAGATTCACTACCCATAATGCTCATGAGACAAACACAATCAATTTCACTTCAATCAATAGCACACAAGTCACACAAAAGCGGTCTGACCTATAACTAAAACTCGATCGTTGCTACTACTTGGAGGGAAATACTACTAATTACAATGGTGGCCGTCTAGAATTTTTCATCAGAGAAAGACACCATAATATCTACTCCAGCTTCATCAACGTAGTCATCATCACTATCAGGGTCGGAGTCGGTGTCGTCGATGATGATGTAGTCGCCTGGGTGGTTGTTCTCCTTCTTTGGCGTAGGGTCTCCCATGAACACTCCTAGCTTCTTCTTCAGGTCTTCATTCTTCTCCAGTAGTACATCAATCTCTTCCTCGTATCTGTCGCGTGTAGACTTGATCTTCTCTTCCAGCTCGTTGTTTCTCCTCACCAGTTTCTTGATCCTCTTCATGTGGATAATTTGTTGATTCTCCTGTCGACGAATATGATCTCCCATCTCTTGAATGTAAGCCACAATTGATCCATCCCTCCTGGTGCGAATCATCTCCCATTTGTCATCTCGACGGCCACATATCTGGTAAACGGTATTCTCCAGCTCCTTGTGATACACCTCACATATGCGTCCAAAGGTGATATGTGCGGTGATGCTCTTTCAATACTCCAGCTTGGTGCATCTAGGTAGAAATCAACAGGCTCCGTTGTTGGCGCAAAGGTCCTCCCAGGTACCCAGACTTTGATCTTCCAACGCTCCTCTTCTGGTACCAATGTAGAGAAAGTCCCCGTGAACCTTGGTAATCTGATGTTCAAATACTTAGTGACTTCCTTCACGTGCTTTCTGAAAGGGGTGTCGTCATCCGACTGAGTGAACTTGTTCCTGGGATCCGCCATCTATAGAGTAGAAAGAGAGGAGAATTAGAAATGAGTAGAGAAGAGAAATCATGTGGCTCATTCTAGTGGTCTCGTCCTACAGTCAGCGTGTGCTCTGATACCATCTTGTAGCGACCAGACCTCAAACAGTCAAGTCTTTGTGCATCAGTGTCATCCCTGGATCGGTAATGCTGACACGCACAGTACTCGAGTAATTATAACAGAGTTTCAATCACACACTTATTACATCGAGTCCTCAAAAAGAGTATGATTACATAAATAAATCATGGCTGAAGGCCATCTAAACTAGATAACTGCGGAAGCTTTGAACGTAAATGAGTCCATCAACTCCAACGGCATAGTTGAGTGCAAAACAATGACCTATCACACCTTATTCATCGTCTGAGTAGTCTGCAACATAAGACGTTGCAGCCCGAAACGGGTCAGCACATGGAATATGATTGGAAAGTTACACTGTAAAGCAAATGAAATGCAAGTACTATATCTACATGCAATATTTGGCTGGTGGAGGCTGTAAGTTACATAGTTTTGCATAAAGCTAGTTTTTCCCTACAACAAAGGAATAAATTTATTTAACTACTCCCATGTTGCCCAATATTTGAGAAGGTAACCCCAACTCAAATCCCAATTAAAAGTATCATCATCAACCCAACATCATAATTAATTAGAGTAACGTGATGAGATCACATCAATAGATTCAAGTACTAGATACTCAAGATGTCCATAACCGGGGACCCGGTAACCATGATTAGTTTATACACTCTACAGAGGTTTGCATACTTCTCCCCACAAGACTCGACCGCATTCATGATCGGATAATTGAGACATAGCCTTTATGAAGCATTAACTCTCTACTTCGGGTAGACAGTACCACCTACATCCCTCTACATCTGCTAGTCTACCTCTTCAAGAGCTCACACAACTTACTCAACTATGCCAGAGCCCATAATGGCTTGTGGCTGCACACGGAAGTTTCTAGCATGAATAATCTTATGATCCCTTTGAGCCTGGGTGGCATTCCATAGGCTAATCACACGGGTACTCCGAGATTTGCAAAACAGGCAACACTGGGTTCCCCAGGTACCTCAAGCAATCCACCGAGATGTATATTAAAGTTGCCACCTTAATGTTATCCATGATTAAAATAACTCTCAACTTCCATATGTGAATCATGATCCAATCCCCATCTACAGCATCGCTAAGCAATAATAAGCATAACGTATATTCCTGGGGTGATCAAAAGGTATTAGGTTCCTACCTCAAGAACTACAACCAAAACCACAAGTTCCCAATCCTACTCATGGAAATATTTGAGGGGCAATACTAATGCATAGTAAAAACTGGGTATAAAAGAGTATGATCAAAGTGTAACTTGCCTGGCTGGCGATCTGCAAACTCTAGAGATTCGTAGTAACAAGCTTCGCACTCTGGGTAATCTAGCCTAGACAAACAATAGCATGCATAAGCTATCACTCAATCGAAACACGAGAAAAACCAAGAAAGATCCAAATCGAACACGAAACAAGTGAACGGCTTAAACTAACAAGAGTCAAAACCTAACAGCAATATTATCATGTGGAATAGATCTTAGCAGTAGGTACAAGTGATTAGCTATGATTCGCAAAAAGATTTAACTCAAATGGAGCAACGAAACTCAAAATACGAACGAAACAAGATCATTTACTAATCTGGACTAAAGTAAAATTTTATGGTACCAAAATCAAGTTCAAGTTGGTTAACTAAAAAGAGGGGTTCGAGACGAAGATTTTTGCGCTGGTTTCATCTAATTTGGATAAACGAGTAAAAAGTTATACTAGTTTGAAAATCAGGGGCTGCATCACGATAAAAATAATCGCAGATAAGTCCCTGGCCAAAAATAAAATAAAAATAAAAAGACTAACGAAAGGACGTTCGCTGTCTAAACTATTCCGGCGAGTATCGTTTGTTAAAACGAATAAACGGACAAACGTCCTCTAAATAACTTAACCAAACAAAGAAGACCGATCTAGAAAAATTAAATCACAAAACTAAAAAAACGGGGTTAACCGAAGAAAAACCGACGGGTCATCATCGGGGTCAACGGCGGCGGCTCCGGCGAGATCCGGCGCAGGCGTCGGCGCGGCAGCAGTCGAGGGCGGCAGCACGGCTTCGGCGGAAGCGGAGGTGACGGCGAACGAGGTGGTGGCGGCGGCCTCGAGCGGCTTTTAAAGGAGCCAGGGGGGGGGTCTTGCCTTACGGGAAGGGCGGCGACGGCGAACCTCGGGACTCTCGTCCCGAGTCGGCGAGGGAGGTTGCGCGGCACTGGGATTGGCCCGCTCGGCTGGGCTGTTGGCCCAGTCGGGCGACGTAGATTTTTTTATATAAATTTCGCCCGAAGATAAAAATCCTAATAAAATATAAAAAAATTCTAAAAATTCCAAAACAATTTTTGCCGTTTAAATAAAATATTTAGAATAAAGTGAACATTTTGTAGCCTAAAAATGCAATTCTAAAATATACATATTTTTCTAATTCAAATAAAATAGCCAATAAAATACCAAAAAAAATCATAGTTTGATTTTAAATTCTTTCTCCAATATTTCTCTAAATTTGGAAGAAGTCATATTATCTTCTCTCATTTATTTTAATAATGAAAATAATTGGAGATAAAAATAATAAAACCAAATTGATCCTTTCTTCAAACTTGAATTAAATTCAAATATGATTTTTGTGAAACCTCGAACTCTCTCCGTGGGTCCTTGAGTTGCTTAAGATTTCTAGGATCTCAACCAAATGCAAGAATAAAATATGATATGCATATGATGATCTATGTATAACATCCAAATTAAAAATTGGGATGTTACAGGAATCAATCACGGAGGGCTTCTACATCAACACCATTGCCCTCTCCGATGAAGCATGAGTAGTTTACCACAGACCTTCAGGTCCATAGTTATTAGCTAGATGGCTTTTCCTCTCTCTTTAATTCTCAATACAAAGTTCTCCTCGATGTTCTTGGAGATCTATTCGATGTAATACTCTTTTGCGGTGTGTTTGCCGAGATCCGATGAATTGTGGATTTATGAACAAGATTATCTATGAATATTATTTGGTTCTTCTCTGAATTCTTATATGCATGATTTGATATCTTTGCAAGTCTCTTCGAATTATCAGTTTAGTTTGGCCTACTAGGTTGATCTTTCTTGCAATGGGAGAAGTGCTTAGCTTTTGGTTCAATCTTGCGGTGTCCTTTCCCAATGAAAGTAGGGACAGCAAGGAACGTATTGTATTGTTGCCATTGAGAGTTTATCACTCTACATCATGTCATCTAGCTTAATGCGTTACTCCGTTCTTATGAACTTAATACTCTAGATGCATGCTGGATAGCGGTCGATGTGTGGAATAATAGTAGTAGATGCAGAATCGTTTCGGTCTACTGGACACGGATGTGTTGCCTATGTTCATGATCATTGCGTTAGATTTCTTCATAATTATGCGCTTTTATATCAATTGCTCGGTAGTAATTTGTTCACCCACCGTAATACGTTCTATGTTCAGAGGAGCCACTAGGGAAACCTATGGCCCCCGGGTCTGTTTTCTATTATATTACATCTCTTTTCCATTGTATCACATCTCTTTAAATCTCGTTTAATATTTTGCAATCTTTACTTTCCAATCTATACAACAAAAATACTAAAAATATTTACTTTACTATCTCTATTAGATCTTACTTTTGTGAGTGACTGTGAAGGGATTGGCAACCCCTTTATCCCGTTGGTTGCAAGGTTCTTGATTGTTTGTGCAGGTACTAGGTGACTTGTGCGTTGTCTCCTACTGGATTGATGCCTTGGTTCTCAAAACTGAGGGAAATACTTACGCTACTTTGTTGCATCACCCTTTCCTCTTCAAGGGAAAGACCAACACAAGCTCAAGTGGTTGCAGGCCCCGCCATCAACCAACATCTGTGACTTTGAGGTTGCGGATTGTTGGTGAGACCAACAACGGCAAGCACCCTACTGCGATGGTGCAGTCAGGGTGATCCTCTTCATCAAAGATGATGGCCGTGCGAGACCACTTGATAGGTTTCTGGGAATCTGCCGCTGGTTCCACAACATCGACCCCACGCACCCACTGTTTAAGCTGGCAGTGAGAGGAGTGCAAAGATGTGCCCCCTTAAATGCACAGGGCGTCAATGGCTTTCTGAAACTCTTGCTCGCTAGTTTCCTCTTCATACCCTCCATCACTTTCGTCATCACATTCCTTCTTCTCATGGCCTTTAGAGTTTTTCCCTTGATGTTGACGGACCTTGCGGGGCAGCCGCCATGGCCCTTCCCGCCAACGCCATCTTGGTCTCTCTCCTTGTCACGCTTCTCGTACTCAGCTTTCTGCTTCTTGACGAGTTGCTCAACTTGATGACACTCTTGGAGATCATGGACCTTGGTCCGATGGATCTTGCAGTATGGCTCGTTTGCCTTCCCGGCTTTATCGGCACCCGCAGCTTCCCGGCAGTCAGTGCATGCAACAACTTCCTTGCCGGGGGCTTCATCCTTGGCCTTCTTGCCGGTACTAGGAGTGCTTGATCATCTAGATAGTTTGGGATCCAAGCACCTTCCTTTGCAGCTTCACAAGCCGCAATGTATTCAGCTTCTATGGTAGAATCGTCCACCGTATCTTGCTTGGAACTCATGCGGCTCACTGCTCCTACATTCATGATGTACATGAATCCGGATTGTGGTCGACAATCATCTCGGTTGGTTTGGAGACTAGCATTGAGGAAACCCTTTACAACGAGCTCTTCCTCACCTTCATAAACTAGAAACATTTCCTTAGTCCTTTTCAAGTATTTTAGAATATTCTTCACTGCCACTTAGTGACTCTCACATGGGTTGTCCTAGTATCTTCTTGTTAAGCTTATTGCAAAAGCAACATCAGGCCCAATACATATCGTGGCATATATGATGGATCTGATTGCCGAGGCATACGAAATCCGACTCATCCTACTTTGCTCATCAGATGTCGAACGACTCTGAGTCCCGCTTAGCCTTATACCATGTGAGAGTGGCAAGAACCCTTTCTTGGCCTCACTGATGTTGAACCGTTTCAACACTTTGTCTATGTACATGCACTGGCTTAAGCTGAGGAACCTCCTCGATCTATCTCCATAGATCTTAATGCCCAATATGTAAACTGCTTCACCGAGGTCCTTCATCAAAAACTTTCCATTCAATGATTCCTTGACCGAGTGTGTTGGGTGATTGATTCTAAGCTATGGTAAATCCTCCAAAACCTCTGTTCGAACTCTAGGGACTTCGTTCACGATCATGAAACTACGTGTCAGATTTAGGGTTCCGGCAAAACCCTTGAGGTTCGAACACTGGGGTGCGCACGAAGATTCCCCCCTACCGAATCTCGCTCTTAGCCTCACCGCGATCTGTAAGCTTAGCTCAATGAACTGACAACACAAGAGACACAAGATTTATATTGGTTCGGGCCACCATTGTGGTGTAATACCCTACTCCAGTGTGGTGGTGGTGGATTGCCTCTTGGGCTGATGATGAACAGTACAAGGGATGAACAAGCCTCAGGAGGTGAGGAGTTCTTGAGCTGGTGTTGTGTTCTACTTGTTCTGGTTTCGGTCCGTCTTCTACTGTGGTGGCTAGTCCTATTTATAGAGGCCTTGGTCCTCTCCCCAAATGTTGAGCGGGAAGGGATCCAACAACGGCCAATTTGAAAGGGGACAACTAGTACAAGCTATCCTGACTAAAGGTGGTCTTCGCCTGTCAGAGGCGCTGGTGGTGACGCCGTGTTGGGCTCCACGATGACCTCCGTCCTGCCGTCCTGCAGGTCTTGGTCTTGTTGCACCAATATGGAAACCTTTGCCTAATGCCTCGGTACTCCGCACCTGCACTTTCCCCCTTAGCACCAAAGGGGAAACGAGGACACCGTGCACACTGGCGCCCGCGTGGCCTTGGTCGTCATGACTTGCGTCATGGGAACCTCACTAGGTACCCCTTGCCTTGATCTCTCCACCCCCTCGCGATCCTACCTGGTGAGGCTGCTCCTGAGGAGGCCTTGTGTCGTCCACCTCGTGAGGCTTGGCCCCTCGCGAGGGTCTTGAGTGTTGGTTCACAAAGACAGGCCGTACTGGGCCACTGGTGGATCCATGCTGTGGGCCGCAGGCAGGCCAGTCTGGGGACCCCTGTTCCCAGAATGCCGGCAGTAGCCCCCGGGCCCAAGGCGCGCTCAGACTTGGCTTAGCGGCGAAGCCAAATGGCAAGTGCGGAGCACCACGGGCCCCAACAGCCTACGGCCTTGGTCGATGCGTGGCGACTGATTGGACGTGGGCGTCTCCGCTTCCCCACACTGCCCCAATATCCGCATGGCTAGGCGGCCATGGCACCCTACACAGTTATTTCCTCCTCGCAGGCGGTGTGTTTGCTATCCTTCCTTCTTCCTCGAGCCCCTGCCTGTGCTTCCAATCTGACTCGAGCTCTGTCCCCTCCATTGCCATGGCGCCGACTAGCATGCAGAAATGGAAGAAGCCTCTGTCCTCGGCCAATCCGCCCGTGACAATCGAGCCTGCCGTCGGCCGATCGTGGGTGCTCAACTGGGAGGCCATGGGCAAGGTCTTCCCTGCGCTCGTTTCCAGCTTCAACGAGTGGGGAGGGATGATGGCTTGGCCTGCGTCCCGAGCCTCCATTGACATGACAACCACTGAGGCTTGGTTCTTCATTGACGCCCTGTGGGCTGGCCTGGTTCCCCCTTTCTCTACCTTCTTCAATGCAGTGCTTTCCCATTACCAGATTCACATGTTGCATCTTGATCCCCGATCCGTTACCCTTCTCGCTGTCTTCGCCTTTGTTTGTGAGGCCATGGTGGGCAATGCTCCTTCCGTTGCCCTCTTGTCTTCTCGCTGCATCTGACTGACCCCTTGCAGTGCCCGGGGTGCCTGAGCTTGCAGGTTGTGGCAGAGACGGCCGCCTTGGGGATTGATTTTGATCTCCCGCCATCCACGAGCGGGTTCCGGATGCGGTGGGTGTACGTGGACGTTGGAGTGCTCAGCCCCTTGCTCTCGCCTCCGTTGTCATCCGCCATCACCAACTCCGGCTGGGGCCAAGAGAAGCTCGCAAGCTCTCGCCTTTCCTTCGTCTGGCTCCGGTTGAAGAGGTTGAGGGACCTTGGCGTTACCGCACCCCAGGTGGTGAAGGAGTTCCTCCGGCGTCGTGTTGCCCCTCTCCAACGCCATTCTCGGCTGATGTGGGCCCTAGCCGGTGACCAGGATCGCATGAGGCTTCAGGAGTCGAGGCTCTCGCTCGAAGCGCGAAGGACGATGCTTGAAGTCTTGACTGGCAGCCCCTCGCCTAGTGATGTGCCACAAGGGGGTTGTCTTGTATCTCTGCCCAACAGGGTTGAGTTTGCGGGGCAGATGCCTTCCTTCGACGAATGGGGGCTGCGTCCGGTCGTCCTTGTGGGGGCCTCGTGAGAATCCTATTGTCGTGGCTCCCCTCCTTGCCGCCGGCACCGAGCTTGCCCCAAGAGTGGACACACGGAGGCAAGCATCACTAGAGGCCGGAGGCGCAGGTGTCGGGGTGCCGACGTCGCTCGGGGTTCCCGAGGCGCCATCCTTAGGAACCCGTGAGGCTCGCCCTGAGGCGGTCATTGAGGGGGAGATGCAGCCTGCGACTCCTCAGGTCGAAGCTCCTGAGACCTCGGCAAGCCAGCATGAGGCGGAGCCTGATTGCACTTCCCAGCTTGGTGCTCCTGAGGTCGACTACCTGGGTGCGTCTCCAACCACGCCCCGCGCTGGCCTCTTCGTCCAATGCCTTGGCCGGTTCCGCGTGGACTTCGCCGCGCTCCGTAAGAGGAAGGAGTCTTCGAGCTGTAGTGGTGGCACCATCCGGCTGTTGAAACATAGGAAGTACATTGCCATAGACGGGTAAGTACCTTATCCTTGTAATTCCCCAATCGCTGCTTCCCTTCCTAACTGTGGCTCTTCAGGATCCCTCCTACCAAGCCTGCTGTCGGATATCGGTTTTCGGCAAAACCCTTAAGGTTCGAACTCTGGGGTGTGCACAAAGATCTTCTCCCTACCGAAACACGCCCACAACCTCACCGCGAATCTAAGCTAGCATGATGAACAACACAATAGACACGAGGTTTATACTGGTTCAGGCCACCGTTGTGGTGTAATACCCTAATCCAGTGTGTGGTGTGGTGGATTGCCTCTTGGGCTGATGATGAACAGTACAGAGGAAGACCAACCTTGCGAGGGGTGTTCTTGTGGTGGTGCGGTGTTCTACTTAGGAAGGATTCGATCCTATCCCCTTCTACTGTGGTGGCTAGCCCTATTTATAGAGGCCCTGGTCCTCTTACCAAATATTGAGCGGGAAGGAAGCCAACAATAGCCATTTTGTAAGGGGACAACTAGTACAAGCTATCCTGACTAAAGGTGGTCTTCGACTGCCAACGGCACTGGAGATGACGCCGTCTTGGGCTCCATGGTGTCCTCCATCTTGCCGTCCTGCTGGTCTTGGTCTTGTTGCACCAATATGGAAACCTTTGCTTGATGCCTCGGTAGTCTGCGCCTGCGCTTGCTCCCTTTGCACCAAAGAGGAAACGCGGACACTGCATAGGCTGGCGCCCGCCTGGTCTTGATCGTCATGGCTTGCATCATGAGCACCTCGCGAGGTACCCCTTGCCTTGAACTCCCCGCCTCCTCGCGAGCCTGCCTGGTGAGGCCGCCCAGGAAGAGGCCTTGCGTCATCCACCCCGCGAGGCTTGGCCCCTCGCGAGGGTCTTGAACTTGGGTTGATGAAGACAGGCCATACCGGGCCTCCGCTGAGCCACGCTGCAGGCTGCAGGTAGGCAAGTATGGGGACCCCCATCCCCAGAACACCGACAGTAGCCCCCGGGCCCAAGGCATGCCCGGACTTGGCTTAGCAGCGAAGCCAAAGGGCAAGTGCGGAGCGCCGCGGGCCCCAACAGCCAGCGGCCTTGGTCGCCGCATGGCGGTTGATTGGACATGGGCGTCTCTGCTTCCCCACGCTGCCTCGGCAACTGCCGGATTTGACGAGTCCCTACTGCATGCACAAAGAGTCATCATTACCTGTGATCGTGGAGGCCGACGGTTGGCCTCCCTTTGGCTATAAATAGGAGGGGTTAAAGCCCCCATTGCACATCTCTTCTTGCCCGCCTGCTTCTTCTCCTTCCTCGCTCCGGTTGCTTGCCGCGTCCCATGGCGCCCGTGAAGAGGTTCTTGGCCGCGGAGAAGGGGAAGTCTCACCAGGAAGGGCCTGGCTCTCTCCCGCCCAAGTGCGGCCGCAGCCGTCCCCGCAAGCGTCCCGCGACTCCCGTCGCGGCTTCTCGTGGTTGTGGTGGTGGCCCTTCACACGATGGTGGCCGCCCGTGTCGAGGCAGCCCAGTCGGTGAAGGAAGGCGTGTCGTGGCCGCGCGGCCTCCTCGACCGTGTTTCCATTCGTTCGAGGTGCTACCGGAGTTTGTGGTGTGGTTGGACTATCCGGCCGGCAACTGTCTCCAGCTCCCTCGCTTCTTTGCCGGCGAACTGCCAGCCGCTGGCCCCGGCAGGCTCTGGCTACAGGCAGACTGCTGCTGCAGTAGGGCCTCCTGGGTTGCGTGGAGATATCCATCGCCGGGAACGTGGCCCTGGCTCGGGGTTGGCAGACGTTTGCCCGCGTGCGTGGCCTATGCAGGTGGTGCACCCTCCACTTCAAGTACGACGGCGACGCGACCCTCTATGTGAGGGTGTTCGAAGAAGATGGCCGTCGTGTTGGGTGCTGCTCTGAAGACGACGACGGTGACGAGGTGCTTGGCCTTGGCGACAGCCGTGACAAGGACGAAGGCGAACCCGCTCCTGGCGGCGACCGCAGCTTGCTGAGCTTCAGCGGCTCCTCCTCCGGTGACAGCTCCTCCAGCGGTGGCCGCGATCAGCCGCCACGCTGCCGCGCCCACTTCGAAGGCGGTAGCGGGTAGACCCGTCGTCACACCCTGGTAAAGCACGTGGCGAAGTCTGATTGAGCTCGGGAGGATGATGCGGATCCCTCCTCGCGAGCTGTCGCAAGGCGTGCGCCATTTTTGTTTTGTTTTTCTCATTTTCCTACATTGAGAGAGAGAATTATGGAGCCCCGTGGGGGCGTGCAACAAACTATGATCCCCTAATTACCGTGCTACATTTATTGTCCCTGTGTTGTGTTGTGGTGTCATGGTTATGTTCCTGCGTGTAGGAACAACTTAGCTCAGGACATTTGCAGTAGTTTTCTCCTTGCGATACCTGCCCGAGGCCTAGCCGGGCACCTTAAGAGCTGCAAAGATCAGTTGGGAGAATCGTTTCCGAACCTTGGTCGCGAGGGTTGCCGACTTAGGCACCTACCGCAGGCCTCCAGCTTCTTCTTGAAGGTCCTGGTTTTGAGGCCCTTCAGGACCTCTGCGTTAGCGCGGTTGGCCTGGACGTTACTCCGGGGGTGTGCCACCGAAGCGTAGCATATCTGCGTTCCAAGGTTAGCACAATATGTTTTGAAGAGATTACTGGTGAACTGCGAACCGTTATCGGCGATGATGCGATTAGGGACCCCAAACTGGCTCACGAGGCCCTTGATGAACTTGACTGCAGAACTAGCTGGGAAGGTGCGAACGACTTCCACCTCCGCCAACTTGGTGAACTTGTCGATGGCTACATAGAGGTAGCGGTTGCCCCCGGGCGCTCGAGGAAATGGGCCAAAGATATCCAGCCCCCAGACCGTGAACGGCCATGAGAGTGGGATGGTCTGCAGGCCCTGAGCTGACTGAGGGATCTGCTTGGCATGGAACTGGCAGGCTTCACAGGCCTTCACCAGCTCGATTGCATCGTTGAGTGACGTAGGCTAATAGAACCTGCTGCGGAACACCATGCCGACGAGGTTTCGTGATGACGAGTGGTGTCCGCAATCTCCATCGTGTATGTCAGCCAGCAATTCCTTCCCCTATTCCCTGGAGATGCAATGCAGGGAAACATCATTTGGCCGCTTTCGGTAGAGCTCTCCGTCTTGGATGCAGTAGGCCGTGGCCTGCCGGGCCATGCGTTCCGCGTCCTCCTCTTTCTCTGGTAGCGTCCCTTGTATCAGGTAGTCCTTGAATTCCGTAGTCCAGCATCCCTCCTGAGGCTCCAGTGCTAGGAGTAAGCGTGCTCCCAAGGTCGGGCCATAGGCCGGGGCTCCTGTGGCAGGTGGTTGAGGGAGTTCCTCCCGAGGTTGCGCTGTGCTTGACGGTGACGGTGCTGCCGATGGCTTGAAGAGCTGTTCCTCGAAAATGCCAGGCTCCTGAGGCAGCCGCCTGGATGCCCTTCTGGCGATGTCATCAGCCTTTTGGCTAGTGCCGCAAGGCACATGCTGCAACTCCATCCCCCAAAACTGCTTTTCCATCCTTCACACCTCCGCAAGATACACTTCCATTTGCTCGTCCTTTGGCTCGTACACCTTGTTAGAGAAGTTGACGAGGAGCTGTGAATCGCCCTTGATGATGAGGCGCTTCACCCCCAGTGCTGCAGCAGCTTTCAAGCCTGCTATGAGGCCCTCGTATTCTGCTATGTCGTTGGAGACCTTCTCGCCATGCTGGAAACAGACCTGCATGGCGTAATAGAGCTTGTCCTGAGTGGGGGATATATGCACTGCACCAGCCCCCGCGCCATGCCACGAGAATGCTCCATCGAAGTACATGACCCAGCCATATGGTGCCTCACTTCCCGGTGAAAGTGACCGGTCCTCGCTTGCTTCGAGCCCAGGCGCCTCACTCCATTCTGCCACAAAATCTGCAAGTCGGGCTCCCTTGACGACCCTGGTTGTGCTGAATTCCAACTGAAACACTTGCAACTCTATGTTCCATTCAGCGACCCTCCCCCCGCAGTTGGGGCTCTTGAGCACCCTTTCCAGTGGGTAGGCCGAGACGACCTTGTTGGGGTGGCCTTGAAAGTAGTGCCGCAGCTTACGTGAGGCCACCAGCAGCGCGAGCAAGAGCTTTTGAGGCATAGGGTACCGTGCCCTTGCATCCTGCAACACTGTGATGACAAACTACACCGGATGCTCGACGAGGGTGGGTGTGCTGATGAGGTATGTGCCCTCCGGAGGGTTAAGCGCCTCCTGAGATGACGGAGCCCCCTGTGCCTGGCTGCCTGGTGCGGCCCCGTCAGCCCCAGGGGCGTCTTACTACTGAGGCTGGTCTCCATCTGCCGAGGCCGTGGTCTTTGCGAGGCCTTCTTGGTCTTGCGTGGCCAGTCGTGATGTAGCCTTGACCTCGCGCCCTTCCCGAACCATCACCAGAGCTGCACTGGCGGAGTAGGGTGTGGCAGCGAGGTAGAGCACCAGGGGCTCGAGAGGGCGTGGTGCCACCATCACAGGAGGGCTGGTCAGGTACTTCTTGAGGTCTTGAAACACTTGGTCGGCCTCCTATGTCCATTCGAACGGGCCTTTCTTCTTCATCAGCTTGAAGAAGGGCAAGGAGTGCTCCCCCAGCTTGGGGATGAAGCGTCCTAATGCAGTTACGCGTCCAGCGAGCTTCTGCATTTATCTGAAGGTTTGCATTGGACTCATGTCTTTAATCGCCTTGACTTTCTCCGGGTTGGCTTCGATCCCTCTGTGGAACACGAGGAAGCCTAGAAGCTTGCTGGAAGGAACACCAAACACACACTTCTCCGGGTTGAGTCGTAGGTCCACTTCGCGGAGACTCACGAAGGTCTCTTCCAAGTCCTGGATCAAGGTCTTCGCCTCTTGAGGCTTCACCACAATGTCGTCGATGTAAGCCTCGACGTTTTTCCCGAGCTGCCGGCCTAAGGCGATGTGCATCAGCCGCTAGAAGGTTGCGCCCGCATTGCGCAATCCGAATGGCATGCAGGTGTAGCTGTATACCCCACATGGGGTCAGGAAGGCTGTCTTCTCCACATATTCTACTACCATCATGATTTGGTGATAGCCCAAAAACATATCCAAGAAACACAGTAGGTCGCACTCGGCGGTGGAGTCGACGATTGGGTCGATGCGAGTGAGCGGGAACGGATCTTGAGGGCAGGCCTTGTTGAGGTTGGTGAAGTCGGCGCACATGCGCTCCTTCCCCCCTTTTTTCGGCAAAACAACTAGGTTTGCCAGCCATTCGGGGTAGCGAACCTCACGAATGACACCTGCTGCCTCCAGCTTGCGAGTTTCTTGGACGATGAAGGCCTGCTTCTCGGTGGATTGCCGCCTTGCCTTTTGCTTCATGGGGCGTACATTGGGGCACACATTCAGGTGATGCTCAATCACCTGCCTTGGGACCCCTGCTAGCTGCTTGGGTTCCCACGCGAACACCTCCTTGTTCGAGTGCAGGAACTTCACCTGAGCCTCCTCTTGCTCGGGGTCGAGATTGGCACCTATGGTGATGGTGGCGCCTGAGGACCCGTCCTCCTCGACGGGTACTTGCTTGGTTTCCGCCTTGTCCTGGGTGAACATCTGCTTCTTCTTGGTCGGCGCAACCTCCTTGGCCTTGGGGGTGTCCGTGCCGGCAGGCTGTGCTGCTGCGGCTGTCTTGAGGGCGAGTTTGAGCGCGAGCAGAGCGTCCTTGGTATCCCCAGCTACGGTGAGGACGCCACTGCTCTCGGGCATCTTCATGAGGTTGTAGGACGGATGGGACCCGTCCTCCTCGACAGGTACTTGCTTGGTTTCCGCCTTGTCCTGGGTGAACATCTGCTTCTTCTTGGTCGGCGCAACCTCCTTGGCCTTGGGGGTGTCCGTGCCTGTAGGCTGTGCTGCTGGGCTGTCTTGAGGGCGAGTTTGAGCGCCAGCAGAGCGTCCTTGGTATCCCCAGCTACGGTGAGGACGCCACTGCTCTCGGGCATCTTCATGAGGTTGTAGGCCGGATGGGTCACTGCCATGAACTGAGCCAAGGCGGGGTATCCGAGGATGGCGTTGTACGGGAGGCCGTTGTGGGTGATGTCGAAGATGACCAGCTCCATGCTGAAGTTGTTGTGGGTGCTGAAGGTCACAGGAAGGCGGATCTGCCCCAGGGAGCTGGAGGAACCGCCTCCGACACCTGAATAGGGCTTGCTGGGTCGGAGCCGTTCCAGCGGTACATGGAGGAGGTTGAAGGCATCCATTGAGAGCACGTTGAGGCCAGCGCCACCATCGATGAGGGTCTTGGTGATGGCCACCTGGCAGATGGTGGGTGTGCAAAGCATCGGGAGCGCACCCGAGCAGGCCGTGTTGACAGGGTGATCGTCCGAGCTGAAGGTCAGGTCGGCCTTGGGTGCCGCCCAACCTGGGGGAGCTCCTTGCCGCGCGAGGGCGGCGCCGATCTGACGGAAGAACGGCTTGGCGTGGCGGTTTGAGGGCGGCGCCTGCGAGCCGCCCAGGAGAGCTGCAATGACCGGCGGCGCCGGCATAACGTAGTGGGTGAGGAAGAGGTTGCATAGCTCCTCCCAGGAGGCCACAGAAGATGTTGGCAGGTTGAGCAACCAAACGCGCGGGACGCCGGTGAGGGCCATGGGAAACCAGCTGGCCATGACCTTGTCGTCGCCTCCGGAGTTGAGGACGGCCTCCTCGTATGCCAGCAGGAAAGCCAGTGGATCCGCCGCGCCGTTGTAGCGCGGCGGCATGTCTGGCTTGAACTTGTGCGGCCACTGCACCTGCCGCAAGGCGGGGGCCAAGGCTCGGAGCCCCTGGCCCCAGTGCTGGCATCGGCCGCTGGAGCCGGCGGCGCGTTGTTCGCCATGAGGGCGTAGCGCGGTGTTGGTCATCTTTGACATCGCCCACAACGGCCTCCCGTACAACGCCATTCTCGGATACCTTGCATCGCCCATGCATGACGGAGGGCGAGGCAGCGAGAGGGACGGCGCAAGAGAGCCCCCTGTGGCGCTGACAAGCTTGGTGATGCGAGCGAGCCATTCTTCGTAGAGATCGTCGACGGGGCGATAGTGCATGAGCTCACGTGCCAGGAGAAACGAGGCATGCACGTCCATGGGAGCGCGACGAGCGTGATACAATGAACCAGCTGGGGTCAGCGGCGGAGTGGCGGTGCGGCCTTCCCGCCGCACCGAGGGGTGCAACAAAGATGCTTGCTGCTTTTTCCCTGCCCGGCCGGTGGCGGCGTTGGCGGTAGGCGATGAAGAACGACGAGGAGGCCCGCCGACGGGAGCCATCTGGACAACGCGGGCGGCGAGAGCAGCCCGGCGCTCGGCGCGAACTTGGCGAGCATCTTCCATGGATGCGACGGAACAATGGGACGCAGATCAGCAGAGAAAAGATTCCGGTGCACCCCTACCTGGCGCGCCAACAGCCTGCGGTCTTGGTCGCCGTGTGGCGGTTGATTGGACATGGGCGTCTCCGCTTCCCCACACTGCCTCGGCAACTGCCTGACTGACAAAAGGCTAGCCTGGGTAAGGCTTGCCTTCATTGCTCTCGTTTGCCTTGCTCCAGATCCCCTTCCTTGCTCTCTTGCTTCCGAAATCTCCAGATCCGCTCCATCCTTCCCCTTTCAGCGAGCAATGGCACCCCGCAAGGCCGTCGCCGAGGCCATGCCGGCTTGGTACTCGCCAGCCCTGGATGCCCGCAACATGTCGGAGAAGAATCTTGTCGCTACGCGCCTGATGACGGCGGTGGAGGGCAGCGAGATGGGGGAGACCATACTCCGGACTGGCTCCGCCGAGCCGGAGGCTAAGGGGAGCACCTTCTACCCCTTCTTCATGAGCACCGTCATTGCCGGCATGGTTCCTCCCTTCTCCGAGTTCTTCTACGCCGTCCTCCGCCATTACAGGTTGCAGGCCATTCATCTCCATCCCAACTCCGTTCTCCTTTTGTCAATTTTCACCTACTACTGTGAGGCGCATGTTGGGGTGATGCCATCCATGGATTTTCTGTGCCACTTCTTCTCCCTCCGAATCACCGGCGGTCATACCTCAGCGTGCGCTGGCTTCGTCGTGTACTCCAAGGCTAACGCGATCTCGAAGACCGGGAAGAGGGTCGACGGCTTCCGGAGCAAGTGGGTCATGATGGATGCCAGATGCGCCCACTCTCGGTTGGTGTTGCCAACGGAGCATCCCCAGCCCGATGAGGCGTTGTCTCGTGCAAAGCTTGATGATAGACGGGCGAAGTTGGTGCTGGAGGAGATGAACGCCGACCTGAGGCCGGGCAACATGAAGGCAGCGAAGCTGAGAGGGGCCGCGCTCCTGAGGTAGTTCCTAATGGACCGGGTGCCTCCATTTCAGGCGCACTCACGCCCATTGTGGAGGCTTGGGGGTGCGGACGACAATCTTCACCTGAACCCGGCGGCCCTGGCCACGGAGGATCTGGTCGCAGCTCCCCGCCTCTTGGTTGGAGATGACCTGGAAGGTCTAGAGGGCGCTCCTGCCCCCCTATTCCTCCGTGATGACTGACAACAGGTTGTGGATGCCATGCCCACCTTTGATGGGCGCGGCCTGGTGCCGGCGGTGCCTCCTGAGGGAGAGGGGGCGACGACGCTGGTGGAAGTGTCTTCTGGTGATTCTCGCGGGGGTGGAGAGGAAGGCGAGGAAGAAGAGGAGCGCGATTCGGAGGCGGCTACTAAAGGGACGGGGGAGACCTCCCCCCGGCGCAGGGCCAGCATCCTCCGCACCTTGCCGGACGACGACGAGGCCGACGTCGTGCGAGAGGAAGAGGAATCGCCCGTGAACCCGAAGAAGGACAGGTCGGCGCTGATCTCCCGAGGGGCTACTGCCGCCCAAGCACCGCCTGAAGCCGTCTCCAACCCTTCTGATGCGTCGTCTTCTGCTCCTAGACCTCTCGAGGCTGCGCCCCAGACCAAGAGGCTCTCAAGCTTTAAGCTTGGCAAGAGGTCGATGGCCTACGCCGTGATTGACCAGTAAGTACTTGAACTCTGTCTTGTTCTTGTTTTTGCTGCCGAGGCTTGACATTCTCCATCACTTGGTTAGGCCGCCACTTGCGGCAAAGAAGAAGAAGGGGGACCTGGTGGCTTCGCCTGAGGCAGGCTCATCTGTTGTGGCCGCGCCTTCATTCATGGGAAGGGGAGGCAACGAAGTTCGCACCTCCACTGCCCGATCATCCTCGTGAGGCCTGGAGGAGCGCTCTATCGGGGTGCCAGCCCCCGTGGCCCCGCTGACTCTTGAGGTGCCGGTGCCTGATGCTACCGCTGAGGTGCCCGGGGCTCAGTAGCCCCCAGTCTCCCAAGCCGTGGTCATGCTGTCGCCTCCTCCTCCTCCCGCAACACTGGTTCCAGGTTCTTCTTCCTTCTACGCCGTCTTGGACCGTGCCCTTACCGAGCTGGTTCAGCTGCGAGAGGACCTCCAGGGCGCCAACCCCCACCTGGTGGCCGGGTGCCTGGAGCTGATCTCTGGCTTGGTTCACTCTGACGCCTCTGTCCGTGCGACGTTGGAGCAGGCCGCGGCAGCTTCTGAGGGGGAGAAGCAAGCCTTGATCCAGGCCGCAGCCGCCCGTGATGCGGCACTGAAGGATGCCACGGTCGCCCAGGACCGTTGCAAGGCGCTGGAGGCCGAGCTACAGGGCTTGCATGATGAGCTCGCCAAGGAGGCTCGCGACCGCCAGGCAAAGGAGGAAGAGATGATGGCTCGGGAGGATGCCGTCATGGGACCGCGACAGCAAGCTGACCGCCGAACGCGACCGGCTGGGGACGCTGGAGCAGAAGTTGAAGACGGAGAGGGTCGAGCTGGATGCGGAGGCGAAGGTCCTGGCCGAGGACTACGTGGCCTTCGTGGATCTTGAGGACATATCTCACAAGGCGCTGAAGACGCTCTACGAGGACGGCTTGGAGAAGCCGCTGGCTGGTGCCAAGGAGGGCCCTGCCTTGCTGCTTCCTTTCTTGGTCGAGGCGCTTGAGGAAGTTGTGACCGGCGTCGGCCCCATGGCCGAGGCTGAAGCTCACGTCCTTTATTCTGCGGCGCTGACGCGCGTCTTCAGCCACGTCTACCTTCGCGACCCGAGCGTCAACCTCAACGAGTTGCTGGAGCCCGGGGACGACGAGCGCTCCGCCGCTGCTGCTGAAGCCGTGAAGGGCCGAGCGGAAGCCCTGCTGGCGAAGTTTCGCGCCTTTGCCACAGTGCCTAGGGCAAGTGCTGCTGATTTCACGGCCTCGAGAGGTGGAGCTGAAGGAGGCAACACCATCACGGAGGCGGGGCTCCTGGCGAATGACGGCATTGCCCAAGGGTGATCTTCTCGCGGCTTCTTCCCTGTTTTAACTCCTGCAACATGCACTGTGCCTCGTGGAGGTGTTTAAACTTGTGTTTGGTATCATGAAGACAATTATGGTTTGTAATATTTGCTTTTGGATTTTCTTCGAGATTTTGCGGTTTCCTTCCTATTTGCTTTGTGTTCTACGTCGGTAGGGTTCGGCCCCACGCATACCTCAACCGCCGTTAGCCCCGACAGGATTACCAGGACATAACCAAGGAGTGAGGGGCTACGTGACAAGTTAGGCTCCTGAGTCGCGTTGCTCAGGAGTCCCCCTTGACGCGCAAATAGAAAATAGGAAGGGAGTGTAGGGGTGGATTTGGCGTTCTACGTCGGCAGGGCCCGGCCCTGCGCATACCTCAACCACCATTAGCCTTGCGGAACTAAGGAGTGAGGGGCTATGTGACCAGTTAGGCTCCTGAGTCGCGATGCTCAGGAGTCCCCCTTGACGTTCAAACGGTCTTCATACCTTGGCTCCACTCGGGGAGGGGCGCGCGACGACGAGGTCCGAGGGACTTGGCTGGGTGGCGTGCACTCGGACGTGACCCGGGCGCAGCCCCCATGTCCAGCCCCCTCGCGTGATGCTCCCGAGGGGAGGTGTTGCGATGAGGCCAGACACTGAGCTCTGGGCTCCCTGAGGTTGATACGGCCGTGGGCCGCCCTCAGTTGTTTATCTCTAGCATGGAGCATAGTGCTTCCATATGTGTATGAGCATAACCGCTCCTCAGTAGTGTCGTCAGCCAGCACGGAGCATGGTGCTTCCACCGATACGTGGGAGGGGGACCCCTCCGGGAGGAGCCCCAGGGGCGTGTACAGCCTCGCCCTATGTGAGGACCCCGACTCAAAGCCACACCGATCTAGCATGTAACACCTCATATCACTTTGCGGCCTCACGCACGGTATTCCGACGGGTGTCGCCTTACCTTGCCCGAGACCGTTTGCGCCTTTTGGAACACGTATATGATAGTGTCGCTAGCATCCATATGACAAGGAGCCCGGGCTGACATGGCTAGTCGTGAACCCGAAGTGGCACTAACTTACAAGGACAGGCATACATGACCCAACAACGAATGTGTCGGTCATCAGCGAGTGAATCCGGACTGTAGCAGCTGGGCTGGCAGGACTCCGGTAATTCGGGCTGTAGCAGGCTAACAGGACTCCGGTAGACACCGCGTGACATTTCCCCGAAGGGTCAGGCACAGGAACAAAGAAGGACACATGCCGGCCAGCCTAAGTGTTCCTGAGCAGTAGCAAGCTACCATGGCTCAGTGGAAGCACTAGGAGACATTTCCCGGTAAGAGAGGCTACCAAGGATAAACAACTAGATAGTCAGATCCCACACATACCAAGCATTTCAATAACATACACACAATATGCTCGATATGTGCAAATACAACATGGCATCACAACATGACTCTACAACTCAAGTATTTTATTCAATAGGCTCCGAGGAGCGAAATATTACAAACATGGGTCTCATGACCCAACATTCAGAGCACACAAGTAAAAGCACAAGCAGAAAGTTAACATGTCTGAGTACAGACATCTACAAATGAAAAAGGCTGAGAAGCCTGACTATCTACCAGATCCTATCGAGGGCACAAGATCATAGCTCAGTTAACAAGCTAAACATCGAAGTCCACGCGAAACTACTAGTGAGACGGAAGTCTCTGCAAAAACATAAAATAGGCAAATGTGAGTACAAATGTACCCAACAAGACTTACATCAGAACTAACTACATATGCATCATTATCAACAAAGGGGATGGTGGGGTTTAACTGCAGCAAGCCAGCTTTAACTCAGTGGCTAACCTAAACTACTACTGCAAGTAACTCTTTTGAGGTGGTGGACACGAGTCCACATATTCACCAATCAATACACCACTATGGATCCTCTCCCGTCTACCTACGAGAACGCCATCCATAGCACTCATGCTTATCTTGTGCATTTTAGAGTATCCACTTCAAGTTATCTATGAACTGTACAGGCAACCCAGAAGTCCTTTATCGCGGACACGGCTATTCGAATAGATGATGCTAACCTTGCAGGGGTGTACTTCTTCACACACTCTCTCACCACTTATCTCCGTTTAAATGACATGTACTCGACAACCTTTAAGCGAAAGCCCAGCGAGGGTGTCGGCCACGACCTGACTAACCACACAAGTCTCTCGTCCAGGTTTATCGCCTATTCGGGTTCCATCCGCAAGGAGATCCGACCGGGGTGTCGCTCACGGCCCCAAACAATCTGTGCAAGGTTCCCAAGCCCACCATCCGGGTGCCACTTGGTACACCAGGCCACTGTGCCTAGTCTATCCCAAGCCCACCTGTACCGGGTGCCACTTGGTAGACTACTAACACAACCTACAAACACCAGAAACTAGTTGCAACTCCTGGACAGAGATCAGGTTGATTAATAAGTCGAGAGGGGCCGAGTTACCGGAACCCAATGTGTGGTAGTAGCTGTTCATGGATCACAAACACAGAACTCAGTTCTTGAGGATGGCTGCAATGAGACAACCCACCATGTACTCCTACATGGCCTCTCACCGCTACCTTTACCAAATCATGTTCACACACTTAGCTCACACACACAGTAGGACATGTTCATCACCATTCCAATTCATCCCTGATGAATCAGACCTGACTCAACTCTAAGCAGTAGCAGGCATGACAAACAAGCATAAATGAGTAGGCACATTAGGGCTCAAACAACTCCTACTCATGCTAGTGGGTTTCATCTATTTACTGTGGCAATGATAGGTTATGCAGAGGAAAGGGGTTCAACTACTGCAGCATGTAACAGTTGAATCGTTGTTGTCCTAATGCAGTAAAAGAGAGAAGGAGCGAGAGAGTGGGATTGTATCGGAATGAACAAGGGGGTTTTGCTTGCCTGGCACTTCTGAAGATAGTATAGCTCTTCATCGGTGTCATCGAACTCATCGCCGGAACCATGTCTATTGAGAGGGGACAAATACTGGCAACACAGAAGGAAACACAATCAATGCAATACACAATATGATGCATGATCATGACATGGCAAAATGAGTGTGTTGGGCTAATGCAACTATAATTAGATGGGTTTGAGTTAGTTTGAACCCAAGGTTCAAGTTCAAATTCAAAGTATGACTTTATAAAGTGCATTATCATGCTTTGATATAAACAGCAGGTTCAAGTTGCTTAAACATGCATGAAACCAGTGCAGATGGATAGATTGGATTTTTTGATCATTTTTCATATATAACTTATTAATTTGGAGTTACGGTTGAATTTCTATGATTTTTTGAAGTTAGCATTATTTTCTGAAATTTCCAGGATTAATAAAAAATCTAGAAAATCAATTATTGCATCAGTAGTGTGTCAGGGTGACGTCAGCAGAGTCAATAGGGCTGCCCCGGGTCAAACCTGACCAGGGGGTCCCACTGGTCAGTGTCACGGTGCTGGTTAGGGTCGCTGACGTGTGGGCCCAGTCAACGGCCACGTCAGCAGGTCAACTCAGGCATGTGGGTCCCGCTGGGTTTTAAACTAACCTAAACAGAAACAAAATTGGGATTAATTAGGGCATGGGGCCCATGCGTTAGTGGTCCAGGGGGTTGGTTAGCGGTGTGATTAGGCCCTAATCACGGCTGTGGGAGTCCTGGATTAGGGGGTGTCCGGATGGCAGGACTATGACCTTTGGCCGCACTCCCGGACTATGAAGATACAAGATTGAAGACTCCGTCCCGTGTCCGGGTGGGACTTTCCTTGGCGTGGAAGGCAAGCTTGGCGATACGATATGAAGATCTCCTCCCATTGTAACCGACTCTGTGTAACCCTAGCCCTCTCTGGTGTCTATATAAACCGGAGAGTTTTAGTCCGTAGGACGAACAACAATCATACCATAGGCTAGCTTCTAGGGTTTAGCCTCTCTGATCTCGTGGTAGATCCACTCTTGTACTACCCATATCATCAATATTAATCAAGCAGGAGTAGGGTTTTACCTCCATCGAGAGGGCCCGAACCTGGGTAAAAACATCGTGTCCCTTGTCTCCTGTTACCATCCGCCTAGACGCACAGTTCGGGACCCCCTACCTGAGATCCTCCGGTTTTGACACCGACATTGGTGCTTTCATTGAGAGTTCCTTTGTGTCATCACCGTCAGGAAGGATGCCGCACCCCGTCTTTAAAGACGGTGCTGTTGCTAAAGGAGCTTTGGCTATCGGCCAAACTCTCCGGCTAGGCAGTTTTTTGATGACCGCCTGTTCGGCCGCCGCGCCAACGATGACCTCTCGGGCCATCGAAAGTAATCTCCACATCAGCTCGGAACTCGCCGAGCAGTTAGATCCGATGGAGCTCTCTTCCCTAAACGAGCTCTTGGATCGCATTGCCGCCCTGGGAGTCGCTACAGATTACGGCCAGATTGGGCTTAAACCCGATCAGAGAGAGATCGACTCTCCCCAGGTCACCCACCATGTTGAAGTGGTGGAAGAACGATGCGGCGAATCTTCGCCCATCCTAAGGACCAGATGTGTCCGGATTCCCGACCCCTCCAAGCCGGACACCCGCGGAGGGGAGGATGTTGCCCAAGCCCTGAACCTAAAGTCAGGCAGCAGGCATGATTCATTGAATAACGTCCAAGATAACAAGCCTCCGAATTCGGAAATTTCTTGGCCCCTGAATCTTATATCGGGCGAGGTTCCGGATTTAAATCCACCCGCCCACCCAAATATAAGGGATCTATCCCAAATACGGCAAGAGCCCGGGGAAACAGTACACCACTACTGGGCCAGATTCCTCCTGGTTATGAATAGGATAAAGGACTGCCGTGAGAAAGACGCAATTTCATTCTTCTGTAACAACTGCACGGACATCAGAATCCTCAACGCCATAAGTCGCCGCGAAATTACATGCTTCGCCGATTTGACATCCATAGTACGAAAGTACTGTGCGACAGAAAGTGTTCGGAAAACCGAAACTAAATTCTGGGACAATCCGGCCCTGAATACAATACCAGTCCGAAACAAAAGGGCGCATTATCGCCAGGCACCTGAGCCAAAAAGCAAAAAACAAAAACCCTCTATAGGGTATGGGACCGTACTGGAGGGATGGCTCAATGGACCCTGTAAAATTCATAGTTCAGGGGAAGTCACACCAACTCACAGCCTTAGAGCATGTTGGATACTCCGGCAGGTGGCCAGAAGTGGCGAGGAGCTTCTAACTCCAGAATCCGCAGAGCAGCACCCCAGAAACGCCAGTACGGTGTCGACAGTCTTTGAGACTTTCGCATCAAACAATGCGAGGAAACAAACGCTCCGCAGCCTTACCGAAGTCTACCAAGTAGCAACAATAAACCCATGGAGTGACACGGCTATTACCTTTAATGCCAGTGACGAACCTAAATTCCGGATAGCCCGAGCACCAGCCACATTGGTCCTCAGTCCGATAGTGGATGGCTTCCGACTTACAAAGGTACTCATGGACGGTGGCAGCGGAAAATAACCTCATCTATGAGGAAACCCTGCGAAAAATGGAAATAGACTGGAGCCGCATTGAGCGAAGCAACACAACCTTTAGAGGAATAATACAAGCCGGGAAGCGTGCTGTTCAGGGAAAATCGCACTAGATGTGGTATTCGGCACGCCGGATAATTACAGATCCGAGGAGGTCACATTTCAAGTGGCCCCGTTCAGCAGTGGATACCATGCCCTGTTAGGGCGAGAAGCATTTACAATTTTTCAAGCCATACCCCATTACGGGTACATGAAGCTCAAAATGCCCGGACCCAACGGAATCATCACTCTTGCTAGTGATCCGGACACAGCACTCCGCGCCGAAAACAAGACAGCCGCACTAGCCCTGGAGGCGTTATCCGAAGCCCTAGCAGCCGAGGAACTAACTGCGTTGCGCTCCACGGTGGACAGGGACGATGTGATACTAGATAAGAGATCCAGGTCCACCTCTTTTAAACCAGCAGACGAAATAGTCAAATTCCAAGTCCATCAAACGGACCCCACAAAAACAGCCTCCATTCGGGCACAACTAGAACCCAATGTAGACGCCGCACTCAGAGAATTCCTGCGAGAAAATTGGGACATTTTCGCCTGGCACCCTTCAGACATGCCAGGAATCCCATGCAGGCTGGCTGAGCACAGCCTGAACATCCTAAAAGGGTTTAAGCCCATTAAGCAGACTCTTCGGTGTTTCTCCGAACCCAAGAGACAAGCCATGGGAGAGGAGCTAGCAAAACTACTGGAAGCCGGATTCATCAGAGATATAAAACATCCGGACTGGCTAGCAAAATTGGTGATGGTACCAAAGAAGGACAAATCCTGGCGCCTATGCGTCGATTTCAAAGACCTAAATAAGGCCTGCCCAAAGGATCCCTTCCCCCTCCCCCGAATTGATCAAATCATCGACGCCACTGCAGGACACGACTCATTGTGTTTCCTCAATGCATACTCTGGCTACCACCAAATCAAGATGGCAGAGTCAGACCAAGCCGCAACGGCATTCATCACCCCATACGGCCCATTCTGCTTCAACACGATGCCCTTCGGGCTCAAAAACGCCGGCGCAACATATCAGCGCATGATTCAGACATGTCTGGCCAACCAGATCGGCAAAACAGTTGAAGCGTATGTAGATGACGTGGTCGTCAAAACCAAACACGTCGATACTCTAGTAGACGACTTGAGGATCACATTCGACAATCTTCGAGCATATTACATTAAGCTCAACCCAAAAAAATGCGTTTTCGGCGTACCAGCCGGAAAGCTCTTGGGCTTCATCGTATCTGGTAGAGGAATTGAAGCAAACCCAACCAAGATTCGAGCTCTGTCACAATTGGATATCCCAAAAGACCTCAAACACATACAAAAATTGACAGGATGCATGGAGGCTCTAAGCCGCTTTATCTCCCGCTTAGGAGAAAAGGCATTACCCCTTTATCGCCTCCTGCGGCGCACCAAACACTTCAAGTGGATGAATGCCGCCACGGCCGGACTCGAAGAAATCAAAGCCATACTGGCAACAAATCCGGTCTGGCCGCGCCCAACACGGGCGAACCAATGCTATTATACATCGCGACAACCCATCAAGTTGTAAGCGCGGTGCTCGTTGTCGAACGAGAAACGGACGGACACAAGTTCCCTCTCCAAAAACCAGTTTACTACGTGTCCACTATCCTAACTCCATGCAAGGCACGGTACCCGCATTATCAAAAGATAGCATACGCGGTGTTCATGGCATCCCGGAAGCTACGACACTATTTTCAAGAGTGTTTAATAACAGTGGCATCCGAAGTACCTCTTAATGATATTATAAACAATCGCGACGCAACGGGCCGGATTGCCAAATGGGCCATTGAGCTCCTCCTGTTCGACATAACTTACAAGCCAAGGCGAGCTATTAAGTCGCAGGTTTTGGCCGACTTCATCGCCGAATGGACTGAAGCCGAGCTCCCTAAAGAGTACGGCGCATATTCCAACTGGATAATGCACTTCGACGGCTCCAAAATGTTGGCTGGCCTGGGGGCTGGCATCATTCTGACGTCCCCAACCGGAGATACAGTCCAATACGTACTTCAGATAATGTACACGGACTCCAACAACGCGGCTGAATACGAGGCCCTTCTACACGGTCTCAGGATGGCAGTCTCCATGGGCATTCAGCGCCTAGAGGTCCGCGGGGACTCAAACCTCGCGATATCCCAAATAAATGGAGATTTTGATGCCAAAGATCCGAAAATGGCAGCTTATCGCAACGCCGTCTTAAAGATGTCAGCCCGGTTCGAGGGGCTCGAATTTCACCACATAGCCCGGGAGAATAACCAGGCAGCAGACGTGTTGGCACGCATTGGTGCAAAGCGCGATGCCGTTCCTCCCAACATCTACCTAGAGAGGCTGTTCAAGCCATCCATATCATGGGAGGGAGAGTCCGGAAACAATAGCCCGGACACAACCACACTGCCCCTCACCGAACATTCTGACACAGTTGGTGGCTCCGCCAATGAAACAACACCGTCAGCCTACACAATAATGGCAGTCATTGCCCCGTGGACAAAACCATTCCTAGCCTACCTAACTAGGCAGGAACTTCCCGAGGACCAAAACGAGGCCCGCTGCATATTGCGGCGATCTAAAGCCTATAAAGTCCACGAGGGAGAGCTTTATAAGAAAAGCACAACCGGAGTCCTTCAAAGGTGTATCTTCGAAGAGAAAGGGCGAAACCTTCTGGCTAAAATTCATGCCGGACTCGGCGGGCACCACGCCGCAGCCCGGGCCCTTGTAAGCAAGGCCTTCCGTACCGGATTTTATTGGCCGACGGCCTGGGCAGACGCTCAGGACTTAGTGCAGCGATGTGTCGGTTGCCAATTATTCGCTAATCAAAGCCACATGCCGCCTATCGCCCTACAAACCATACCCATTACCTGGCCTTTTGCGGTCTGGGGGCTTGACATGGTTGGACCCCTTAAAGGAGGAACCCCCAAGAAAAAATATCTACTGGTCATGGTGGACAAATTCACCAAATGGATAGAGGCCAAGCCTGTGAAGACGGCCGAATCCGGACCGGTGATAGACTTCATATCCGGGGTTGTACACCATTACGGTGTCCCCCACAGCATCATAACCGACAATGGCACAAACTTTACGGCCGACGAAGTTAAATTCTGGTGCAAAAACATGGGCATCAAGCTCGACTACGCTTCAGTCTACCACCCACAAACCAACGGTCAAGTCGAACGAGCCAACGGTCTTATCATGAGCGGCATCAAACCCAGACTAGTGCGACCCCTCAAGGAATCCAACACACACTAGGTAGAGGAGCTTGACTCCGTACTCTGGGGGCTGCGGACCACGCCGAATCGCACTACCGGATTCACACCATTTTTTATGGTATACGGCGCAGAGGTAGTCCTGCCTTGCGACATAATTCATGACTCACCTCGAGTGCGCATGTACGAAGAAAGAGAAGCCGAGCTCGATCGGCAGGACAGCTTGGACGCATTGGAGCAGGAGCGCGACATGGCAAAAGCCCGTTCCACATTCTATCAACAGCAGGCTCAAAGATATCAAAGCAGAGAAGTACGGGCCAAAACTTATAACGTTGGCGAACTAGTTCTACGCCTGCCGGACAAGAAAAAGGACAAACTAAAGCCCAAATGGGAGGGTCCCTTCATAATCAACCAAGTACTGACCGGTGGAGCGTACCGTCTGCGAAACGCATCGGACAACCGACTCGAGCCGAACCCGTGGAATGCAGCATGCCTACGAAGATTCTACGCCTAGCGCCGGACTCCGTGTTCGTCTCCTTCCTCTGTCCCTTTGTTATTTTTATTTTTCACATTAGCTGACTGGCATTTCTCTCCTTCTCTCTACATTTTTTCTCCCAAGCCCTTAGGGGCTTGCCTGCGCATTGTTCGCACATACTTGATGCGCCATCCGCGCTCATCATACCTGGGGGCTTCTTTATCAGATGTTTATATAAACGGGCCTCATGCCCAAAAGATGTGTGACACTTCCGCATGAACCTTTTATACACCATTATATGCATCGATATGACTTAAGTTTTGTCCAAGCTGGGTTGCCTGGCTCCTGTGCTTACCTCTACGTTCCCGTTCGTTCGGCTAGGTGGTAAAGGGAGCACCTCTGCGATTGTTACTGCCGGGACAGCCGGATGTGTACCTCAGACTGGGTGAAGCCGAAAGCTAGCGTTCTTAAGGGAATATTCGGTCGGTGAACTAAAAGATGATTTTTCTTGTTTATCTATCTGCCCCCAGATGCTTTTCTGCTCTTTTTAGCAGTTCGAACATGCACTTTAGGGCATGCCTCCCAGGGAAAGGAACCCCTAACGGAACTATTCTCCTTGGAAGATGTTTCTTACTAACCATGTAATATAACATAACTAGTTGGGCACTTGTCTGCTAAACAATTATGACCCCTACGCCTTGTCTCCATGCATGCCCTAGTTCTTACATAATCGAGAGGGTATTTGGACACACTCTGGACTATAGGGTCCAGAGGTCGAAGCGAAAAGGTCCGCAATGACAAACGATCTACAATCCGGCTAGAAGGCATTTTCATGTCATTTTAAATTACAGAGTCAATCCGACTCGGTATATTCTTCTTCAATACCATCCAACAGGCGGTCTAATTTACAGTCCTGTTGAGAATACTTTGCAGCCAGCTCTACCTGGCCATATACTAAGCTGACAGGGATCTCCTTTCTGTCAGGACCCATAGGGCCGACCTCGGCCATGTGGTTCGGGTCAGCCTTCGTGTACCGAGTCTTCACCATGGCCCAGGCCTCCCTGGCACCTTGATGGTAGGCCGATATCTTCCACAACCGTAAGCGCTGTCGCACTCCCTCCAGCTTCTTTGCAAGCTCCCCAAGGCCTTCTGCATGGAGAGGGATGGCCACATAGCCTGGACGACGCCCTGCATTGCTTGCCGAACTCGTTCGTGCAGTTGCAACAGCTCGGGAAGAAGGTCCCCTGTTGAACCGGGCATTTCCTCCACAGGACGACCTGCCAGCAGACCTATAGACATAGCTCTGTCAATCGACTTCCTTGCCAAATTCTTTTTTCGAAGATTCGTTCAAGCACTTACTAAAAATGCCGCGTCGAAGTCGCCGATTCTCCTTTACGGAAGCAAACAGCTGAATACAAACATCCTTTAGTTCCTCGCCCAGCTGGGTATTGGCGTCTTGAAGTTTGTTCTTCTCTTGCCTCACCCTCGTCAGCACGCTCTCACCAGCCTTTAGTTGGCGCAGGAGTTGTTGCTTGTCCGGATTTACTCCGGCCCCATCTGCACTATTATTGTCAGAGTTGCACACATGCCGCACTTCACAACAGAATTATCTTTCGAAGCGTATATTACCTGAGGGCGTTCCCTTGGCATTATCTGAAGCGGATAGTGCAGCCTCGAGTTGGGCCTTGCACTCTTCAAGCTCCTGGGACAGTTGCGTGTTCTTCTTTGTAAGACACTGCATAGATCCTTAAAACAGTTATCTTCACTGTTTCAAGTCTCGGGGGCTACTGACATAACCTTCAATTTTACTCACCTGTATGTCTTTTACATACTGCTCTATGGCTCTGGCTAGACCATTTTGAGCGGCACGGAGATATGCATCTCCTGTATTAAAGGCATCCAATGCCTCTGAAAAACATGCGTCACGAAGAACAGTCCGGCGACGCCTGTGGTTCATGGCACTCTCCACCTCTGAATTGGTGGCAGATAGCCCGTCTGCGTCCTCTGTCGGAGGAACGCCCGAGGCGCGCCCCGTGTCCGCCTCCGCTTCTGGACCCGGCCTTGAACCCTGGCCGATGGATATAGTCTGGCGGGCTCTCTTCTTTCTAAGAAAAGCATGAGCATTAGTATGACTTGAGGGCATAAACCCTAGGCGTTAAATTCGCATGCCGTACCGTTGCGTCGGAATCTCGATCTGGTCCGCACTTCTTTTTGGCCCGCCTGGCTTCAGCGGCCCTTGTTGGCTGCCCACCGCGGGCTCGGCCTTCCGCCTCGAGGATTTACCCTGCGAAACGAAACACTATTAGTTCACGGCATTCAAGATAAAGCATGGATGGATCTCCTTGAAAGTACTGGGACTTCGGTCTCGGTTACCTTTGAGGCTAGAAGTAGTCCGGGATAGTCGGCCATAATGGCCACTAAGGTGTTGTCCTTACTCAATTGATGAAACACCCCATCAATTAACTCCACACATGAGTCCGGGTCCTCTTGGGAGTCCGGATCGAGGGACTGTTCCGGGTCCTCGGGTTGTGGAGGAGGGCTATTTATCTCCTTCACTGTCTGGCGCAACTCCTGCGTTAACATTGCTAGACTGAGTACTCAACTATGGGAATTTCGAAAGCGGGTAGGCAAGTGAAAATGTTCGCTCACCCAACTTGGAGGATTGTACATGGAGAATCCGCCCTCCGTGTTGGCATGGAGGAATTCCTCTTCTTCTCCCTTGTACAAAGCGGATAAGATTCTCGTTAAAGTGGCGGCCGAATGTGGCCCCTTACGACCGCACCGGGTGGCGTCGTCCTCCCCATTGAAATCCCACATGGGGTGGACTCTGTATTGAAGCGGCTGCACCCCTCGCGTAATGCATACGGCCATGACCTTGATCATGGTCAGTCCGGAATGAGCCAACAACCTTATCCGGCTCATCAGGTAAAGGACGTCCCTGTCAGTTTCCCTCTGAGGGTTCTGCGGGCGCCAGCTCAGGCGCTTCTTCAACGGAGCATTATTGAACTCAGGGAGGCCGATCTGTACATGGTCCAGCAGGGGGACATCATCTATATAGAACCACTCTGAAGGCCAGTCCTCGGACGCCCTCTTTGGGGTACCAGATAGATATCCGGTCCCAGCGATGCGCCATAGTTCGGCTCTACCCACTTGATAAATAGACCCCTCCTGAGAACAGGGCACGAGGCAAAACAACCTCTTCCACAGCGCGAAATGGGCATCAACGCCCAAGAACAGCTCGCAGAGGGCCACGAAGCCTGCGATATGCAGTATGGAGGCAGGTGTGAGGTTGTGTAGCTGGAGGCCGTAGAACTCTAGTACCCCTCGGAGAAACGGATGAATTGGAAATCCGAGTCCTCTTATTAAGTAAGGGACTAGGCACACCCGCTCTCCTCGAGAGGGATTGGGGATGCTCTCCGCCTGCTCTCCGTCGCTATAGGTGGCAATCCCGGCTCGAACCGGGACCATATATGCTGGGGGAAGAAACCCCTTGGACTGAAGCACTACTAGCTCGCTATGCGGGACGGAACACCGCCCCCAATCTCCGAGCCGAGGGCTGGAGAGGCGAGAGGAGGAGCTGCACCGACCGGCCATGGTGGAATGAATCCCTGTCGAAGGCACTCTGATGAAGGCTCGCGGAGGGAAGATGGTGTGAATTGGATCTAAATCCCCGTCTCTTTTATGGGTGGCTCATTAAC